>NC_081410.1:199873618-200473618 GCF_030272615.1 Cryptomeria japonica
TCCACCTGGCTTCACAGGTCTGAGCATGCCTTATATTGTCCGATGGAAGTGGAGGAGGTAGTAGTTGACCCTATTTTAACCAGTTACACTCTTGTGAGTGTCGTCAGTTTGTTCGGCCATCGTGTATTATCGTTTGACTTTTTCTGAGTCTTTGCATGGGGTTTGTTCAGTTTGTGTTATATTGGATTTAATTAATTAATTAAATTTATGGAGTTATCTCATAGTTGGTATTTTTGAATTATGTATTTTATGCATTGAGATTATAAATTTAATTAATTAAAAGAAGTAATTAAATTAAGTTGCAAGCTGCATGATATTAGAAATATATTTTATTTAAATTTTAGTGAAAAATAAATTAGATTAATTTCATTTATTGTTTCCTAGAATTTTAAATAAATAAAAGACTAAATTAGAATTAAAGTATTGCTTTAATTCCTTTTTTTAGGAAATTAATTAATTTGCATGAGAAAAGAAAAGAAAAAAAATGCTTTTTGCTTATTGCATGTTAATTTATTCCTTTGTTAGGAATTAGAAAAGAAAAATAAAATTGCTTTTAATTACTAAAATTAAATATTAGGTTTTTTAGGAAAAATATATGCAACCTAGAATTTTAATTTAAAAGGGGGATATATCTTTTTATTTTAAAAAGTCATGGGAAAGAGGCAGAGATTTTGGTGAAGAAAAATTATTGGAAGCTTGTTGAAGGATTTAATCTCTCCTACAAAGTTCTTCCATGAAAGCTATACCAAGTTGGGTGGCTTCTTCTGGTTGTTTTTTTTTTTTAAGAAAATATTTCTATTTCTTCCCTCTTTCCGAATGATGTGTGTGTTGAAATATTTGTCAAATCCGAAATTCTTTCTGGTTATTTTTTGTTCTTGGCTAAAGTCCATTTCTGAAATTAGTTTCTAGTTTATGGAAAGAAGTTGTTTCCTGGGTGTTTGTAGATTAAAATTTTGAGAAAATTGGGAAAAGTTATTCTGGTAAATTTTGCCAAGATGTTTTACTATGCATGAAAATTGCAAGATTTGGGAGAAATGGGTTTTGCTAGAGAAAATGTCCTTTGGTTTGGTATTGGATTCGATATTTTGCTATGGTTGTTCTTTATGTATGTTTGTGCATCTTTGTATATTTAGTTGTAAAATTATTTGGGAATTAAATCTAGTAGTTTATTAAGTGTATGGGAAAATCTGTATTAATTAGATTCCCTAGAAATAAATTTTATTGAAAATAAAATTTAATATTTTTAGGTTATTGAAATTTAATATATATATATATATATATATATATATATTTATTTAAATAAAAGTGGAAAATCCACTAAACTTATATTAATAATAAAGTAATTACATCGGGTTCAAAAAAGGCATACCGGTAGGAAAGAACTTGCAAGAAAACCTCCGGTTGTAGCCTTCAAAATGCTATAAAAGTAGACACTACCCTTACAAACATAAGTTTTGTCCTGTCAGACCCCCCAACCCCCTATCTCTACAATTTTTGCAAGTGTCCCATGGGACAATTCCAAATAAAGCAGAGTACCATCAACTACACAACAAAGAATGCCAAGAAGGACTACCAAGAGGATAGTGAGATAAAAACCCTGCCAAAGCCAAGGATAAACAACGTAGCATAATAGGAGCTGTAGAGTCTTCAGGCCTACAACAAAAAACCATTCCACCAACTACAAAAGAAAAATGTTAGCTATCCAAAAACCAGGAGCTAGAGCTCTCCTCCGGGGGTTCATGAGGTGGAGGCGAAACAATCCTTATAGGAAAAGCCAAACAAGCGGGAGCAGAGCACAAAGAGCCCAAAGAGATTAACGAATGTAATGTCTGAAAGACAACCCAAGCTCTATCCACATAATGATCAAGAGACAAATACAACAAAAAATCCATGGAGGCCCGAGTGTTTTCCATAAAATCACAAATCAAGCCCATACGAAGTTCATGCAATAATTGGCCAGACCAGCCATTAGCCATAAGCTCGTGGCGAGGAAGAAAGCCACCATAGTAAAAAGACCCCAAATCAAAGCGATAACCGGCCAATGCAGGAGAAACCAGTGTCCAATTACATACTGATGGAAAAATAAATGTAGAAACCAAGAGGCATACCAAATCCACATCAAGTAAAACATCAAAGCATATAGTAACAAAGCGAGAGAGAAGCTCAGCATAAGAAACATGAGGATGAACTTGCAACCACCGACACCCCAAAAGCCTACGGAATTCAAAATCCACCGTAGGAGTGAACAAGTTAAAAACCTTACCAAGATTGACAAAATTGTCCTCATTTTCTTCCCCCAATATTCGGGCATCTAAAACCACTCTGTAAACACCAATGGGTAGAGAAGAAGACATTCACAGGAGGAAGGGCTCCGAAAAAGCCACAAAGAGCATAACATAAAAAATTGTTTTGGCAATAGCATGAGATAGTATAAATGAAAAAAACTGCCCTTAAACTCATCATCATGACATTACAAGATATCCCAATACAAGCTCATTCTGATTAGAACATTTCACATGAATTGACAACCCTTACACTAAAACCCATAAATGCATCTACAGCAAGTGAGGGCGCCACCCTCAAGAATGATTATCCCATAAGCCCAATCTGTCAAGGCTAGAACACACACATGGCGGCCAACGATATAGTACTTTGGAACAAGTAATTAATCCCTAGGAATGTACCAAGTGTTTAGAAAGCTACAAGCATGCAAAATCCTAAAGGACTGAAATAAAGACTGTACAAATCACACATGCCACCACCCTCTAAATGTCTTTATTAAAAACCAAATAATCAAAAGCAAAAAATAGTATCAATATCAGATATCGGCCTATACAATGCATTGTACAAAACCTTGAGAAGGACCCTTAATAGAAATTTAATCCTCAACTTAAGATTGCCAAGCATACCGCAAAGAACTGCAAAATACATGCAAAGCATACCTCATGGGATATACACCCCATCTTCTAACCCAGAAACAAAATTTTAAGGACACACCATATGTACCGAATAAAACCTGTCTACATATGTGGTGCAAATAGAATATGCACCTACAAGAAGATAACATGCAAACCTCAAGAAGTAATGGTGACAGATAAATTGAAGTGAAATGTCACACCCCATAGTTTGAACAAGAAGCATAAAAAGCCAAAGCGGATTATAAAATTATCCATTAGGGTGAGATGCAAACATAAGTTTACCTACCCACACCTCATAAGATACACACAACAACCTCTAACCCCAATGCAAAATTGTAAGAATACACCATATGTGAACATAAACATAAACTTCCTATCTACACGTGGTACAAATACAATCTGATCAGAGAAGAGGATAATATGTGCACCTTAAGAGAGTGGAAAATAAACCGAGACAAATTACCTTAATTCTTGAAATTAGATCAAATACCCAAGAAGAATGTGTTGAGGAATGTCACACAGTTCCACAATCTTATGATGAGCCCCAGTGTCAATTGCCATATTAGCCAGAAAATCTGCCAGTTTATTCAATTCTCTAAAACAATGAGATAATGAGAAAGTATCAAATAGGGACAATTTCTCCAAAATATGATCTATAATATATTTCAAGTTCCAGTAGTTACTTTTACGACTCAAAACACTTTGAATGATGACCATCGAATCCCCCTGAATCAAAAGATTTTTAATCCCTAAAGAAATAGCCAAATCAATCCCAAGGGACAAAGCTTGACATTCAACAAAATTGTTTGACTGAGAACCAAGGGCATGACATTGAGAAGCTATTAGGCATGCAGTATGGTAAAAAATGGCCATATCGGCCCCAACCAAACTCGGGTTACCCCTAGAGGCCCCATCAAAATGAAGCTTAAAATGACCCAGGGGAGGAGGATCCCATCTAGCAGAAAGTCTCTTATTACTAATAGCCAAACTTCTTGTAGCAGACCCATGAGAAGGGATGGCAGAAAGAGAATTCCATGTCCTTGTAATCCTACCATCCCAATGAGAGAAAGAGGTCATATTTTCCAAATTCCTATGAATATATGACAAAGCCACCTCCGAGATAGAAGCCTCTATCTTGACTAAAATGTCAGAAATCAAGACAGATAATTTTCTAAAAATCCTATTGTTTCTTTCTAACCATATGTTCCAAATGATAATCGATAGAGAAATGAGCTAGAGACAGGCATAAAAGGATGAGGAGAACAAGATAGGCTAGGCACTAAAGTGGGAAAGGAGGTCCTTGCCAATAATAAATGACAACCCTACTTTCTCAAATAGCCATTGCCAACATCCAAAGGCAAAATCACAATGAAGGAACAGGTGAGAGGACGATTCCAAATTCTTATTGCACAAAACATAAGGGAAAGCAATAGTCAAACCCATCCTATCCAGTCTCATCCCAATAAGAACCCTGTCTTGAATAGCAAGCCAAGCAATGCTCCAGCCTTCGAGAGGCAAGCTGGATGCCATAATAATTTATAGGGCCAAGAGGAAAAATCCTTAGCCGGCATAAGAGAATTATATCCATCTTTCACTGAATACTTGCCAGAAGTGCTCTTAGTCCAAATAAGCTCATCTTCCCTCTCAGACAAGATGATAGTTCTATCTTTGAGGATAGTACAAAACTCTGCTTTCAGGCTGGGAATAACATCCAGGCAATCAACTGATTTCCATTTAGCCATCTTCACTTGTCCAATATGTACAATTTCAAAATAGTCAGACAACAAAACCCCCCATCTATCCATAAGGATTTATTTTAATGGGGACCAATCCCTAATGGAGTCCAAAGGATAGTAGCCATTCCAAGCATCATCCCAAAATCTAACTTTACTCCCATTATGTACAACCCAAGACAAGTGTGGCAACAAAACACTTCTACATTTCACCAAAAAATTCCAAATAGCCAACCCCAGGGGCAAATTTGAGGCATGGAAAACAGACTCTCTAGCTCCATTATGAAGATATTTAGCTTACATGATCTTAGCCCAAAGGGAATCTGGATTATCATACAATTTCCACACTAGCTTAACCCCCAGGGCCAGATTCTGATTCTCCAAACTTCGAATTCCAAACCCTCCAAGCTCTTTAGGAAGACAAACCTTGTCCCAGGCTAACAAGGGGATCCTATATTTCCCATCCTTATTATTATTCCAAAGAAAAGATCTCAGAATATCCTTTAAACTGACAAGGATAGCCTTGGGAGCTTTTAGAATTGACATTAAATAGATTGGTACCACATTCAACACAGACTTAATCAGAACAATTTTCCCAGCCATAGTGAGCCATTTATGGTTCCATGACAAAATTTTCTTCGAAACCCTTGAAATTACCTTGTCCCAAAAACCCACCTTAACCTTTTTAACAAAAAAGGGGATCCCAAGGTAGCTGCATGGAAAATCCCCAAGTTGAAAACTCTAGAACTTTTGAAGCTTATCCTGAATCAAAGAGTGAGTGTTTAGGAAGAAAATCTTAGATTTGTCCTTATTGACCTTTTGACCCAAGAATGAAGCATAATTTCTAACCACTTGATCTATGACTCTAGCCTCCTTCAAAGTTGCACTACCAAACAAAAGGGTGTCATCGGCAAAAAGGCAATGGGAGATCCTTTGATCAAAGTTTTGAATTTTGATACCCATCCATACACCATTCACACAAACTGACTTGATTGCCCAACTAAAAGCTTCAACTAATAATATAAACAAGAAAGGGGACAATGGATCCCCTTGCCTTAGACCCCTAGAAGAGTGGAAGAACCCACAAGGAGACCCATTAACCAGGACTGAGAATCTAGCTGAGGAGATACAAGACATGATCCATTTTATCCAAGCAATAGAAAATCCCATCCTTGACAAAACAACTTTTCGCATTCCATTCGACCTTGTCATAAGCCTTCATCATATCTAGCTTTAGGATCATGGTAGGGTATTTCTGAACTGAAATCGAATGAAGCACCTTGTGGGCAACTGTAGCCCCCTCAGAAGTTTCCCTTTGTGGAACAAAACCTCCTTGTTCAATGGAGATTAATTTTGGTAAAAGTTTGGCCAGTCTCATAGAAATCACTTTGGCAAAGATCTTGTAGAGTGTGTTGCATAAAGCTATAGGATGAAAATCTGCAAAATTTTTAGTGTCCTCCTTCTTGGGTAAAATAACTATCAAGTTAGTATTTAATTCTTTAAGAATCGACCTATTTCGCCTAGCTTCCTCTAGAGCCAAAAGAACATCTGGACCCACAAAATCCAAACATTTCTGGAAGAATAAAGGAGTGAAACCATCAGGCCTAGGTGCCTTATCTTGATTCATAGCAAAAACATCCCCCTTAACCTCATCTAATGAAAAAGGAGACATTAACATTTTATTGTCATCGAGAGAAACTAGAGAGGGAATGTGAGAAGAAATATTGTTAGGGGCATCGATATTCTCAGATGAAAGAAGATTCTTGAAAAAATTTACCGCTTCCTTAGAGATGTCCTTTGCCTCAGAGAGAATATTCCCATGACAATCCTGAATACAAGAAATCCTACTCCTGACCCTTTTCAATTTAGTGGTAGCATGAAAAAAATTTGTATTTTTATCCCCATCGGCTAGTCAGAGCTCCCGAGATTTTTGTCTCCAATATACCTCCTCTCTTGCCAAAATTTCTTCTAACTCACTCCTAAGAGACTTAATTTCATCAAACACCCTAGACCCCATACCATGAAGCATCACATGCCTATTCAAAACATCAATCATATCCAAGATCCTTTGCTTTTCTTCAAAGATATTTTTGAAATGCAGAACATTCCACTCCCTAATATTTTTTTTTAGAAAACTGGTCCTCTTGACAATCTGATACATTCTAGACCCTCTAATAAAAGGAGCTTCTTCCCACCATTGTTGCAGGAGGGAAAGAAAAGAAGGATCCCTAAACCACATGGGTTCAAACTTAAAAGGCAATTTGTGGGAAGGTCTATCTCTTACAACAGAAAGGGAAACTGGGAAATGGTCAGACCCAGTCAAGGGAAGGATAGAAGAAAAAAACTCAATATCTAAATCAATCCAATTGGAGGAAAGTAAAATCTATCCAATCTTTCCGCGATTTGAGAAAAATTCTTCCTCATGTTTGTCCATGTGAAAAATACCATTATTTGGCTTACAATCAAAAAGAGACATATCAGAATCAAAAGCATTAAAGTCATCCATAGCCTTCTTACTCGGACAAATACCCCCTGATTTTTCGCCTAAATTCAGAATTGCATTAAAATCCCCCCCAAAAATAATAAAAGAATGATTCCTAAGGGGGGATGAGACCCTAATGAGTTCTCGCCAAAGGTTGTATTTGGCCGAGACACCTGAGGGAGCATAAATATTAAACACCCATACTTTAAACCTAGAATCTTTGTGTGACACTAATGATAAAATCCAATTAGGGGCAGAAGTGACCAATTCTACATCAACCACGAAATCATTCCATAACAGTGCCAAGACTCTCGAAGCCCCAGAGGCCGGGCAAAATAGAAACTTCCATCTCTTCCAAGAAGAAAATACAAACTTAGAATTCTCCAAAGAAAGCTTATTCTCTTGGAGCATGCCTATATCCCACTTAACCAAGTCTAATTGAGACTTGATCAAGCATCTCTTGTTAGGGGCATTTAAGCCCCTAACATTCCATGAGATGATCCTCATTGCCCTTGAGGGGAGATCAACACTCCCATCTTTACATCCTTAGGGGAAGAGTTGTCTTCCCCAAAGCTTTTATTTAAGCTCCTTTTAACCACCACAAATCTAGTGACCGGAGGACTAATTACACACTTCTTTTTCTTTTTGAAGGAGATCGAGCCATGGACACTATTTTTCCCTTTACCCAAAGACAAGGTTGAAGCCTTCTTGATCCAAGGGGAAGCAGACAAAACTTGTTGAATGCCTACATCAATTTCCAATTGAGTTTTTCTATTTTTTGGAGGTCTACCCCTGCCCGAAGACACAACAGAAGTAGGGAATTTTAACTCAACTTGGGCAATAGGAGGACCAAAGGAGTTTTAACTGAGGTCGACCAAGGAGAAGCCACCATTTCTTGGGGAACCTCCTGATTTGATGCATCCTAGGTAACATTAGCAGGGACCTCAAAGGGATTAAAGGAAGAGGATAGAGGCAAACTCTTATGAATTAAATCCAGATCATTCTCAATAGAACACATAATCTTTTCCGAGACCTCCTCCTCTAAATGATCCTTATTTGACTTGAGCAAGTGCTCAACTTGTTGAACCATGTGTTCATCTGGAGAAATATGTAGAGACTCCCAAGGCATGCCAAACTCCTTAATAGGCTCACTATATGCTAGCTCTTTAACCTTTTGAATTGGGGCAGCATCATCAAGGCTAAAGGGAATAGTCTGACCTGGGGCAATCTTGCTTGAACCTACAATATTATGAGGGATATCCATATGACCACTCGACCCTTCTAAAGAAGAAATGGCCTCATTACCTAAAATGCCATCTAGCTCCTCCTTCTAAGCCGAACAATGATTGAGGCCTTGTGGGAGGGGAGGACAAGTCTGGCTGACTAGGTTAGAATTGTCACCTTGAGCCTGATAGACAGATTTAGAATTAATAAACCCTTCCAAGCCAACCTGATTTGAAATGTTCACAACACCCTCCAATTTGTTAGTGGAGGCTTCATGGAGAGGTTGATTATTGGGATCCTCCTTTGACTGATGATCAGGTTCAAACGAGACAAAAGCAGGAGGGGCTTTCACAGGAACATGATTCAGAGGGACATCCAAGCCTCCCTTATTATTTGTAACAACTTTGGAAATATAATTACAAAAATCCATGAATAGGGGCGCATCCACAATAATCAAATTTTGAATAAGATCATTATCCATCTTTACAATAGATTGTTTCCAAATACTCTCATTAGATTTGATATTGCATGAAATCGGGCATACAGAAGAAGGGGAAACCAACACACAGATTTTTACCAGAACCTTCCCTTCCTCAAAAATAGATTTAGATGTCAAAAACTTCCCAAAATTGTCTCCTATAGATTTCAGCACTTCTAGATCCATGAATTCAAAGGGAAGCTGAGGCAATCCAAACCAAATCGGGAGAGTTTTAGGCTTGACGCAATCTGGAACAAAAAAGGGTTTCCAAACAGAAACCCCAAACAAAATATTACCAAACCAGTGAAAAGAATCTACAAGAACCTCATCCCTAAAATGGGGGGATTCAAAAACAAATACGCAGGAATTCGATGATAATAACTGAAAACAAATTAGTGCAGGCCAATGTTTTCTCAACTTAGAATGCAATTAGACAAATTGGTTTGAGGGCCCCAAAATTCCCTTAACAGAGCAACTGAGTATAACTTAGAGGCCCTTTCGGCCACAAAAGAACCTCTAAAATCAAAACACGGCCATGGAAACCATACCTCTTTCGTCGGGGTGACATCTGCCACGTTACCTTTTTCCAAACCTGAAACATAGAGGGTTTTATTGCTCGAAACTGTTGCTTCCTTCCCAGTGATAGCAGAAGCATCTGCTTGTTTGATAGGCCCGGATGCCCTAGGAGTATCCTTGACTCCCACGGCCACCACTTCAGCAAAAGATCGGTTATCACGACAGGGGAGGCCCATCTGCTTCCCAAAGTTATGCTTCCTTCCATTTCCACTGTGTCCTCTCAGGTTTAAGCTCCCCATGTGACGACGCGAATTGCTCTTAAAAAAACCCTGAAAATATTTCGAAACCGGGCGAAGCCCCCTGAAATGTCTGCCAGGCTGCAGAGCCCTGTCTTCCCATCTCTCTTTGGTAAAAACCCATTGGGGCACATGTGGCAGATCCTCCCATGCCACATCTGCCCAAGCCCCCTCTTGCCGCTTAATTGCAGAGACATAATTGAAATAATTAAAATTTGAACCTTAGGGAAATTGTTAATACAACCAATCTCATGGTTTTAATTTTCAGTTATATTTTTAATTTACATATCTCTCTCTCTCTCTCTCTCTCTCTCTCTCTCTCTCTCTCTCTCTCTCTCACACAATATTATTAAGTTATTGAAATTTAATATTTTATAGGAAATAAAATTTATTGTTTTTAGGTTATGGAGATTTTCTTTTAAAAAAATTATAAAAAAAAAATGTTTTTTTTTTTTTTGGTGAGGGGGGGGGGGGGGGGGGGGGGTCAGTAGCAACTACCTACGGTAGCACCTGCTAAGTGCTACCGACGGTAGCAGGGATTATAATAAAATTTGCTTTCCCTGGGTTTTTTCTCGTACAATCCAAAATATGGTACAATCGGATTTCCGTGCAGAGTTATAAATATGGTACAATCATTTAAGTATTATTTTAATACTATGCAAATTAATTCATGAGTTTCTATATAATTAATTTAGAGTTTAGCTACTTTCAGAAAAGCTTATAATTTAAGATTTTATTTTTTTATGCTTGGAAATACATTAGGGGGTTAGTTTTTATGTGATTTTATTTAACCTTATTGGACAAATGACAACATTGATTTCCTTGTATTAATATAGTTGTATTTTCTTATTTTCTGGAAAATCTTTAATTGCAAGTATTTTATGCTTTTGACTGTTTAAAGAAAAGATTGCATGTATTAGGATCTTGTATAAATGGTATTTGTAGTCAAGCTTAATTTCATTGTAATTTTGGTTGAGTTGTCATTATGTCATATGTTGTTATACCCCCTTGGTCAGGTGTTGTTGTATAACCCAATTGATGTGAGCCATTGTGTGTTTTGTTCCAAATGGTCAATCCTAGGTTAGTGATTGTGTATCCTTCACCTGTGGTTTGTCAAGATTAGATATGGTTGTTTGTTTTGCCATAGAGTTCTCGTAGAGAGACCTTTCCTGTTAGTGTCCTATGAGAGAGAGTGGCTTTTGAGCGGGGGTCGTGCCCAAAGTGGATGGAAGGATAACCCCTCGAAATTCAGTTAAGAAGTGATAACCTAATAATTGATTAGGGGGTGGGTAGTTAAAATATTAATTAAGATAATGTGCCTCACACATGGTTGAGTGCTTGTATAGGCTCGGGATGTGGTGAGAAGGCCTGGAATGGCAAACCTATCACCTTGTCATCACAAAAGGATTGGTAGGGTCTGCATGAGGCTTAGATGGAGCCGAAGGTTCAGGAGAGGTTACCAGGATAACCCAGGATGGGGGCCGGGACCTATGGAGGCCTACCAGGGTAACCACCTTAAGCCATGCGATGACACTCCCTCCTTAGAGTCACTAGTGTTTGTGAGTTGAGTCACATGGATGTTTGCGGAGTCATGTAGTTCTATCGTACTTGTCTTACTTTGCTTGCTCGAGGGTCTTCTACTATCTCCTAGCATGGTGGGGTGGTTCCATTTTGGGATCACATGAACGGGTGGTAGTGCCACTTCCCATCAGATGTTCTGGATTGTATCTTCAAGTGAGGAAAGGCTTCGCTGGTGTTTCTTGGTTCATGGTTCATGTACCAGCTCTTGTTTGTGATCATTGATCAATTGAGACCTTGTGGTATTGTATCAAACTTTTATGTAACCTTGATATTGTAACTTTTGGATTCCGTAGTATTTTTGGAAGCCATGTATTTATGGATATTGTAATATTATATCGGTGGAATGTATGTTAATTCAGTTGCTTTGATCTTTTGTATATATGATCTATGGGAAAATAAATGTGTTGGAATACTTTAATTCTTTCATTATGGAATTTAGATGTATGTGTAAGTTTATTCTCAAGCATTTAATTTACCTAATTAAATGGAAAATTGGATTAACCATGGTGTTAATATAATCTATGAATTAATCTTCATTGGTAACCCTTAGGAAATCATGTGTTAGACTTTCGTTGTGTTAATAAACGTGCTATTCTTATAATTAATGCACTTAATCTTTTTTAAAATAAAATATTTCACCCTTTAGTTGCCTAATTGTGTTGCTTTCCTTTAGGGTTCCTGGCGGGGCATTACATTTCCTAAAAAAAGGAATTAAAACAATACTTTAATTCTAATTTATTCTTTTATTCGTTTATTTATTTATTTATTTTCTTATTCTTTTATTTATTTAAAATTCTAGGAAACAATAAATGAAATTAATCTAATTTATTTTTCACTAAAATTTAAATAAAATATATTTCTAATATCATGCAGCTTGCAACTTAATTTAATAACTTCTTTTAATTAATTAAATTTATAATCTCAATGCATAAAATACATAATTCAAAAATACCAACTATGAGATAACTCCATAAATTTAATTAATTAATTAAATCCACTATAACACACAAACTGAACAAACCCCATGCAAAGACTCAGAAAAAGTCAAACAACAATACATGAAGGCCGAACAAACTGACAGGACGACCAAGTGACGACACTCACAAGAGTGTAACTATTTAAAATAGGGTCAACTACTACCTCCTCCACTTCCATCAAACAATATAAGGCACGCTCAGACCTGTGAAGCTAGGTGGAGATGATACCTTGTACCTACCTGGTACTTGTACCCGCAATATCCTGCATCACCAAACCACACATGCATATATACAATATAGAAAACATGGCATACACACCGATGAAGGAGAATCGAAACGTTCCCTGTCTCACCAGAGTGAGTGAAGAAAAATCGTCCCCTTGCATCCAATACACTTGCAGACACACAACATATAATTTCATATTGCATAGATAAAGTAAAGTGTCAGTACATAGCAATAATCCATAAAATGCCATAAATCACAAGTACTAAAATATTGCAAATAAATTATACATCTCATATCCAGATAAAGCATGGAATAATGTCATATAAGTCTGAATAACACATCATGGTAATGTATCCACTAAAAGTAAACAATAATAAAATATGAGTCTAATGAGTTCAAACGAGGAGAGGTACTACAATGCATAATGACCAAGTTGCGGGGTCCACAAGTGAAGCAACTCCCTCTAGTGAATCCCCGAGTCTCTAGAGGTGCACTGGACTACTGAAAACTATGAGCTAGTTGAGAAGGAGATGATCATCTATCATGCTACCTATCACTGTCTCTATCTTGTTGAGATCTCAAACTACAATTTTTTTTGATTCTGAGGATACTTATTCCAATAGCCTGGATCGCTATGAAAAGAAGAGGGATGACTCTTGGCAACACTCTATGACTGCGACTGTGCACTCCTCACAACTGAGAATGGAGCACTAAATGACTGCACACCTGATGCACATCCTCATACTAAATTTAGGTTCTCCTCTGCCAACCATTCCTTCTCTACAACTACCTCCAATGACTTAGGCTCGTGCATCTGAACCTCACCGCTGATGTGGTCACTAAGACCTCTAACAAAGTATTGAATCAACATCGGCTCATCATCATCTATCCTGACATACTGCTTAAGCTCAAAGAAACTTCACTCGTACTGCTCAACTGACAAACCCTGTTGCCTCCAGTCATGAAACTCATCGGCCTTCCTCTACCTCCAATGTTCCGATAGAAAATGAGCACAAAAATGCTCCAGAAACATCTCCCATGAAAAAGTAGCAATATCAATATGCAACTTACGGTCCTCTGTCTGCCACCATATCAATGCAAAATCATGAAGATACACGATCGCAATCTCACCTTAGTGTTACTACTATATGGGTACATAGTAAAACGCCTATTCAAATCTAGCAACCATGTCTCTGCCTCCATGCCACTGCTGAGACCATCAAAAGTAGGAGGACGAGCTTGCAAGAGATCTCTCATGTGGCTAGTTGCACTAGCATCTGGATCCATCCCCACTCTCCTAGGTGGTGAACGTGAACGTTCTCTTTCTTGATGATGAGAATGATGAGACTCCTCCTGATGGTTCCCCTGGTGGTTCCCCTCCTAACCTGGTCCTAATCGATCAAGAAGATTTTGCAATGTTGTGACCAACTGTGGAACCGCATAGCCTCTAGGTTTCTCATGTTGTTGTTGCTCCTCGTGGTGCGACTCCTCAGAAACCTTGGGATGAGGTTTCCTATGAGTACCCATGTGACCTCCATGGCCACATCCATGACCTCTACCTCTAGAAGGAATCTCGTCTAAGCAAGACGCAAAAGAACCATAAGTTAATGCTAAAGCAACAAATGCAAACAAAATAACAAGTAGGGATAAACCGCTGGGATACCCCATGCTAAGTGACAACATGCACAATAGGCTCATGTGAAACTAGAGTACCCAATGTATGAACATGGGCTCTAATACCAGATTTAATGCTTGCCAAAATACCCAAGAGAAATACACTTAAACTAACTACAAATAGAGATAATCTTTTTTCAAAAGCTCATCTACTAAACAACACATACATCTATAATATCCATCTAATGCATATCATATACTTCATCTACTAAATGAATCATAACAAATTACATCTTATTCTTAATTACCATATTACATAACACATCATATCATAATTTACGCAAGCGGAATAACATATCATATCATCTTTCCCCTAGGGTATCTCAATGTCACTACTTAAGAGTAACATCCTATAGTCTAGGTTCATTTTAAGAACCGATACCAAATGTTCCTAATTTCATATATTGCATCCATTATATCATCATAAAGCTAACACATATCATTCCTAACATCATGTTACTAATTCCATAAATAATACCTTAGATCTAGGAATCTTATGCATAACATTCAGATTACTTTCATATACAATTATATTAACATACATCCATGATATCTAATCAAAGTACATATTCTATCTAAGAATCATACATAAACTTATTTAAACATACAATAGGACAACTCATGTCACATCCAAGAATATCATATTTATTACATACAATTTCTAGTCTTACAATGTCACATTACATAGATTCATTTTTACAAGGTACATGATCCTTTCCTTAATACAATGCCATCATGAATACACGAGTAATACAATACATAGAATCAACTACAAGTCTTCTCACATTATGGAGAACAATAGAATCCACATCCACACATGCAACTCCAATGAAGAATATCCCAATGGGAGAAGGCATCAAGCCACCCGACCACATGGAACCAAATAGGAACCACCCCCCGTGCTAGGAGATGACATGGGGTTCCAACACTCACTCAAGACCTAGGATGACACCTAACAACCATAGGAATCGACATAGCACATAATGAACTCAACATAACAATAATCACATGACTACACAAGGCTAAAATAAAAAATAGACTCTTCTAGAGGCGTACAATAAAATCATGGCATATGAACATGGTCCCATGTAGGAATGGAGTGTCATCACATGTTGTCCTCATATAGAAGGGAATATGGCCATACTTACTAGTCACGCTCCTACATGCTATCCTCACAAAGAAGGTAAAAATGTACCCACAGTAGACATGTATTCTATCCTCACAAAGAAGAGCAATCCATACTCCTAATAGTCATACAAGCTACCCTCACAAAAGAAGGGTGAAAAAAATCCCTTAACAAACATGTGCCATCTCAAACTATGTGAGTGCAAGGGACATTGGCTTTCCATCTCATATGGACCAACCAAATAGAATTGTCTTATTAGGTGAAACCCAAACCCAATCAATTATTACATGTTATCACTAAATTACAAAGAGGAAAACTCTCATTGTGCCCTGGTGGTCTAGGTGCCAAGCAACCTAACTCACGTGAGCCTGATCCTCATCAGGAATCCCACTCCCCCTAATCATATGCCAAGTCATAGGGTAACACATAAAATGACATCACAACACATGAAATAATGTTCACAAAAGGTCTTCAAGAACAGATAACATCATTGAGCACATACTGCACATAGAGCATACATATGAACCATTACAAGCACATGACCTTCACAAATTCCTTATAGACATAGTACCAAAGTAAGAAAATTAAATATAATAACATCATAAACTATTGCAAATCCTCAATAGTGAGGTACAAAACATCCCACTGGAGTCATAGAAACAATCCTCAAACAGCAAGGCAAGAACCTCTTGCTGAAGCAAACTTTTGCATAAGGAAACTCCTCAATGGTAGGGCATGATCCCACTTACCAGAGAACAAAATGCATCATGAAACATCATGGAAAATCATGAACCAATCAAAATTTCTCAACACAGACTTCACATGCCTTTGGGAACTCACACAATCCATACTAGGACTTTACAACACTAAAATTGACCTTTTTGGGCCTTCTGGAGTGGTTTAGCTCTCTTGGTATGCACAGTGGCATTCCTGGTTTGTATGATGACATTTATGGGATATTGCCTAGCATTTATGGTTCATTGCATAGCTTTTTTGGTCCATTAGTTAGTGTTTTGGGTCCATAGGTCAGCTTTCTCAGTTTGTAGGTTAGCTCTCCTGGTCAGTTTGTCAGCTCTTTGGGTCTAAACTATGGCATTTCTGGTGTACATAGCCACGTTCCTGGTAGATAGGGTGGCATTTCTGGTTATTATGGTGGCATTTTTGGTATTTTTGGTAGCATTTCTGGTAAATTGTGCAATATCTCAAGTTTGAAGGATCCTGAAGGTAAGGTAACTGCCTAGATTGACTCAGAAGACAAAAATGACCTCAAGGGCATGACCAAAAGGTTGGATAAGAATAAAAAGGGGTGTACATATGGTTTATGCATCAAATTAAAATCACAGGAATGAGTTTTCAACTCAGTGGATAAGCATTTTGGCTAAAACTATATTTTAGATTCAAAGAGCAAAGGAGGGAACCCAGTCTCTACATAGGCCAAAAGAATTGAACCAAAACATTCCCAAAAACTCCAATACTCCAACAAAAAGATTATAAATTCTTGAACATGACATGGACACTCACTGTGAGCTTCAAAAGCTCTTACAATGCTACCGACACATTCAAACCAAGGAATACAACTCCTATCTCAACAAGGAGTTCTCAAGAGAAACAATACACAAACAAATATCCAATACCACCAAGGACATAATTAAAACATATAGGAAAAATAGACATACATATGCCCAGGATCCACTATACATTTTAACAATATTTCAGAGATGTAACATTTCCAGAAAACACATTCAAGAGAATTTCACTGGGAAAATTCACAATGACAAGTCATAAAAGAGAATCAATATTTCCCTACAAAGCTAACCATTCCCTTATCAAAACCAAAATAAACTAATCCCCAATCAATCTTTAAGTTGTAGACACGACAAACATATTTTCTCAGGAAGGAGGCATTCTTTGAAAACATGAATGTAAACATTAAAAATCCACCGACCTTCAAATCGCAATCCAAAAGAGTCGAATCGAAGAAGAAGAAAGGTTGAATCCAAAACCACTCCAACATCTTCAATCCAAATAAAAAACACGAATCTAAAATCCAAAATCCAAAATAGTGCCTGCTGGTAACCCCCAAATAGCTATAGGAAGCCAAATAAAAAGATTTCTAGCAAAAACTCTCAACCAATCAAATAAATCCATAAAAATAATATTTCTTACCTACCGTGTATAGTTCTAAGGTAAGAATATTTTATTATATTTTCTACCAACAAATTTAAATTCGCCCAATCAATTAGGAGGGTAGGAAAAATTAACTTTATTTATTTTTACACCTCCCATGCACAGTAAAAGCAATATAATAATATTATTACTTTTTAGGAGTGTAGGAATAGAAATAGGCTTTACACTTTTATAATTATTTATTAATCAAAATCAACTTTATAACTATATCTAAAATAAATTAAGATTAAGCAATCAACAATAAATCAAAAGGATAAAAATAATTAAATAAAACAATATCCAATAAATTAATAAAATAAATAACAATCAATTAAATCCAAAATAAAACAATTAATTAATAAATCAAACATTAATAAATTCAATAATAATAAATAAATATCCATTAATTAATTAATTAATTATAAATTTATTAACTATTACTTAACATTAATTAAATAGTTAAATAAACATAATCCAACCATAGGATAATTAATCCAATCCATGATTAATTAACACACACACATAACCAACCGCACAAAGATAGAACAAGATACCGACTCAAGACTGGACAACATTTACACCGGACAAGACTGACAAGGTGAACATACTAGACCATGAGTAGGTGAGGGAAAACTAAGTCATCTCCAACAACTGCCATTGGGATTAGGACACACTCAGACCTATGAGACTAGGTGGAGTCGATGTCTGGTGCCTGCAATCATGCATCTACCGATAAACACAATAGAACACACACACACACACACACACACACACACACACACACACACACACACACACACACACACACACACACACACACACACACACACCATCATAGTAACAGGCAAGTGAAAGGGAATCACAACACCTTATCATGCTCGCGATGAGTGATAAGGCATCGTCTCTTTCACGAAAACAAACACCCAATACAAACACATCTCATAAAATCATCATCATATATCATGAAATCATATGAATCACATGAGAATCTCGAATACATATAAGTCCATCAAGAAATACCATCCATCAAAATAATCATAACATGTCATCCATCACATAGATCATCAAAAGTCATCAATATATCATATGTCCATATAGCATCATAAATGTCTACTACATAGGAATAAAGCCATAATCATCATCAAAATATCATCATAAGTCTAGATAAGTCTATTGAATCATGAATCAAAATGTAAATCTAGGAGGGACACTACATAAACATAGGAGCAACAAAATGCGACAAACCAAAACATGAAGACCAACACAAAAGACTAACAGGGTAACAACTGACATGACGGGCAACAAAACATTGGGATACCTGACAAGCATCTCGTTCCCGCAAGAACAATGGTCACAACAAGGGTCTGACTGATAACTCCTTTTTCCACTTTTCTATTGGGTCAAAGAGCACTTTCAGACCTGAAGATTCAGGTGGAGTCGATGCTTGGTACCTACAGTTGCATCACCGAGAAAACACATATACATTTCACCAACATATATAGGCACATCGGTAGAGGAGAATCGTGACATTCCATGTCGCTCATAAGTGGGTGATGAAAGATCATCCCCTCGCACCCCATACAAACTCGGACCCATACAAGAAAGAAAACACAAGATCTATACATAAAGTCGATATGATAGTCCAAGGTTAGTACTTAATCATATTATCTAGCATCATGTCCTAGAATCATGATAAAAATTATTACATTAAAGAGTATCATCCAATCCATGAACAACAAAAAAAGTCAACCAAAGTCAAACTAGGTCAAGTAGAGTCTGATCGAGGGAGGGGCATTACATGAATGCTGAGAGAGTGTAAAATTGGACTCATAATTAAAGGAGTATAATTTATGACACTACATTCCCCAATAAGGCTAAGTTACTATAATTTACACAAGAACTAAAAATTCTCCCTTTGAACATCTATTCCATCCTTAAATAAAAACATATTCCTTTATTTGTCATGCAATTAAGTGAAAAGAATTTAACCACTTTCTAACGATAATATGGACAAAATATAGCATACCCTCTTTCCACATTTTAACTACTTATGTCTCTTTAGCTAAATTTAATTGAAAATCAAAATCACAATTCTTAAAACATGTTTACTATTATTTATTATAAAACATAGAAATCTAACTAATTTTCCATTCATAAGCTTTTGTAAAGTAATGCATTGTTGTAGAATAATCTAATGAAATCAACTAATTTAGCTCCTATTGAAACTATAGTTCATATAAATACACAAAATAACTTTGAAACATCTATTTTTGTGTTATTTATTATGACAATAATAATGATTTATCATTAAAAATCTTACTATTTTTGTTGCAACTAAAAAGATTCTTTTATGTATTTACCAAAATATAGTTAATAACTAAAATTCCAAAACCCATCACTTAAACTTCTATAACAATGATTATCTCATACTCTATACTCTCTCTCTCTCTCTCTCTCTCTCTCTCTCTATATATATATATATATATATATATATATATATATATATATATATATATATATATATATATATATATATATGTGGTGAAAATAAATCTTGCAATTGTCAATTGTCCTATTTATTAATGCAAGCAATTTAACTATAATTAATATGGACTTGGGTGCAATCTAAAAGTATTATGGGGGTTGTTTTTGACACTCATTATTTATATCTTGATGTTGAAGAGAGCTTCTAAATAGATGGTACAAATTTGCAATTCAACCTTCTCTCCTCCAAACTAACACTAGTTCAATTTTAGTATTGTTAAGTCTCACTCCCTTTAACTTCTCCACTAAGCAGTTACAAAATTAAAGACATAAAGCATCATGTTCCTGCTGAGAGGTAGAAATGTGGATGGTAGAGGAGAATAGGAAATGTATGGGTGGTAGAGGGGAGTTAGAGAAGATTAATGTGCATGCTAGGTATAATGGTAAAGAACAACAATGCCTTGATGGTTTTTCCAAGAAGGAATGTAGAAGGAAGGGATGTGTGTAGTCATTGGCATGTGCCAAATACATTTCATAAATACTGATAATTACAAAAAATGTAGATGACTCATTTTCATCAAGAATGCAAATTTTAAAGAATGCAATCTTTAGGTTTCTTGAGTGCCAAATGCATTTCAAAAATGTAGATGACTATAAGATTGGAAATAAAGTAGGAGTAATTTTCATCAAGAATATGATTAAACTAAATTTTATCTTTCATATTCAAAATTAAAAAAAATTTAATTTGTAATTATCAAATTTTTAAATAAGTATCTTTAGTAAATTCTCTTCAAAATATTCTAGTTAATTACTATATTGAAAAATATAATAATATAACAAAAATTACATGTATTAAAAATATAATAATCACCTATCTTTATCTTTCTAATCTTTAAAAATTGTAATCAACATATATTGATTAAACTAATTTATAAATTTTATTTTTCATATCTAAAATTAATTATAACTATTATTAATAAGCAATTTTCTAAATTAATTTATATTTATATATTTATTAAATTAATTAAAAAATTTATTATTATTATCTTTTAACTTTACAACTACAATTTAATAAATAAAATGAAATACAAGATAAATGATTTTAGGGGAAAAGCCCACATGCTATGACAATAAAAAAATATATCTAATTTTGAAGGTTTTCCCCTAAAACCATTGATCTTTTGTCATAGCACAATATTTATGTGCTTTTCGTTGGAGGGAGGGCATGTGGGTTGTAACTATCATGTTATGCATTGTAGCTTCTTACCATTGGTAATGATGAAACCTCACAAGCCATTTCATACACATGATTAATTCAATCAATTCTTTAACACAAATCTATAACTTCTTACAAACAACTTAAATTTTATTTGTCTAGTCCCCTTTTTTAAAAATTTAAAATTCAATTCTAATTTTAACAATAACATAAGATAGAACATTAATATTTTTTATTGCAAATTTTAATTACAGTAAACATACAATAAGGGCATTTCATATAAAACAAAACATTTATATTTTCTTTCTGCTAATTTGATTTAATTAAAAAAAAAAAAATACTAACTAATCAATTAAGTAAAAGTAATTCACAATTTAAATAAAAATTTGGTTAGCCATTCAAAATAAACATGCATTCATGTTAAACTACATGTGAGTGTTTGCATCCCATCATGCCACCCACTTCTAGAAAGTTAGGTGACCCCTACCTTAACTATGCTCTTATCTTTACACCCATCACACACTCATTAAACTCAAATTTTGCATTAGAAATTTAATTACCCATAATCAGTGATCAGAAATCAAATTTACTTGCATTTTTAAGTAATACATAATGATTAGTCAATCTATAAGCTATATTAAAAGATGCATAAATATCAATAATTGATATTTTAAGTTTTATTCTAACTATGTCAAATCAAGTCTAAAGTATCTCAAGTAATTAAATCCATGTAAAAATTGGGATGTGACCTCATTATAGAGCTAACATATGTGCACCTATAGGTTCATAGTCAATGTTTATAGGTGCCATGATTTCGAGTATTTACCCCATCAATGCTTGGCATTTTTTTGCAAATAGGTCTCTTAAGAGACTTTTTTGGATGCATATAGATTGAAATTATTGGGATTCTTGTGGTGAAAAATTAGGCCTCCCCTAGCATTCACCCAACCACCCTAACATATTAGCACAATCTATTTTTCCCCATGAGGTGGAAAGAAATATGGCTCCTAGCAAGATTGTGTTGAATGTTATTGACACTTTTTGCAAGAAGAGGGAACCTATATGCACTTGTAGATTCAAACAAATCATTTTAGGTGCCGCAAATTCTGTGAGACAATATATCTTAATTGGGTAGTTTTTACACTTTAGACTCTTAAGAGGCTTTGCTAGAATAGTGTAACCCAAAACAATGAAGAAATTTGGGTGCATCCCCTAGCATTCAAACACCCACCCTAACATTTTTGTAGATTAAATTTTAACCATAAGATGAAAAGTACATAATATGGATCACAACAAGTTTGTGTTGAATACAAATAATACCTTTTGTAACATTTTAACTATTGTTTCCATGATAAATATTTTTGAGATAAGAAAAAAAAGAACGACATTATTATGAAGGGACCCTATGTGTATTTGTAGGTTTAGACAAAACATATGTAGGTGCCATTGATTCTAAGAACCAATCTGTCAATGTTGGGCATTTTTTTCTCTTAGGTATCTTAAGAGACTACATCATAATAGTGTATCCCAAAACAATTGAGAAATATCAAGTTTGAAATGAGGTATCCCCTAGTGTTCATCCACCTACTCAACCTTATGTGTCTACATAGTCAAATTTTCCTCATGAGGCAACAAATGCAAAATATGTCTCCTAAAAGGTTTATGTTGAATATAAAGATTATTGTTACAATATTTCATCAATATTTACCAAGATAAAATGGTTTGAAGTTGAGAAAAATTGAGAGAGTTTATTGTGGAGGGTTTGTACATGTAACTATAGGTTTAGATAGAACATTCATAGATATCATTGATGTTAAGAATAAATCCATCATAGTTGAGCAATTTTTTGCTCCTAGGTCTCTCAAGAGACTTTTTTTCAGTAGTGTTTCTTAGAAGAATTAGGAAAACTATGGTGAAAAATGAGGAATCCCTTAGTGTTCACATGTCCATCCTAACATGCTTGTGTTTTTCTTTTTCCCACGAGATGAAGAACACAAAATATTGCTCTAAAAAAAATTCTCTTAACATAAATGACAACTTTTACAAGATTTCATCCATCATCACCATGATCAAATGGTTTGGAGATATGAAAAAATAAGAGAGGCTATTATGGAGGGACCCTACATATAGTTGTAGGTAAAAAAATTGTAGGTTCTATGAATTCTAAGAACTAGTGTGATTCCCCATCTGAAGGACCAAGGCAAAACCCGATGGAGCAACTTTTTTGTGAACAACAACAAAAACAAGCAAGATAAGGTAACATGTTCCACTTGAACTATAATGTACACATAACTATCATATGGAACATTATGGAAAAAGGTGATGGCATCTAGACTAACCTAATCATTGTATAGGAAAGGTGGCACCAAAAAGAGATTAAATAGTCACAAGACAAAACTATAGTGACAAACCTATTAGAGAGAAGGAATGTCACCTAAAAGAGAATTAGGAAGAAACCCACAATAATGTTCTCTCATGACACTATATAATGATAGGATGAGAGAATCATCAACCTCCAATCCATGCCAAAGACCACTTTAAAACACTTATGACATGCTAAAAAAATAAACACAAATGATGATTGTCTCAGAGCCAACATTGCTCAACTATACCAAGACATTGCCAATTTCTAAGACAAGGAGTAGGATGAGGGCACTATCACCTCCAATCCACTCTACAGGTACAAGGATGATCCTCAACACAAAGCCCAACCTATAAAAGATTTTCCCAAATCATGAGACCTAACTCCCTCTTAATTATAGTGGTCTTGATTGGTTGGGGTTTCAACATTTTTCCTTATCTCTTTCACAAAATGAAGGTAACTGAAAAAGATAAATCTTGAAGTTTGAAGATCAATGAACTAGATTAGGGTTCCATAGATCTAGGTTTTGGCTTACCTATTACTTGGTGAGGATGTAAATAGTAAGTAAAACTCTTGAAGTCCAAAGCTTGAAAAACCTGGGAACTTCAAATTCCAAATGAGAACTTATCAGGGATTGGGTGTCAAGGTTTCAACTTACCTCATTTAAAATTTTGTCAAAGTTTGTAAGGTGAAAGCATGATGTCTAAGGCCAATAAGCTTAAAGTGAAAAAGGCCTTTAAGGCACACTTTGGGGATTGAGATTCTATGAGAATCCTCTCCTCATACCAAGAGAATGCTTAAACTTTAGGGTGAAAACCAAGGGGATGAAGCATGATAACCTTAAAATTCTAAAGCTTCTAAAGACTCAATTGGTGATAAGCCTTACCCCTTTCAAAAAGTTAGGGGAGCCCTTAATGTGAAGATCTAATTAGTGAGGCCTGGAAAATTTACAAATTAAATAAATCTATGAGATGCAAGGGGAGGATCTAACTCTTATTAAAGGGTAAGTTTATTTTAAGTTCATGATATAAGTTACAACATTTCTTTTATATCCAAGTTGAAAAGTTACCAATTTTATTTTACGTTTTACTCCATAAAGCATAAAATCGCGTCAATGACACAATCATGTTCAACTCCAACATCAGGTCACATAAACATGATATCAATTTCATTACCATTCATATTTTATTATAATTATAATCTATCTTATTATGGGAGGTCTAAGGCTCATTATTATAATTTTAACTTAGGACTCAAATTTCCTTCATTATAAATATTACATTTCAATGAATCAACTAAAAATATATAAGAAAATACACGAGATAAGATTCTATTGAGAAATGTTAGTCTACAATCCTCTAGACATTAATGGTGGGGTATACGCCACCCAATCATGTGGAATTGTAAGATCCACTCTCTCATGCTAGGAGATAGTCACATAGCCCACACATACACACAAGAAACAAGGATAGAAGGGCATGCGCTCTTTCAAACTCGGAGAAAAAATATCATCCAATCTCAAATAATTCACCACATCTAACTATGAGGAAAAGATGGCATTAAGAATCTAGGAATGAAATCAAAACCAACATAGAAATACATAAATCATTATTTAGGTGTTGCTCAAACTACACTAGGACTAGATGGCAGAGAGCTAGTTAGGGAGCATCATCACAAATCTCAAAAGGGATGGCTACATGTGAAACCTAGTATTGTCTCATATTGACAAGGATACTTGACCATACACAAATCATGCTCCATGACCTATCATGTCTTCCCAAGTCATCATCCCTAGCCTTTATAATAATTTAAGGTATGCAAGGGGCATCTCAAGTCATCATCCTTAGTCTTTACAAGCACTCAAGGTTTGTATGGGGTTTATGTTATCTTAGTTAGTTAGTTATCGATGTTTCATTAATTTTTACTTTATTAATTAGCTCTCACATATGATTACCTCTCTCATGCCACTTTGGGCCATAGAGTCATTGACGCGTTGGTAGCCATACCCAAACCCTCTCTATTACCTACATCCCAGGAGCATCTCATTCACCAACAAATGTTAATTGAAACCAAACATTGTATGACTTACTCAAAACACTCAAACAATTCATCATTGCTCCAATTTCTCACATTTTCCCAACATTATTACAACATGATCCAAATGGATCCTTTTTTACATTTTGCAAGGCATACCATCATTCCTACATAATTATCCATCACATTTATCACTATTTCATTTTTTATTTTTTTTTTCAGAATTTTCACAAAGACTCAAAAAACTAGAAAATTTCCTTAAACTCCATTAAAACAACTTCAAATTTCATCAGAATTTTTAAAAATAAAAAAAAATAAAAATCTAAAGATATCTTTTGATTCCAAAAGTGCCTAACACCCCTCTTTTAACAAAAAATTCACATTTTTATAATCTCTTGAAATTTTGGGCATAACAACCCTATATTTTAAAAAGTTTGTAAAAATTTCACATATAAACTTATATTTACTCAAATTGAAAGAAAAAAAAGTGTGAGATAGAGTAATAACACCCAACCAATATTATTGCAACCTTATAAAATAATCAAAATGAAATATAAATGAAGAATCAACAAAATACCTTATTTTTAAGAAAACCTTCAAACAAAGAGATCTTTGAATGTAGTAAATGAAAGAACACATGATCATAGGTGCAAATTCCCTTCCCGATTCCTATCCCAATCAAAAAATTAATTTCTCTCCAAAAGAGGGTTTTCTTCCTCTCAATATTGCTCTCTAAAATGGTAAGTATATAATGAACTCTAATTTTTCCCTTTTAAAACCAAAGCCAATTCCACTTTTTGAAATAAAATACTTAAATTTTTCTTTTAATATCCTAAATTTATTTCTTTTATCCCCATTCCCAAAACACAAAATTAACAAGCATATATAAGCCATATTTCAATTTAAACATTAAGTTTTGGTCTTAAAACCATAAAAATTCATTTTCACATTTATAAAAAATATATGAATTTTTATAAAAAACTTGAAAACATTGATTATTGGATGTCCACATAGGGATTAGGGTTCTTGGAATACTACCAACCATAGTATCTAGAAAAATTATGGAAATAACCTAATAGGAGACCATACTTGGACTGAGTATGATGAGTAAGGTTAAACAATGAAAAGATAAGACTTACTTGACCAAACAAGTCAATCGCCCTAATCACTTACGAATATCCTTGAGTATCATAGTAACATGATATAAGATAAATTAATGAAAATATAAGACTTACTTGACCAAACAAGTCAATAGCCATACTAATCTTTTGTCAATTTTGATTATTTGTGTTATAATCATGGTGTCTAGTTCTAGAAATAAAATACCCAGTGTAAGATCAATCTGTCTATTTTTTAGTGTACTATCTTTTGTATAAGAAAAATGATAGTCGATAAGGATTGATTTTTTGTTGGATTAGACATGTGATTGGTTTGATTGCAGAGTAGATTGATAGGTTTGTATGTTGATGCATGATTTGTTGGGATTAGACATGTGATCTATGTTTAATCAAATACCTATCATTTCAAGGGTATAGATTATTATGGATTGCGACTGATGGACTGTTTTTGCTTTTTGATTGTTTTCTAATTTTACGGGTTTTGTAGGATTATTTGATTTCTTCATCTTTTCAAAGTTTTCTAATGTTGTTGGAGTGTTCTTTAGGATAAATTTTCAACATTTTTGTAAATTTTTAAAGGACATTTTATGTTGTTTTGGATTCTTTTTCAGGACATTTTGTATTATTTTTGGATTTTTTTGAGACATTTTATATTATTTTTTAATTTTTTCAAGACTTGTGATAAAAACCCAGGTAATAATATTGCTCCTAGTCAAGCTTGTTTGTAGAAACACTAGGTTAGACTAACTCATTATGACAGGTTCATGAAGGGTGGAGACATGAAACATGAACCAATTCCAAACCATGAGAGGTATCACAAATTTTTATTATGGAAATGGATAAAATGGTTTATATTATGAGTAGGTGAAAGTTTGATGAAGATAATAGAGGCAATTCACATATAATGATGATATATGGAAGAGAAGTGAACTCTTATTCATGGTGCCTGTTTACCTAAAGTGCCTGTTTATTAGGTTTTCACTATAGGGAAAATGATTTATTTTCTATTTTTTTATTTTTTTATCTTTTATGGTGTTGCACAAAATGCTTGTTTACCAGGTTTTCATCAAGGTGACTTTTTTTGTGATTTGATTTTTAATTTTTTAATTTTTAATTTTTTTTTTGTATTTTGAAAGGGTTCCCCAAGAGTTATGTATAGAACTTCCAAAGGTGAATGTTGTTAATGGGTTCAAGTAATGGTTCATTATCTAGAGTGGCTAACTAATAAGCACAAAATCCATATGCAATTGTGATAATGTATGAACCCAACCAATTTTGCTCAAAATTTCCTTTCTCCTGATCTATTAAGTTCCTCTAATTCTCCTTTATAACTAGGTCACTGATCTCAGATTGTCACACTCTGAGCCTTTTATTATAGTTGTGATAGAGATAATCTTGATAGACTTGGCATCTCTCGTCCAACAATTCTTGCTCCTATAGCCTAGATACACGATATTGTTCATCATCTGTGAAGTGCTATAGTGACACCCCCAAAGATGGTAACTTGACCTCTATAGGCAAGATGGGTTTAGATCCATAAACTAGGGAATAGGATGTATCACCGATGGGCATGGATATACTTGTTTGATATGCCTATAAGGAAAGGTTAAGATAGATATGCCAATCCTTGCTAGCATCATTGGCAACCTTCTTTAAGATTCTTAAGATAGTCTTATTTGATGCCTTCTCTTGACCATTGGACTAAGGGTAGTATGGCATAATAAATCGGCATTGAATTTGGAATTTATCATAGAGTTATTGAATATTTTGATTCTTGAAGGGAAATTGGTGAGGAAAATACCATAACAACATATGATATAGTTGAGAATTAACTTTGTGATCTATTTGTTGATAATGTATGTAAGAGGAATGGCTTCAATCCAATTCATGAACAATCTGTGGCAATAAGAACAAACTTGTGGCTATTGGCAAAATTTGGGTGGATCTTGCCTATGATGTTGATTCCCCACTAGGAAAAGGGCCAAGGCGATGAGAGGGGATGGAGCTCCTGTGTTGGTGCATGAATTAAATCCCCACAGATCTAACATTGAAGACACTTCTTCACAAATTTGTTTGCATATTATTCTATGGTGGGCCAATAATATCTATTCCTTAAGTGTTTTTTGACTAGGGTCAGGCCACTAGAATGGGCTCCACATTTAACATAGTGTAGTTTGAGCAAAGCCATTTTTACCTTATTAGCATCAAGATATTTGAGAAGTGTAGTATCTAGATTCTGTTAGTATAGGGTTTCACTGATGACAATGTACCGAGAGGCTTGATCAATGGATGTTTGATGTTGGTTGTTCAATAGGTTGGGAGGGAGAGTTTGATCACAAAGGTATTCATATATGTCATAGTACTATGAAGAGTTGGGACCAACTATTTTGCACATGATTTCAAGCAAGGGAACATCAAAAGCAAGAGACATAAGTTGTTCCACCAAGAATCCGTATGGTGGCACATTATCAAGTATGTCAAGAAGAGAACCTCATGTTGTCATAACATTTACTTATTTGTTTTTCACTCCAAATATTTGTTTGAAGATAATGTTGTCAAAATACTTCTTGAATCATCAACCATCCTCTTGTAAGGAATGAGCTTCCCATCCTTGGTCACATAATCATCGTTAACTTGTTTGATGATCAATTGAGAGTCACCATAGACATGCAAGTGTTTGATTTCCTATGTGACAATTGTGTTAAGGCCAATGATGAAGGCCTCATATTATGCAATGTTATTAGTGTAAGGAAATGCTAATTTATAGGCTTTAGGGATTGCATCCCTTCAAGTGTAAGGAACATAAATCCTACTCCTGAAGCATGTTGTGTGTAAGATCCATCCAAATATAACTTTCATTCATTGGATGTTGATAGTGCAAAAATTGCTTCATCTAGAAAATCAACTACCAAGGGATGATTTGCTATAGCAATAGACTCTACAAGTAGGTCAATTATGCCTTGTCCTTTATAACCTTACATTCAATATATTAAATGTCAAACTCACTGAAAATCATGACCCATTTGGCTAACCTTCCTATGAGAGATGTCTTGTTTAGAAGGTATTTTAAAGGACAAAATTGCAATGAGATTTGTCTTGTGATTTAACATGTAATGTCTTAGTTTCTAGGTAGAGAACACAACAACTAGACATGCTCTCTTAATGAGTGTATATTTAAGTTCATATCCCACTAATGTGTAGCTAATGTAATAGATAGCCTTTCTTGTCCTTCATCATCATGTTGTGTCGGAAGGACTCCTAGTGTTGTGGTCATAATTGATATGTACAAGATTAGTGGTCTTCCTTGAATTGGTGACATCAATACCAGTGATGAAAGAAAATTCTCCTTGATTTTTTTAAAGATCTACTAACATTTCTTTGTCCATTTGAATTGTATGACTTTGTAGAGCATATACTAAAATATGTGGCACTTGTTTGCAAATTGAGCTATGAACCTACAGATGGCTTGCAATTTACCTTGGAGAATTTGAAGTCGTGTTATTTTTGCAGGAGGGGGCATATCTACAATTACTTTTACTTTAGCATGGTCAACCTGAATTCCTCAATGAGAAACAATGAAGCCTAGTAGTTTTCTCCATGTGACTCTAAAGACACACTTATTAGGATTGATTCTTACTTTGTATTGCTCTAGCCTATTGAATATTACTATCAGGACATCTAAGTTACTAAATTTGGAAATTGATTTTACTAATAGGTCATCCACATAGTCATCCATTAATATGTACATGTCATGGAATATTGTAGGCATTGCTCTCTAATAAGTGGTTTTGACGTTCTTGAGACTGAAGGGCATGGAATTTTGGTAGTATGTTCTCCATGCACAAGTGAAAGCCATTTTATGTTGATTTTTGGGTGTTATTTGTATTTGATTGTAACTAGAAAATCAATCCATTTTAAAGATAGCATTTCATAGCTTGTTGTGAGGTCAACTTCATATCAAAGTTGGGTAGTGGGAAATCATCTTTTGGACAAGCTTGATTTAGATTCTTGAAGTCTATAAATATTTTGATTTTTCCATCAGGTTTAGTGACAGACATGACTTGATGAAAGTGACATCTAAGGGATTCTTGAATTATGCTTTTACTAGCAAGGCAACCTATGGATGCATTTTCTTTATCTTTTACTTAACTGGCTTGACACCTGGTTATAGGGGTAGATGACAGAGGAATAATTTAGGATCTATCCCTGGCATGACAGTTCATATGACCAAGAAAAAGTGACTTGACTTTGTGTGAAAAACTCAGTGAAGCCTATTCTCCTTGTCTCAGTTAACAAAGAAAAGAAGTGGACTATCTTAGGATGTTCAACTATTCAGTGGCTTTGACTTTTCTACTAAGAGTAGGGACTTTTCTTGAATCATACGGAGAATTTACAACCTTTCATATTCGAGCATCTCAGAGAATTTTTCACCCTCAGATTCTTTATTTTTACTTTTTCATGATCAGAAGTTGCCTTACTATTTTCAACTAAAGACCTCATTTTTTATTTTGTATTTCTCAAATTTTGGGACTAGAAGGCAGATAGTGTCTCCAAAATACGTTGTAGCATCAAGATCCATGGTGAAACCAGCCTTATGACCACTTGATGGTACACCTTCTTGAATTTATAAGACCACAACAATAGTTTTTTCATTCTCAAAGATGTCTAAACTTTGTGGTCCTTGTTGATCTCAATCGATAAGCTTAGGGTAGGCTAAGGAAATTGTTGGTATAATTAAGGCTTTTTACCTTGGTTTATTCTTTCCTAGGTCCTAATTATATTTTACTTAAGCTTACTTAAGGAATTACATATGAGTAGTTGGAGCATCTCCACTTTAAGTGGACTTATCATCTTATCACATTATCATTTCCACCTTTCGTGATAGCACTTTTCCACATTTATTGGTGTTATTACACTATCACTTTCCCACTTTAGGTGGGATGATAGCTTTTCACTTTTTGCCTCATGTCATAAGATTATGGAACTTGTTATAATCTTATGCATCATTGATGAGAATAATCATCATCCAATTGATCCATTTTGTATTGCATCATTGATGAGAATATAGTGTATTCTTGTCACAAATTATTTCTCTCTTGTTGTTGTGCTTTCCATTTGGTCTCTATATCTTGAGTTGCTACCTTCATATCCAATTCTTACATAAATGTTGTCATTGATATTTGCAAATATTATGGAGGTATCTCTCAAGGTAATTAAAAAAGTATCATCATGATCCTAGAAATTTTAGATCCATGCTTGGCCATCTATGGTAGGTGGGTCATCAGGGTCTTTAAGAAGTTGATCTATGGCAAGGGTACTGGAAGTTTGAGGGGTGTTATATTAATATTTGTTGGAGTCTATTTCATAATACTTATTATATTTCTCAACATCATTAAAAGCATCAATGTCTTTAGTCAAAGGCAATTTAGTACTAGGAGTTCCCAATTTCAATGGTTTAAATCCAAGCCCTTTATCTTTTGGCAAATTTAGTGGTTGAATAGGCCCCTTAATTCCTTGTTAATGGGCCCACGAGCCACTATATCCATCATATCCTTTCTTTTTCATTATAAGGAATCCTTTTCTATATTTCTCTATACGTAATTTTACCGGTTCTGATTCTTCCTCTTCTTTGTGAAGCTAGTTGGAGACATCGTCTTCTATGTCTTCTTTATTGAGTTCAACCCATTTGGTAAATATATTTGGTGACTAGTATTGGATGATGAAATTTTTATCCTTTTGAATGAGACACAGATTGCCATAATATTTTGGTGCTAATGGTAACTTATTGACATAGAAAGCCTCACCGATGTGGTATTCCTCACAACCTTTGTCTTGCTTGGAATTGGAGGTGGGTGGAGTGGTTGTTTTGGCTAATGATGAAGGGTCAACATATCAAGGGATGAATGAAGAAGTTTCTTGATTGATGGACACTTTGTATTTGAGGATTCCTCTTAGATTGTTGTAGTATTAAAAGAGGTCAGGATCACCCAATATAGTGATTTAGATACCATCATAATGAAATTTTATACATTGGTGGTATGTCAATGATATTAATTGCATGGTATGGATTCATGGTTGGCCAAGGAGAAGGTTATATACAAGATTAAAATCCAATACATGACATAAGGTGTTGTGCAATGTAGGTTTGAATCTAATAGGGAGTGAGATGACTCTTTTGGATGGGCATTTTCAATCATCATAATCTCTGATTACTATTCTTTTTGAAGAGTCTATACACCCTTCAGAGAATCCCAATGTTTTGACTAAACTCAATGTATCTATGTTGATGCTTACTCCTCCATCTATCAAGACTTGTCTGATTTTATTTTTATGAGTAAATACCTCAAGGTAAAGAGGATCATTATGGTGTGGTTTATATGAAGGTATATCTCACTTTGTAAATGTTACATGGTGTTTGGTAGTGAGATACCCTATCATGACCTAAAATTGATCAGTTTTTATGTCTAAATAGATGGAAGACTCTTCAAGGGCTTTTTTTTGGATTGCCTTGTGTTGAGGAGATATGCACAAGAGATCAAGAATGAACATCAAGCAAGTGTTTTACTTAGGTGTTCCAAAAGATTGTAATGAGTGGATGGTTGTGGTCTTGAAGTGGCCCCTTGTAAGGTCACTTTGGAATGAAGAGTTGTGATTGTGACATTTGGACTTTTGTTCTTTATAGAAATCATGGAGGCATGGCTGTCAAACTATTGAATATGATTGACCATGTATTTGTAGTTGACATTGGTGTAATTGGCACTATTGTCTTGTTTACCACTTTAGCTGAAGGGTTTATCCTTTCCATGGTTTTGCATAGGATCTTTGAAAATAATGTGATTGAAATTTGAAGATCCTGACAGGGTTTCAACTTCTATGTCTCATGAATTGATTGAATCTTGAATGATACTCATTAGTTTATAAAAATTATAAGTTTTATGTCCCTTGGCTCTATGGTATTCACAAAAATAGTTATCATTCCACAAGATGGGTTTAAAGTGCCCTAGCTCATAGTACTTTGTTTTAGGAAGTGTTATCACATTAGACTGGATGAGTTTCTTTAATGTTGACTCAATCAGTTCCCCTAGGGGAGTATATTTTCATTCGGGATTATTGTTGTTATTCTTAGAAGGTCTAGGTTGTGATTTGGACTAAGTGGCATTCACTGAATACTAATTAGGACTTGGTTGATTTGTTGTTTGTGCACTTATTATTCCCTCCAAGGAAATGAGGGGTTGAGCTTTGTTGATCACTTGGGCATCTATGACACCATCATTTGTTACATGAATAAATTTTGGTTTTGTCATTCACCAAATTAGGGTATTTATTGTTGGTTTCTTTGTAAATGTTGTTATCTCCTTTAGCGATGAGGACCTTTTCACATTTAATTCCATTCTCTATCACTTGATCAAATGTGTCTAGGCATTGCATTTGTAACACAAACATCTTCTCCTAGTTTAAGTTTTGAATAAATATTTACACTTTTTCTTTTTGAGGTATATGACATGGACTCTTTCTTGCAAGATTTCTCCATCGTTGCAAGAATAAAGTAAATCTTTCCCCATTCTTTTTTTGGTCATGCAAATATCCATTATTGTCATTTAGTGCTCTATATTGTGTGAGAAGTGCATATTGAACTTTTCAATGAGTTCATTCTAGGTTTGTATGCCATGTGGCAAGAGTGAAAACCACTCCATGGCTTTCTCTTTGAGACTTTGAGGGAAGAGGTTCATAAGTTATGTACCATTGTGTGCAACCTCAAGACAAATAGTAAAAAATTCTCTAATGTGAACTTGGGGGTCTCCCTTTTCCTTGTATTTATCAAATTTCAATGTTTCAAAATTTGGGGAAAAAGGAGGCACATATAACGACCCGTCAAAAGGATAAGGACATAAGTCCTCCATAGTATATGTTTTATTTTGAAGGCCCACTTGGATGTTTTATAATTGTTGGTGTAAGCTCTATACCTATTAAATTAGAAATTTTGTAGGTGTCAATGTGATGTGAATGTTGAGGTTTTGATTCAAGTCTATAAAAGGGTTTGTGTTCTAGTAAACTGGAGGTTGAGTGAAAGTGTATGCATGCTGGTTAATGTGTTGGAAGTTAGAATTGGTGCTAGATGAAAATTTAGAGGTAGGTGGAGGAATGTTTGTCAATTGGGAATTAGTTAAGGCATTGTATGTTGTAAAGTACGTGTAGTGTGGATTCGTTTAAATGTGTGTGTTCATTGGATCAGGTTTTGGTACAATTATGTACTAATGATATTTTACCAATTGAGGTTTTGATTTGATGAAGCACTATGGGGGATGGAATTTTGGTTATTGGTTGTATTGCCTAACAAAATCAATGTGTTCATTTAAGATGTGACTGTTGTTACCATGGGTTGGGAGATGGTCTTAGTATTAATTTGAGACCTAGGTGGTGATATGTTTTGATTCTGGTTTTGGTGGTTGGTATTGGATGATGTGTTGTTTTGCGCGGGGATGACATTATTTGGATCTACTAAAGGTGTATTAAAGAGTGGGTTTGTGAATTGTGAGCTATATGTAGGAGGTGCGAATGTGCTAACATGAGTGGTGTTGCAACATTTTTTGACTAATGGCATTTTAGTGGTCAATTATTGTAAAGAAGATGACACATGTGATGATCCTATGTTTTGTGACATGGTGCTTGTTCTAGATTCTACTATCATGAAAGCATCAAAATTTGCAGGTAGTTTCAACTATTTTGTGCAAGCAAGAGAAAGTATCTATGGGATCGACTGATAAGAAGGAATTCATGACAATGAGCACACAGGGATCTTGGGACACATTATCATTATCTATAAAAAATACATCATTAGGAGGTGGAAAAGTAGATGGCTTTCGAGGTTCCTGATGTGAGCTTGTGTTTGACCCAAGATTCATGGTACTCATGGGTTGAAATCTAGATTGAATGTTGAGTTCATTTTCTTTTTTGATTGATATGTTAGGAGAGATTATTAGGGTATTAGCTGAATTGATTGGTAGTGAGGTGGATTGATAGATTTAGTCAGAAAAAGGTGATTGTGAGTTGAAATGGAAGTCAATGGAGTTAATAGGAGGGAATAATTAGCCATTCTAAACATGTGTTGTAGGAGAATAAATAAAATAATCATTTTATTTATTTTGGAAGATCTTATGATTTTCAAAAAAGGGATGGATAATTAAATAAATTAAATTATTTATTTAATAGTGAATACATAGTTAATAAATTAAATTATTTAAAATAATTATTTATTTATGAGAAGGGGGAAATAAATTAATTTTTAATTTAATAATAAAAATTATTTAATTAAATTGGATAAGAGAATATTAATTTAATAATGATAAACTACTTAATTAATATTTACAGGAAAATTAAATATTTGAAAATTATTTAAATTTTGATTTTTTGAATTCAAATAGAGGAATAAAGTTAGATTAATTAAATAATTAAAAACTATTTAATTAATTAAGAGGGAAATTAACTTAAAATTAGCATTTGTAGGTATTAGGTCAATTCTAGGTGTCTACGGGTCTTCTAGATCATAAGTAGATATTGGTTTGCATGTGTATCATATGACATAGTGGGTTTGCAAGTTTTACACGATTAATTAAAACTTATGATTTTGTAATAATGTAACAACTCACGGAGGATGAGTCATGTATGATCAAGTGTCCTTGTTAACACAAGAGGACAATATGTTTCATGTGTATCCATCCTCCGATCTCTATGATTACACTCCCTAATAAGCTCTCTAGAATTTATATATTCCTTATGATTAGAGGTTGTGTATTCCTTGAGATTGGTTGCCATATTTTATTCAATTTTAGAAGAGTGTATGCCCTTTTATCCTTGTGTCTTGCATACGTGTGTTAGGCCATGTGACTATCTCCTAGCACGAGGGAGTGGATCTTTTGATTCCACATAGTTGGATGACATGTATACCCATTGGATTTGGTGGATGGTAGACCAAGATTGCTTATGTAATTTTATGAACTCTTATATTATGCATTTGCTTATGTAATTTTATGAACTCTTAGCTTATGCATTTGCTTATGTAATTTTAGTTGATCCATTGAAATACAATGTTGATTATGAAGGACATTTGAGTCCCAAGTTATAATTGTAATAATGACACTTAGACCTCTCACAATAAGATGGATTTAATTGTAATAAAATATGAATGGTAGTGAAATTGATATCATATTTATGTGACTTGATGTTGGAGTCAAGCATGAATGTGTCATTGATATTCTTTTATGCTTTATGGCGTATATGATAAAATGAACTTAGGCACTTTTCAACTTGGATATAAAATAAATGTAAGAACTTATATTTTGAACTTAAAATGAACTTACCCTTTATTAGGAGTTATATCCTATCCTCACATCTCTTAGATCTATTTAATTTGTAAATTTCCTTGTGTTTCAAGCTTCACTAGTTGGGCATTCACATTAAGGGCTTCCCTAATGGTGCAGGAGCACCCATGGTGTAAGGCAAATATATGGTCAAAGTCATCATTTGAAATATAATTGATATTTGAAGGTCATTTATAATGCATTTGAATCCATTTGGAATGATTTGTAAGGCTTGGAAGCCTAAAAATGTAAGCAAGTCCTGATTATGTCCTAGTTGTCCATATAGGCCCTTATAGGTCAAGATGGTCAAAATTGTATAAAAGGCCATGAGAAGGCTATCAAGTATGTAAAAGATATTAAATAGATTATTTGGACATGTTTAGGGGGTTTTTACAATTTGGAGAGTCATTAGGAAAAAGTGTCAAAGTTGCAAGAAAATTGCAAAAGTGCAACATTTGCAAAAATGTAAAAGTGAAAAATTGCACATAAAGTTGTAAAAGGGAAGATGAAGGGTCATAAAGGTAGTTGTATGGTTTATAACTACCAAAGAGTTTATAAATATGTTTTATTGGTCAAACCAAATCATTATTGGAAGAATAAAGAAGAAAGGAGAACATTTTGGATACATTTTGGTGCATTCTACTATTGTTATTTTGGTTGGCTTTCTAGTTTTTGTGTTGGTTCCAGGCCTTGTACGACTATGTATGGCTTGGAAACCTTTGTATATGTATAATGGATAGTTATCTATGTTAATTACCTTTCTTTTCCTTTTGGTTTGGAGTTATTATGTTTAGAAATGAAGAAGATATGGAAGTTTTGGGGAAAGCTGTTAATTGCAGATTTGATACTTCCCGAGAACAGTCACATTGCAGTGTATGGTATGAAATCATATGATATTATTAAGACCTATAAATAGACTTATTGGAAATATATGTGAATCATCTTTCTTTTCCCTTTGGTTTGAGGCATTTTTGTTTTTATTTGTGGAGTTGTTGGAAAGGGTTATGAAGATTTTGGTGAAAACTGGTTTTAAATTGTCTTAAATGGAGTTGTTGGAAAGGGTTTGTACTTATCTTGTGATTTCACCATTGGAAAAATTAATGAATTGAATATTATGAAAGTAGACTCAGAGGGATTTCATTTGAGTATGGTATTGTTTTAGTTTGGTTAAGTATTTGTTGTGAAATATGATGCCCTAGCAGGCAACAAGCATACATTTTCCAGATTTATGACAGTCAAAATTGGTCTCGGTGCAGAGATGATAACGTTTTATTGCACCATTGGATCTTTATGAATTTTGGATATGTTGTTTATAATATAGTTATTCAGGGTCTGACCGAAGAGATTGATATTTTTAGTTCTTGTTAAAAATTTATAGACCTTTGTGTATAGGTCTATCCAAAGGGGCAACAAGTTGGCAAGTTTGATACCTAGATTAAGTTTTCTTGATTGATTGATTGTTGAAGAATGATGAAATATGCCTCTAATGAATTGTTATCATGATTAAAACATGGATGGATCAACATTATCCTAGAGTTGTGAGTGGTTTTTCATGATGCTCTGCATCACCTAACTTTGCACGAAAGGACTAAGGCTTATCACTGAACTCCAATCATTGTTGACTCTTTACTAGTTTTGGATTTATTTAAGGTTGTCATGCTTCATCCTTTTGGATTTCACCATAATGGTTAAGCATCCTCTTGGTATGAAGAGGGGATTCTCACTAAATATTGATCCCCAAAGTGTATCTTAAAGGCCTTTTTCACTTTGAGTTTATCGGTCCTCAGGTATCATGTTTTCACCTTACAAACTTTGACAAAATAGTGAATGAGGTAAGTTGAAACCTTGACACTTGATCCTCGATAAGTTATCATTCAAAATTTGAAGCTCCCAAATTTTTCGAGCTTTGGAATCTAAGCTTTTGACTTCTTGTTTACATTCTTATGAAGTAGCAGGTAAGATGGAACCTAGATCTTTGAAATCTTTATCTAGCTCACTCATTTTATGAAAGAGATAAGGTGAAGCATCCAAATCCCAACCATCAAAGATTGACGGGGTCAAAAGGGAATGGGTCCTCTCGATTTGGAAACCTCTTGTATAGGTTGGCCTTTGTGTTGAGGATTATCCTTGGTCCTATAGAGTCAATTGGAGGTGACATTGCCCTCATCCTACTCCTTGTCTCAGGAATAGTGTCTTGGTCTAGTTGAACAATTTTAGCTCCTTGACAACCATTGCTAGTGTTATTTTTTAGTATGTTGTAAGTGTTTTAAAGTGAGATTTGGTATGGATTAACGGTTGATGATTAGCTCTTCCTATCATTATGTGGTGTCATGAAAGAGCATGATTATGGGTTTGTACCTAATGGTCTTTTAGATGATTTTTCCTCTCTCTCATGGGTTTGCCATGGTAGTTTTGTCTTGTATTTTTTTAGTCTTTTGTTAGTGCCACCTTGTCTATGGAATGGTGAGGTTATTATGAATGTCATTACCTTATTTTCATAATTTTCCATATGATACTTGTGCGTGTATGTTTTGGTTCAAATGCAACATGTTGTCATATCTTGGGTGTTGTTGTTGTTATTGTTCAAAACAAGTTGTTCCATCAGCTTTTTCCTTAGTCCTTTGGATGAGGCATTGCAATAGTTTTTGAAATTCTAGAACCTATGATTTTTTTACCTATAAGTATATGTAGGGCCTCTTTATAATAAACTCTCTTATATTTTCATATCTTCAAACCATTTGATCGTGGCGATGATAAATGAAATGTTGTAAAAGTTATCATTTTGGGCTACACTATTATGACATAGCCTGTTAAGATCCTTAAGAGGCAAAAAAAGCCCAACATTGACAAATTGGTTCTTAGAATTCATAGCACGTACAAATGTTTTGATTGAACCTAAATCTATACATATGATCCCTCCATAATAATTTATCTTTTTTTCTTATCTCAAAAATATTTGATCATGGATAAAATGGTTAAGATGATGCAAAAGACGTAATTTGCATTTAGCATAAACTTGTTGGGAGCCAAATTTTGTGTTTTTCGTTCAAGATCAAGAAATAAAAATAAATAATTGGTCATGTATTAGTAGACAATGCATATATACACATGAGATGTATTTCCATGCACAATGAATATATTGGGATTAAACTTGCCAATAAATTATATTATTTCCAAATAAAACCAATATATATATGATCCCCTTTTACTTGCAAAAGTATATCTTGGATTTGTCAATTATGTTGTGGTCACAATACTATCATTTGAAGATGAAAGATGTGGGGAATATTTTATTGTACAAAAATGTTAGGGTGGTTGATTAAATGCTAGGAGAGGCCTCTTTTTGCACCCAAATTTGGTCATTCTAGAAAAGACTCTCAAGAGACCAAAGTAAAAAAACTAACCAATCATGATGGATTGGTTCCAAGCATTTGTGGCACCTAAAAATATTTGTTTTGAATCTACAAGTGCATTACAATCCCTCTTGCATAAAATGTGAATGACATTCAATACAATCTTGCGAGGAGCCATATTTTTTTCTTCACCTTGTGGGGTCAAATGGATTATGCTAATATGTCAGGGTGGGTGGATGAATTCTAGAGGAGGTCCTAGTTTGCACCCTAATCATCCTAGTCAATCTAATATATCAACATTTGATAAAGTCTCTCAAGAGACCTAAATGCAAAAAAAACCAAAATATGATGGGATAGTTCTAGAAATCATGTCACATACAAACATTGTCTATGAACCTATAGGTTCACATAAGACAAATCTATAATAGCCTCTCTTAGTTTTTCTTATCTCAAAATCATTTGACCATGGTAAAGATAGTTTTAATGTTGTAATATGTGTCAATGACATTCAACACAATCTTGCTAAGAGCCATATATTTGTCCCTTGTCTCATAGAAATCAACAAACAATGATAACTAAGCATATCAATAACTCCAAGCTTGAGTATCTAACAAAGTCTCTTAAGAGAATTAAGTGCAAAAAATACCAAACTATGATGGGGTGGTTCTCAAAATCCATGACACCTATGGATGTTCTTTTGGACCTATAGGTGCATGTAGATTCCATCTATAATAACTTCTCTTAGATTTGAGTTTCTAAAAACCATTTGACTGTGGTGATGATGGTTGCAAATTTGCAAAAAGTGTTAATGGTGTTCAACACAACCTTGCTAAGAGCCATATTTTTTGTTTTCACCTTGTGGGAAAAAATAGACTATGTCAACACATTGGGGTGGGAGTGTGAATGTGAGAGGAGGTCCCCTTTTACATGCCAAGTGTCTTGTTAATTCTAGGTTACAAGCATGCAACAAAGTCACTAAAGAAACCTAGGTATATTTTTTGTTTTCACCTTGTGGGAAAAAATAGACTATGTCAACACATTGGGGTGGGAGTGTGAATGTGAGAGGAGGTCCCCTTTTACACGCCAAGTGTCTTGATAATTCTAGGTTACAAGCATGCAACAAAGTCACTAAAGAGACCTAGGTACAACAAATGGCCAAACTATGATGATGTAGTTATTAGAATCCATTTTACATAAGAACATTCTATATAAACCTACATGTGCACATAAGTTCCATCTACAATAGTCTCTCTTAGTATTTCTTATCTCAAAAGCATTTGACCACAATGACAATGGTTGTAATGTTGCAAATAACATCCACATTGAACACAACCTTGCTAAGAGCCACATATTTTTTGTTCTTTTCCTCATGGGATGAACGGACTATGTCAACAAGTCAAGATGGGCACATGAATGCTAGGGGATGTATTTTTTTGTACTCCAAGAATCTAATTCATTTTGGGATATAAATATTTGACAAAGTTTCTTAATAGAACCCAATGCAAAAGAATACCAAAATATGATGGGGTAGTGTTTTGAATTCATAACACCTATGGACATTTGTTGGAACCTATAATTCTATGTAGGTCTCCTCTATAATATAATCTCTCAATTTTTATTATCTCAAAACCATCTGAGCTTGGAAACAATGGTTGTAACAATTGTGAATGGTGTTTAGCAAAATCTTTCCAAGAGCTATATGTTTTTCTTCACCTCATGGAACCAAACAGACTATGCCAACACATCAAGGTGGGTGGGTGAATGCTATGGTAGGTCCTATTTTGTACCCCAAGCATCTTGATGCTTGTGGGCTACAAGCATCTAATAATTTATCTCTTAAGAGACCTAACTACAAAAAATGCCAAACTATGATGGGTTTGTTCTCAAAATGTATTACACCTATGGAAATTCCATTTGAACCTATAGGTACACATAGGACCCCTTTCCAATATCCTCTCTCAATTTTTCTTATCTCAAAACCATTTTGAATGTGGCGACGATGGTTGCAATGTTGTAAATTATGTCAATATTATTCAACACAACCTTGTCACAAACCATTTTGTTATTCATAATCTCATGGGGCTAAATGAACTATGCCAACATGTCAAGGTGGCCAGGTGAATTCTAGAGGAGGCTTCATTCGACATGCCTAGTGTGCCAATAATTGAACTACAGGCATGTGACAAAGTCTCTTAATAGACTTAAGAGTAGTTGACTAGTAAAAATTTGAGCAATTGTCATCACTAGTTCCTTCAACCATTCACCTTGAGACTTGAATTATACTTCTTTAACATATAGTTAACTTTGAAATAGATCATCACGAACAAAATAAAAATGATTATTAAGATCACAACCCTAAGACTTGATATTACGACATTAAAATATAGTCTTAAATATACTATGGCAACAATTTATGTGTAGATGCTTCATACAATTTGAGATATCATGCTAATGGACTAAAGACCCAATGAAACCAACCATGGAGAAATTCCTAAGATAACTATTACCATGGGAGAATTTATGTATAAGGTTGGTACAAAATACAATGGATCTAATAAAAGGTAGTAAGAAAGTAGGTCATACTTGTGAAGTGAGGATGAAGAAAGGGTCAAAGTAGTAGTTATCATAAATGAGGATTTTGAGGCTGGAGAATAACGAAATGTTTAAAACCCTAGAGATTGCAAGGATGATGATACAAGGGTGATGGAGGAGGTTACCAAGGAGCTACAAGAGGACACAAATCAGGTGATGTAAGTGTAGCGTCCTAAAATTGTGACACTTGCAATTTCGACTGCATTTCGGTCTTCACAATGGCGACGCAACACGCAACCTGAATGGAGACCCTGAAACTTGCTCACGACACTGAAAACTGCATTTTTCAAGTACCCTGGCCTGAACCTCCTTGCACCTTGCTGTCCCGGGAGGTGGGACCAGAGCGCCCAGCGCCCTGGTCCCTGGGTCCTATTTTGGGCCCGGTCTCCTAAGGGGTCTCGGGTCTTTTTGTTTGCAAATTGGAAATTAACTTTCCTGGTCGGCCTAAGGTCGGGAAAATCAGTCTATCAGCCCTAAATGACAAGTATATAAACTACATTTCTCTCTCTCATTTGGGGATAACAAATAGATGATGAAAAAGGCGTGGAAACTATACTCAAGCATTCAAGCATTCAAGCATTCCTTCTAAGTCTCCATTCAAGGCTAAGTGTTGCATTCAAGACAAGGATTCAACCATTGAAGAGGAGATCACATACTACATGCTACAACATACAACATACAACATACAACATCTAAACCTTCGCACATAAGGATACAAACATCCTTAGAACAAGGTATTAGTACTTGTTTTACAGTCATTTACATTTACAGCTCTTGCTCATTTCTTGGTTAATTCCAAAACCGGGGTTTGACCTAAAGGCAAACCCCTAATCCCTAACCCCCCAATCGTCTTCGCTTTTCTGTGTGTAGGTTGCAGGTACGCGGCTGAAATTGAAGATCTGGAATCCTTGTGCAGAGACGAACAGATCCCCCTTCGTTTCGCGGATTTTTCGGAGGACCGTGGCGCCGGGCGCCATCGTCCCGACAACTTTTGCTCAAATTTACAGGACAGCGCCGTATCAACATTTTACTACTAATTCCAGGTCCGCAGCTTCATCCTATAACCCGAACTCAGTTTATAAGCGAATCTTTATGACTTTCTATGCATTCCTAGCTTAATTTCCTTAACAACATTCTTTACAAAAGAGGGTAGCCTTGCTTTCCTAACCCTTGAAATTCATTTAGCATCCAATCTTACATTGTGTGGGATTGGATCTTATGAGTTTCAACCCCTCTTTTGAATGTAAAGTCTCTCCTCTAAGTGAAAAACCATCGAATCCTAGCGAACCTCCCTTCTCTCTCCTCGGAGTCGGAAGAGGGGAGAGCAACTAGGGTTCGATCGCGATTTTTTCCGCTTTACAGTAAGTAAGAGCTATAAAAGAAGAATACACAGATAATGTTATATAGAAGTAAGAGCACAAAATATATTGCAAATAGGTGCAAAAGAGAAGGAATTAAGTTATGCAACTATAAGTGAGTTGGTACATTTCTAGTAGAGAAGTGTTGCAAAAATTATCATGGTATTCAAAGCTCAGGTTAGTAGAGCTAGATGAAGCTAGGATCCCTAGGCACTTATAGTACGGTTCAAGGGGGGTCTTAGAAAATGAACCACAATTGAACCAAAGATAGCCTTATCACTAAGAAGGCCAATAGGTCTATGGTAGAGCACCCTCATAGTAAATGAGAGGTCCTAGCATTGACTATATTGGAAAAATCAAAAGCATTTACATTTGCACAATAAGAAAAAACATGTGAAAATTCTTATATAAAGCATTGTATTCTCATAACTTCCCAAAAATTTTGTAAACAACCTATGAGAAACTAAGTCCCAACTAATTGATATTTTAATGATAAAACTAATTCACTAAGGTGACTTTATTACAACATAAATACTAAAAATGGCTAACTATAGTAGCCCATCTGGAAATTTATGGAAGCATCTCCACCATATCTTCTAACTCATCTAGAACCCTTAAACTACTCATGTCTAGGAAATGTCCTAGTTGACTACCAAATCTCTTTAGAAAACCCAAAAATACTTATCTCTAGGAAAATGTCCTAGTTTATCATCTATCATCCTTATAAAACCCCAGATTGCTTATGTCCAAGAAAATATGCTATTTAGAACACCCAAATTGCTCGTGTCTAAGAAAATATACTAATTATTCAATGATACTTGTTAATTGAGACACTCAACAATTCAAAAGCATACAACTCGCATGAATTAAGACGCTCAATTTTTCATAAGAAAAAGTATCAACTAGGTGAATACAAACCAACTATAAATCAAGACTTATTCCACAATCCATAAGACACTCATTTCTTGGTAAATTGAGACACTCAATTATCCATAAATACACACATGCAAGTTTATGATTGAGACATAATCAACTATTCATACAATCACTTCAACTATCCATAAATCATGAAACTACCAAAATCCAATAAATCTATTTGTTCAGCTTTATCCATTTTATATCTCACTAAATACTCCAACAGTACAAGCATGCACATCTCTAATATCTTTGTCAAACATAATGTGAATGGCTCGAAGAATACAAATATTTAATGACATAATAACACATTATCAAGTTTGAAGGTGTCAATTTCTACCAACAATACACCTTTTACAATGTCATATAAACATAGAAAAATACATGTAACACTTCATTTTGATTTATAAGACATATTAACTTTATCATTCCAAAACGTACAATTTCAATTTTAGCAAAACTTTCTTTTGTTATTTCTTTAAAAAAATCATATAAAATTCAACTTCCCATTCTAATGCGATATTTCTTTCTTATCAATCAAACAAATAAATGAATTAATAAAGATTTTTACAATTATCAAACCCTTGACATCCAACAAGATAGCTTTCCCTAACACAACTAAACCTCCTAAGACAAACACTTGAGTTTTTTGAGATAAAAACAATTGATTTTTTTTTTTGTAGTAAAGCAACAAGGGCTTTATTACGAGCTTGGAGCGGGGACGTTGTTGCTTTACTACAGAGACCTTCGAGCGGGGACCTTGGAGCGGGATGCCAGCTCCACTAGCCGTTGGGAGATTCATGCAATAATATTACAGGAAGGATTCATACATTTGAAGCCTCTAACTGGAGGAAAACGAAGGGGCGAATAAAATCAGGGAAGAGAGGGTAGAGGATTTGCATTTGTATTGGAGTGTTGTGTCAGAGTCAAGGATTTGCATTGGAGTGTTGTGTCATTGGGCAGAAGAATTCATACAATAATCTTACAGTGAGGATTCATACAAAGAGCTAAAATTAGGGGCAATTGGGAGATTCATACTGTAGTAATCTATATGACCATTGGGAGATTCACAGAATAATCTATACGGCCTCCAAATGAAAGTAAAAGAAGGGCCGATTAAAACCAGGGCAAGAGAGGGAACTGGCAGCGGGACTGGAATCTGTGTTAAATCTTGTTATTGTAGTGTTGCATCATTCCAAAATATCTATCAGAAGGTGCTTACAGCTGATGGATCACACCATCAAATGATTTTTCTCTTTGAAAGATTTAGACACTAAGGTGTGTTAGAAGTTTGTTAGCTCCCTCCTCTCTCAATTTGTTAAACATTTTCCTTTCACGTAGGAAAAAGGGTTTGAAGTAAACTGTTTTCAGCCATAACTTTGGGTTTTTCTCTTTTCGCTCCCGTCTCTCTTTTGTTTGAATAAATTGTATATTGTTTTGATTTACAGCCCCAGCTTAAGAGCCAAATATACAATAAACTTATTCATTCGTAAAGGCATTGTTCGTATAAAGGGCTTGATAGTCAGCTGGTTGTGATTAATCAGGTATGTCTCCTGAGTCGAGACTTTTTCATTTTGAGAATTTAATTATTGTCTATGGCCTACTATTTTTATCTGCTTTATACATTTAAATAGTTCTTTGCTGTTTTAAATAAGCCTGTGTTTACTAGTTTGATTTTGTATTTTTAGTACTCTGTTAAATACGCCTGTGAAAATAGGGTCACTCTATTCCATGGAATGCCCTACTATGATGCAAAATCTTATTGTATTATAAGTAGGGTTTTAAAGAACTAAAGGGTTTACATATTTAAATTGCTATTACATTTATTTTTATTTTTTATTTTTTAAGTTGTATATGATCTGAATGAGCTCAGTTGTTTTGTGCTTCACTTATCCATCCATGACAGTGCTTTAATTATTTAGGCTTGTCTCTCCTTTGTGCCATTTTGCAATTTCTAATTGCACTTGACGATGGTGATATGGTCCATTTTCTGTGTTCTCTTTTGGGCTTCTTTTACAAGGAGATAGTTATGATTGGATTATGGTCCATAAACCGAGGGAATATATCAGTGGGAAGTCCATCTAAAAGTTAACAAGTCTATAGAGGTTGGCTATCGAGGAAGGAAGTGGTCTTGCTAACCCACAATCATACATCTCAAGATTTTTAAGATTGGCAAGATAATAACTTCACCCCCACTCGCTGGATGCTTCCTTTGGAGAGTCGCTGGATGCTTCCTTTGGAGAGATATGTCCACTGCACTGAGAAAGAGTTGCTTCAGTATGGCTAGATTTTGTAGCCAACTTGCAAACCCTGGGCTCTTCAATCTTGTTGGATGATCAAAGTTTACAACTAGGTAGCATAGATGCAGCAAATTTGCCGAAGTTTCACCTTTCTAGTCACTTATTATCTAGAGTTCTTAGATTATTGGATGACTGGAATTTCAGTTTTCTAGTTACTTATTATATAGATTTCTTAGATTATTTGATGGCTTTCTTTAGCTTCTCTCATCGGTTTCAGTTCTTGCAATTCTATGGTTATTGGTATTGAGACTTGCCATGTATGCTTTAGGTTTAGATGGGGCACAAACCTTACATGCTTGAAGTTTATTGTTGCCCTATTCTTTTTTTCAATGAATATTGGATAAATAACTAATCAAAAGATATCATTTCATATTAAAAAAAGCCTTTAGGACCAAAATGGCTGGATAGGGGTGCTAGGTGTCCTAATCCAAGAGAACAAGGATACTATGCACCCTAGTCCCAACATTTTGGGCTGAAACGAAGGTCACTGAGCAAAAGGATAATACTGAACTTTTTGGAAATGGCCATGAATTGAGCACAATCAGGCATGAATCAGGGGCATTAGGCACAACTACCAAAGTGAGTCCAAAATGAGTATGAAATTGTAAAGAGAATTTATGACACTACCAAATGAAAAATTATGTTTAATCACATTCAATATTAAAAATAAATTATATCGAAAGAAACACTATTTATTGTTGTTAGCTTCAAAAATATATATCATATTGCTTATAAGTGTTTGTATGCAAGTAGTCATTCTTATGGTAGCGTGCATGAGAATATCAATGTAGATGACATGTACGAGCCCCTAATGATTTAAACAATCATTCTAAGAATGATTTTTATGATAGTCATTCAAAACATTTATTAAGAAATAAAATCACATGTTTATAAAAATAAGTGAGGGACATGCATTATTCTATTCATACCTAGTGCTTGAACCCATTGCTTAGCGTGAGTAGTGGGTGAGTGACTATAAACTATTAAGAACATTGTTTCAATTGTAGCATAACATATAAACCTGCATGGTTGTGAACCTAAATTATTTATAGATTTGAGTATAACTATGGAATTACATTTAGGTCTTTGAACTTGAGTTCATCTTTTCTTTCAATCCTTAAGTGGTTTATGAGTATCAAGGCCAATCTAGGAATAGGATATGTTGGGGTTTGATTTTGTTTTATATTTCAAAAATATTGTGTGTCAACAAATAACTCAAAGGTGGGTGGGGTATGCCAAGGATTTGGTTATTACATATTTTTAAAAACTTTTGTACTATCTTATACTTTATTATTCAACCATCTTAGGCTATAACATAACAAGAGATTGGAGAATAGTGACCTTAGCCTACATACCTTGTATTAATGATCATATTGTATATTTAAGACAAACACGACCATCTCAAGGTAGGTAATAGTAGGAGAATGGACTCAATATCTTATATATACCAATCAATACTTAATAACAAGGTATACTTGGTAGCCAAAGGTAAATTTGTGTTTTGGTCTATTCCATGTTTTTCATCCAATTAATTAGTCATTAGGAAGAGTCAAGTAAGAGATAGTTGACAATTATTTATATGATTAATAATTGAATGTTTTGGTCAAAGTGATGCTATAATTGTATACATATCAAATTGCACCACAAGGTTCATGTTAGTTGAATATCATGTTGGCTATAAGGTATCTATAAGGTATCTAGAAGAATTTGATTATAAGGTATCTATAAGGTATCTAGAAGAATTTCATTATAAGATGCATGGAATGAGTGTGTATATTTGTACTCAGTTCTCAAAATTGACTCTACAACAAGCATCCCTATCTATCACCCTCATTGAAGGCTTGGGCTACTTCTAATGGGAAGTTGAGTGGGTGACTACCTAGTCTATGATTGGAGGTAAAGTGCTTAGATGACACTATCCCTCTTTTAGTTGGACAAACATGATTGCTTGCACTTAGGCAAGATGACTATGACTAATTACCTATGATTGACAGTAAAAATTGAATTTATATCTTATTAACCGTTTGTTTGTAAAAAGTATCATGAAAATTTATATAATAGTATAATGTTGATCTTTCTATTTTGAAATGAAAATCTATATATTTATTGATTTATGTGATGAAAAGAGAATTTAAAAAAATAGTAATAGTAATAACGGCATTTAAATATTATAAATTTCAAATTATTCTTTAATTATAAATTTCACATTATTCTTTAGTTATTTTGTTAATGTGGGTGGCTCGTTACAACATTGTTTTTTTTTCAAATAAAAGTATTAAAAGGAGAAAATAACTAAACACCTTTTGTTGATTCAGCAAAACCAAACATATATATTACTGTTACTATTAACATGAGCGTCATTTATCACCCTTGATCTAGGGGTTATTCTAGATACTGTTACTTTAACATTCTTTATTTTTCAACACTTGCTCTTGGGATTATTGTGGAGAGGTATGGTGTGGTTAGTAATTGTGAGAAGAGATGATGTGTAGTTGAGGGAAGTGACACCAGGCCAGCACTGAGCAATACAGTTGTTCTTTGCACAGTAGTCAGCAGTGCTCCCACACCAGTTGTACTTACTGCAGCACCTCCCTGAGTTACAAAAGAACCTTCCAGCTGGGCTGCATGTTGGGCTACCCTCCACATTGCTCATCATCATCACTGCAACCATCACTATCACCATTACCATCATCATCACTTTCTTGACCTCCATATTTGCTCACTTCCTACCAAGATTGTATCTGCACAAACAAAGCCAATCACCATCTAAAAAAAATAGTTTATATGAGAAGAATATATGTAAACTGAACTGAGCATTAGAAGGAGAATCCATTTATACCTTTAAGAAACTTAATAATAATAAGATTGATTCCTTGCTTGTGTTGGGATGCTTTGAAGCGCAAGAGGGGACTCTATTTATAATTCAAGTTTGGTGATTTCGTATGCCAACTGAGGAGTGGTGATGAATGCAAGCAACTAACATGAAAGTGTTTGAGAGGTATGGCACCAACTAAAATAGAGTGAAAATGGATGCCGCCATTGCTGTGAATGGGCAGACCGGCATCTTCAGTGCGTGCCTGCATTTCATATTATGTTATCCGTGTCATTAAGAGGCGGTATTGTCTTTATAGCCGCCCACCAAATAAATAGATTTGGATGAAAACTAGGGGAAAGGACTCAATAGTTGTGCACCCTAACTTCACACTTCTCAAAATCTTATGTGGAAATTTCAAATCACTCCGATTTTTTTACAGCAGCTTACTTGGCAAGTCCCCTGCTTATAACTAAGGTTTCAGGGCCACATCATCAAATATGATGCCACATCAGCATGCTTTTTGCCAAGGTGTCCAAAACAGCCCCCAAAAAAGTGAGACCAATAGGTGTGCAAAAGGGCCCCAATACTTGTGCAGCTGATGTGGCATCACATGATTGGTTACTTTTCACAACAAATGGTATATTTCATTCAATTATTGGTACTTATCATACAACTATTGATGCAATCTTATACAAAGGTTGGACATTAAATCAGCAAGTATGGAGGTATTAAACCAACAACTTCTATCACAAGAATTGGAACGCGCTTAACTATTGGATCCTTTCCCCTATGTACCCATCTCTTCCACCTTCTTTTTTGTTTAAGATCAATGCGAACCACTTTTACTATGGTTTTTGGAAAGAAACTCTAAGGGCTATCTCTTCTGAATAGCTAAGCTTGGTATTTGAGCTACTAAGATTTGTCAGAATACGTCCAGTTGGCTCACACCAGAATACCTAATTAAACACCTTATTGTTATTAATGAAAAAGTCAAGCTCCACTTCTAAGTGCTTTTTGTTTATGATAAAGTTTCGGCCCATGGAATTGTTTTAATGTAATTATATACTCATAAATGCTGTACTCTTAAAGTTGAATAAATTTTTAATTATTATTTTTACACCAATCTTATACAATTGATTTGATTTGTATTGGTATTGTTTTTATACAATTATTATTATTCATGTTTATATATATCGTTACATTTATATTTATATATTTATTTTTCATTTCAAGATTTGTATCTTTTTATCTAAGATCAATTCTCTAGTGTTTGGGCTTGAACCTATACCACATAAAGCTCAAAAATTTGAATGACTTGTCATATTCACAAGCTATTATAACTCTAGTTGACAAATATTTGTTTGATTTATAGCTACGCCTTGATATTTAAAGACATGTAATTTATAATAATTTATATTGATTATCATAAAGAAATTAAGAGCATAATTTTAAATCATCCTAGGAACACACAACTTAGAGCAATATTTCAAGGAACTATAATCCGCATTAAAATCATATAATGTAATTGCATGCGAATATTGTCATACTCCAAAAGTGCAAATAGAATTACAGTTTAGATCAGAAATTGTTGCACATTCTTCACAAATGTTACAGTGTGTCCTCTTATCTTCATATGAATATTTTCATCAACCTGTTGTCATGTAGGCTTGTATGCCCTATTCTGCTCCATACTCATTGCCTGTTGTGTTTGACCAAGTGTTGTTTCGGTTCTGGCAGCATAGTTGTGGCTGCTATTGTAGCCATTGTGATTGACTTTAATTGGTTTCTTCTATACGTCATGCAGAACAACATTTAATGTGTAGCTCTTACTGTGGCTGTTGTTGCAGTTTTGTAAACTCTATTCAGCTCTATGCTGCTATTATTTGTAAATTTTCTTGTGTAGCTGCTGTTATTTGTGAATGTATTGGATACTTGAAGGTCTTCTTGGTGATACTGTATTGTGGTCATCATATTGTGTAATTCAAGCTTGTAAATCAATTTTGAATCATATAAAGATTACCATATTGTTACTTATCCAATGCAAAGGTTAGAATTTTACCCATAAGAGGCCTATTGCAGTCTAGAGAGTATTTGAGACGTGCATCTAGGAAATATGTTTGTTTGAGAGCATGTTCTATGGGTGTAAGATGTAGTTGGAATTTTAGATAGGACAGATGCAAAACTTATAAACCTTAAAAAAATTTAAAAATTAAGATGGGGCTGATGCAAAACTTATGCGTACCTGCAAAGTCAAAAGTGTTTGCAAGTTACTCATGCAAGAAATTAGCACTGAATTATTCAGAAAAACTCAAGTGTGCAACTCAGCGTTTGAAAACTTTTTGTGCTTGGATAAGACTGTTCAAATGCTTTTTCATGGTTCTGTTGGGGAAGTATAATGAGTTCCTCTTCCATGATCTGCAACTCTAGAATGATTGACACCTTCTCCATCTCCTTGCTCTGTAGATCCTCTTCCATGCTCTGCACCTCCCATTTTGATAAGCACATTACAACATACAGTCAATAAAAATACAAATTGCAGACACCGTCTTCTACATATGCATGGGAACTTTTTTGCATAGACTGTGTGAGTTATTTGTGGGAAAGTAGTTTTGCTAATGGCATAGGTTTGTGATGCAGCTCAAAATTAAAAAGTCTTACCAAACTGTTGAATTATGCAGCAACCAAAATTACAATTCAATTCAACTCATTTACACTCGAACACAAATTGTAATTGGAAGATTTTCAAAAATGTTTTATTGATAGTTGCCAGTGAACCCATACAATTTTGCTGCAGGGATCCATCCTCTGTCAATAGCTGTTATAATGGCTCAAAATCAAATCTTACTCCTGTACATTACTCTGCAATTTTTTATCAATTCTCTATTAAATGTCCTCCACGCCAAGGCTGGTAAATTATTTCACACTTTCCAAACTTCTCTTTATCCAATCCATGCACTTCATTCAATTTTCCCAATCCCAGTGCAGAAATTGTAGTGTTCTCTATGTTTCATGTTATCATGTTATTCTTGTGCTGCAATTTGCTGCTATTTCTAATTTCCCTCTGTTCTCCAATGCTAAGTCTCTCTTCCCTTTCTCATTAGTGTGCAGCAGCTCCTTTTGCTGTCTTCTTTCATTCACTTTTCTTCAAGGCAGCCTCCTTCTGCTGGTATGGATTTTGTTGGTTTAAATTTGGGAATGGATTTATGAATGTTGTTGCATTGGTTTGATATTACATTGTATGTGATTTACTGATTTCTTGTGAATGTTGTTTTGTGGTAGATTCAACCAGGTTAGTCTCTGCCCACTATTGATCAAAAAGATGGATAACAATTAATGATTGTAAAGAGGATGGGAGGCGAATTCGACATCTGAAAGGTATTTGGATTTCTTTTCCCTTCCCAAATCAATTTTGTTGTATTTGTAAGCAATATACCAGATTTTTATGGTATAGTTTGCAGGGAACTTTGTAAAAAATACCCAGATAGATTATTACTCCATTCCTGTTGTAATCCATTTGCCTTAAAACTTCATTTATCTCTTTCTGTGAATTAGAATGGATCTTCAATCTTTCTAATTCTGCAACTCATTGAAGTTCATTACAAGCCCTATACCTCATATGCCGGGCAACAATCTTCATAACCTGCAGACCACTTGTATTATCACCGCATTTTAATACTTGTCTGAACTTTAGATCTTGGTCACGAGTGTCCAATGTATATCAACTTTCGCATTCTTTCTAACCCTGATGATGGTTGAAGGCTTTGTATTCTGTATGAGATATAGTTTTATGGTTTTTCTGTTTACTATATTTAGTTTAAGGCTAAAAGTAAAATATGTATGATTTATGTAGTTTTAATTGCCATTGCTGTTTTATATTCCTATAATGAAGAAGTTTTTTCCCACTATTTCATAGGGGTGTTGTTGACTGGAAGAATGAAGTTTGTATGGTAGTAGCCAAAATGTATCTAACCCCTGAATTTTGTTTTGCCATACCTATGTACCTGAACCTGAACTGGTAAACTTACCTTTGTGATCTGAACACAGAGGTTCTTTAAAAAATAAAAGGATTAGATTGAAGTGGAAAATGATGAGGAAGTCTTGAAGCGAATATTTTCCAGAGTCTTACAAAACGTAACTCAAAAAACTAGCCCATGCAATCTCACTGCTAAATTAAAAGGATGTCGGCTGTCTTACTTACATTACTGGTTTTTTTAAATAGAGCATAAAATGGGCCATCTTAGAAAAGTGATCAATAACGACAAAAACAGAATCAAAATCTCGAGTACAAACTACAAAGCAATCCAAGTACATTTTTATGTTTCTCATGGCATGGTTGGAGTTGACAAAAGAGTATAAAATCCTGTAAAAAACTACTCCATTCCCTGTCGGGGAATGGGATTTCTAAGATTGGGCAACTGAGGTTGCTTATAATGTCCTCACGAGACTGGGTTTTCCACGATTGGACTAGATTCCCTTTCTAGATTTTCTTTTGGATGGATTGGTCACACCCAATTATGGTCAGAGCGTCATCTATTGTCAGGTTCTTACAGTAAACTGTCACATTGTCATCTACTGGCTTTTCTGATTACGCTACGTCATCCCCCAACACGTTTGTATTTGCTTTCCACCTATCTTCTGCCAACACTATTTCCTCTGCTGGAGATTGTCTTCAAGCTGCATACTTAGGATATATGACTGGATAATTGAGATTAGAGGCTTAGTTAGCCAAACTTAGCTAACTTTTATGATCCATTCTGGAATTCTGGAGCATTAAACCATGTTCGAACTGTAAGAATTACTCCTTTAGTCACTGGGTTTTGGATTACTTCGCAGCACCTTTGAACCTGTCTGGATGTGCTTCCCACCTCTTTCTTCTGCCAACGTTATTTCCTCTAGTCAATATGACTAGAGATTACTGGAGATTGACTTCAAATTGATTACCTAGTCAATATGACTGGTGAATTGAGATTAGGGGCTTAGTTAGTCGAGGTTAGCTAACTTTTATGATGCATTTTGGAGCATTGACCATGTTCAGATCGTAAGAATTTCTCCTCCAGTTTTTGGATTACACTGCATCACCCTTGAACCTCTGTCTATTTCTCTGCCGAATTATCTTAAAAGGGTTCTAGAGATTGTCTACAAATTGCATACTTACGCAATATGACTGGTGAATTGAGATTAGGGGCTTAGTCAAACATAGCCAACTGGTGAACTGAGATTAGGGGCTTAGTCAAACATAGCCAACTGGTGAACTAAGAGTGTCGTCTATTATCAGGGTCTTACAGTAAACTGTGGTCCTTCTTCTCTCTCTCCAAGTAGTAGCCAGTCTTCCTCTGCTCTTGGCGCACTCTCTCCCCTTTTTATTTCCCACGCCTATCTCTCCTTTGGAACTTCCACGCATCCCTCTCATCCACCCTCTTCCTTTCCACTTTTCTTGTGCCTATTCTGCCTTCCACGTTGCAATATTCATTCAATCACAACATTGTCTTGATCTTTCATTTGTCTTCAACTATCATTCACTTTAGCTGCATAACTATGCCCCCTGGCTATTAAAATTGGAAACAAATGGAATAATATTCCATTTATGCTCGCTCTAGAAATATCAATGCAATACTGAGAATGAAAACCAAACCTGCCAATTTAAACGTCAAGAACACAAAACAAGTTTTGGGTGATGCAGATTGAATTCCCCCCTGCAACAGTTTGACTAGTATATCCATATCGTGACTGGATAATATCAATTAGGCATTTGCAAAGTATGCAATACTGAGAATGAAAACCAAACCTGCCAATTTAAACATCAAGAACACAAAACAAGTTTTGGGTGATGCAGATTGAATTCCCCCCTGCAACAGTTTGACTAGTATATCCATATCGTGACTGGATAATATCAATTAGGCATTTGCAAAGTATGCTGATATATGAAATGGGCAAATTATAACTGCATGGAATTTTGTTGAAAAAATATTCACATAGACTATAGCAAAGGCATCAATAAATAATCACAAAGAAGACCTTCAATATCCAATTCAGTATCACAAATAAGACCACCAGTATCCAATACATCTTCAAATATGTCTTCATACCCTCATTTATAACTCTTAATTATTTTTATCTTCCAAGCCAAGGGAAACTTCATTTAAAAATTGTATTAAATGCTCTCAACAATTGTTGTCAATTATTTTTATCTTCCAAATTCAGACAAACTTCATTTAAAAATTGTCTTAAACTCTCTCAACAATTATTGCCAACTATTTTTATCTTCCAAATTAAGAAAAACTTCATAACATTTTTAAATGATTATTATTTTTGGAGTCTATATTGTCGTTATGTTAGAAATTTCTGTTTTATCCGAGAAAGTGAAATTTTCAATCTGTATGTTTATTTGGATTATATGAAGTGAGAATTAACTCTTTTGAAGTAAGAAATTTTAGAATTTTATTTGAGTTAATTGAAATTTTCAATGTATGATTTTATTTAGATTATATAAGTAAAAATTCACTCTTTCAAAGTTTTTCATCTCTCAAATCTACATGTGTTTTATACAATCGACAAGATTCTACTTGAATTGTATGAAGTAAAATTTATACTTTTAAGAAGTTTTCCATCTCTTAATTTATATTTGTTTTGCATGACTCTGACAATTTTAAAAAAAGGTTGGGACAAGTGAGAACCTGAACACAAAAAATTCATTGGAGGATTTGTTGACGACAATGAGAACTTGAACATGAAAACTTCAAAGAAGGGATCGACTTATGATGTTGTTTAATAGTGGAGTGGAAGTGCAAAATATGTAACATTCAATTTAAATTGATTATTTTTATTTATTGTAAACATTCCTCAACACTTATAATTAATAAAGATATACCATTTTTTTTGAGGAGGGGTAGAAATATCCCTCCAAAAACTCTCAAAGATGGCCATGGAAATCTTTGAGAGCCTCTCTTGTTTCTCTACTAACATTATTTTTGTTTTTGTTTTGCTTTTATTTTTTTATATAAATTCCATTAAAAAATATTATTGTTTAATTTATTTAAATGATGATTATAAGTTTTATGTTAACTAAACACGTGTTAAAAGTTAATAAATATTAATTGTATTTCATAATTAAATGGCCATCAAATTTAACATTAAGTGTATTTCATAGTTAATTAATATATCTTTTTTAATATTATATATTTTTTATTTTTAATCAAATTTAATTAAATTAATTGGCTTAGAGCCATTTAAATAATTATAAAATTTTATAATTGTTAAATTAGTTCTAATGGATGGTTGTTATGTTGGGTTAAAGTTTAAAGAAGTGAATAATCAAGGAAATAAATGATAAAAAAACATAAATACCTAATTTAATAAAATTTGTTCTTTGCCACATTGTTCTTATAAAATATGATTGTAATTTAGTACTCATGTGAATACTACATTTTGAAGTAAGTTTTGAGAAAATATACATTAGTACAATTATGTTATATACATTGTTCTTATAAAATATGATTGTAATTTAGTACTCATGTGAATACTACATTTTGAAGTAAGTTTTGAGAAAATATACATTAGTACGATTATGTTATATACATAAACTTTATTGACATATATCATAGGTTAGAAATAGAAATACTATATTCTTTAATTTATACTAAAATAGAGTTTATTTATTTATTGTGTTTAAATTTTGTGTTATCTATTTGAGTTGAATATTGTGTGTAATGTGGTATAATCGTATAGTGTGTCTAATGACCTTGTGCACTTTAGGGTTAAATAAAGGGTGTGCTTGCATGGCATACATTTATGGTGTTGCATCATGTGTGAATCAAACTTATAGGTGTGCTTGTGTGCATTAGTATTGGTAATATATATGCCATTAAAATGTATACATGTGCTTGATTCATATGAAACATAATTTGGTTTCGTTCTTATTATGGTTGAATATAATGTATGTCATTGAGTTGTGTACATAACACTCTTTGGTATGTCCTTGTTTAAATAGAATTTATGTTATGAATGCTTCACATTTGTGAATTGAATTTGTATGGTGTACATTGTGTTCTTGGTGCATTAGGATTGAATGATATTTGTCATTGAGTCATGTGTGATTGATTTGTATGTCATGTATATGGGGATAATTCATATTTAAGATTATTTTGTGTCCACTATTTATATGCCCATAATGTCTACTCTATGTGGTGTGTACATGTAGATACTTTTTATTTATTAAAGTTGTATAGTGACCTAATATGAATTAAGCTTTGATATTTATTGAATTGACATGTATACATTTTTTTAGTTATATAAATTTCGCAATTCAATTGACATGTATACATTTTCTTAGTTACATAAATTTTGTTATGATTACATCACGGGTATATTGAATTTGCATGGTGTATCTCATGTGCTTGTGTGCATTAGGATTGAATGGTGTGTACATCATTGAGTTGTATGTGATTGATATGTATTCCATATACACCATACAAATTCAATTTACACATGATGTAATGATTACATAAATTTAATCTAAACAAGAATATGTATACAAGTCTATTGCATAAATAATTGTATTGAGGTTGTATTGTATGACCAATGTGAATGTGCACAATGATTTTATGTTTGTATTGCATCAAGTGTGTACATTGAGCTACGTTTTGTTAAGGTTGTATGGTGACCTAATATGAATTTGGCTTTGACATTTATACAATTGAATTGTATACATTTTCTTGTTTGTACAAAATTTATGTTATGATTACAACACATGTAAATTAATTTTGTATGGTGTATGTTGGGTGCTTGTGTGCATTAGGATTGAATGATATTTATATCATTAAGTTGGATGTGATTGATTTGTTTTTCATATACACTATACAAATTCAATTTACACGTGATATAATCATAACATTAATTTTATACAAACTAGAATATGTATACAAATCAGTGCATAAATATCAATCCATATTAACGTTGTATTGTGTGGCCAATGTGTATATGCGCATAATACATTTGTGTTGATGTTGCATTACGTGTGTACGTAACAATATTTTTTAATAAAATTGTATGGTGACCTTTTGACAATTATGCAATCGACTTGTATGCATATTCTTGCTAGTATAAAATATATGTTATGATTACATCACGTGTAAATTAAATGAGTATGATATATGTGAAATACATATGTTTTGTTGTTGCATCAAGTGTACATAAAACAACTTTAAAAAAAAAAGTTGTATGGTTACCTAATGTAAATTAGGATTTGTAGGGTGTTTCACATTTGAGTAAGGCTCTAGTTTGGATTTATGTAATTTAACTCATAGCAATCTTAGACACACTTAAGATTTATGAGCACACACATTATTCTAATTTCAATATGGGCTATTTGTAGAGGTAGAAATCACCAAATCAGGGGGTTAACTAGGGTAAAGCCCTACATAGCCATAGCCCTATCCTCTTTCAGCTACAAGTTCTCGATGGAGACAAGAGGATCAAAAGGCATTTAGGAAGTAGAGACATAGCACCACATCAAGCTAGAACATGGACACCCTAAACAAAGGCATGTGGGGCACCCCTGTCTAAACAAGGGCACCCTAAGAGACCCTATCCCCAAGAAACAACTCCAGATTTGCCAGGAATTCAGTTCTAGGTCTCAGGGGGTCAAATCTAGGTTGGTGTGCAACAATTGGAAGACAAAGACACTTTGAGCAACCTTGTCTAATGAAATCAACTTCAAATACCATTCAGTCCTAATATGCACAAGCACATGCCATGTACCATACAAATTCTATAAACACATGTAATGTAATCATAACATAAATTTTATATAAACAATAAAATGTTTATAACTCAATTGCATAAATATCAATTCGTATCAAGGTTGTATTGTGTGACCGATTTGTATATGTGCATAATGTTTTTATGTTGGTATTGCATCAAGTGTGTACATAAAGTTACTTTTTAGTTAAAGTTCTATAGTGACCTAACGTGAATTAGGCTTGTACATAAAGCAAAAACATGGGATTGTTGACTACACTAGCTAAGCGATGGCACTCAGAGACTTGCTTGTTTCATTTGTTGACTAGCGAGATGTTGGTGACATTGGAGGATGTCTACAGGATTCTATGCATTCTCATCACTAGAGAGATGGTGATCTATGACTAGGATGGGGATGAGGGCTCTTTGTGACGAGTATTCGATGACAGGGAGCTAGAGATCTGCGGGGGACACGTCAACTGGGAGACTGTGTATGCCAACAGACAGGTTTGAGCAACAGTTGTGGGTGGGGTGATCAATGGATTCTTATGCCCAAAGAGGATGACCCATGGACTAGTGACTGGATGGGGGTAGCCATGGAGATGCTAACTGGGAGACTGTGTATGCCAACGGACAGGTTCGAGCAACAGTTGTGGGTGGGGTGATCAATGGATTCTTATGCCCAGAGAGGATGACCCATGGACTAGTGACTGGATGGAGGTAGCCATGGAGATGCTAATGAGCCAAAGACCAGGTTTGTGTGGGTCTCTTGTGTGTTAGCCCATTTGTACCACGAGCTTCACCAGTTTTTTTTATCTCAGAAGATGCGGCCTCAGATGCAAGGTCACATTGTTACAGGTTTGATCATATGAGCATATTGCAGTGACCTGGACAGTCTACTTTAGGTTCAGAGGACATGGACAAGATTATGTGTATTACTATTTGATGATCACTTCCCAACTTCAGTTAGGGAAGCTACTGGAGGAGGGTGTTTGACAACATCAATATGTAGTGATATGGAGGCCCTACCTCGACTATGAGGATTGGTTGGAGGATTCCATAGAGCTCCCTTTTTGCTACAAGACCAGGTGGTTGATTGGGAAGACACCCTATATACTTGATAGGTAGCTTATCAGACAGGATTTCTAGACAGTTTGATAGAGTTCAACAGTTACCAAGACATTTTGGGGAGTTTGCACAGACAGTGAGAGAATAGGTTCATCGGGGACTAGTTTTGTCTTATGATACCGCAATGGCCAATTTTTCAGGCTCTTGTACAAATGCTTTGGGACATGCAGATGGAGATTGCAGACGTAGGGATGACATTGGACTATGAGGTGTACTTCAGAGCACATCCATTTCCATGGTTGACTGGATCAATAGAGCTGCCACTAAGATTGGATGATGAGCATGGGAGGCCATGATAAAGGAGATGGTAGAGAGGAGGATCAAGGAGGATAGTGCGAGGGAGAGGAGGAGATGGAGATGAAGGCCAAGAGGGTAGGCCACCTAGGCCACTACAATGAGAGGGGGATAGCTAGCATAGGTTGCCCCATAGATACAAGGAGAGAAGGCACAGGTACAGGATGCCCCACAACAGGGTGGGAGAGGGGAGACAACAGGTGGACAAGAAGAGGAAGGGGAGCTAGCCATGCTCTAAGAGCAGGTGCAAATATAGAGGTCTTAGAGGGACAGGTGGCCATACTTAGACAAGAGCTGCAAGAGGCGTGGGATGAGAGAGATAGGGCCATTGAGCGATAAACAATTGTCGAGGAGACCATATGTATTATGGGGACTACACAATAGGGGGATACGACCACATGTTATTTTTTTTCCTTAGAGTTGGTAGGGAGATTAGCTACTGGAGGAACCTCTATGAGGCAACGGTACCACCTCATCTTAGGGCGGGGAGCTACAAGAAGGCTTCACAAACTACATCCAGGAGACATGACTAGAGAGCATCCATGGGACCATCACCAGCAACAAGTTCAGAATCAGTAGGACGACAAGGGGATCCAGGGGTTGGATCGTCAGAAGCTCGGACTCTACCAAGGCCTACTAGAGGGAGGCAGTTCATCATAGCCCTCTCGAGTTCATTGTTGTACCAGTGTTTTTGTATGACAATAGAAACCTAGGACATGCATAGTCATATGATTTTTTGACAGCATTGTATCATGACACATATTTTTTTGATATAATATGAGAGATGATCTATTTTGGCAATGACTATATGCTTATGTGATCCTATGTGATGCATTTATGACTATGCTTATGACATGATGTTCCTATATGATTTATGATGTCTATGTGATTTTTATGAGATGCATTTTAATTATGATGATCCTATGATGTGATGTGATGCTTATGAGATGCATGTATATTTCTATGTGATTATGTTATGTATGATGATGCATTTATTATATACTATAATTGTATATGATGAATGCATGTTTGACAATGATGCTTATATGATGTACTAACAAGTGGTGGGTGTAGGATGTGGTCTTATGTACATATTTATAATACGATTATATGCCAACTAATCTAGTGATGTGCAGGATGGATGCAATATGATTTCGATCTATGTAATATGTATGATGCAGACTAACATATGGTGATGCAGATGTTTTTGGTGTGTCATTATACTTAGTCATTTGATTCTAGACTATATGATCATAGGGAGGAAAATGGAGGACACGTGGGAAAGGGGAATGAAAGGTAGAAGATATGTAAGTGAAATGAGCTTCTTGTGATATATCATCATTGATCTTATTATGGAAAATGTATTGTGACCATCTAGATATAGGTTGGACCTAGATAGTCATTGTATCATTTGCATGGAGATCAACTAGTCATAAACAAGGAATGCTCCAGTTCACACTAGACTCATAGTGTCCTCATATCCTTGGACAAGTCATAGTATTGTTAAAAGATAATCCACAAACAACAAATAAGTGATCATGCCCCATCTTGACCACTCTAGTCATATACATCCTTGAGAAGCATAAAAAACATGACACTAGAAAAGATCAAATCAAAAGAAAATCAACGACTTGACACCAACATACACTGAAATCCTTAAGTTTTAAGTGTATCTTGCCACGTATGTTAACATGTTTGATTTGGTAACAATTTTGTTATCTTGATAAAGGACAAATGATACTGAAAAACCTTGTTGTAGTCAAAGTCTGCCAGAAGATCGATTTGTTGAAAGTTCATCGTTACTTGTGTCTTATCTAAAACTGACTTTCTCCATGAAACCGATACTTTATTGTGGAGAAAATTGAAAAACTTTATTGAGAATCAGCGATGCACGTGATCTTTTACTGCAGAGTGTGCACGAATAAAGAAGGAAGGAATGAAAAGACAATGGTCCTCAAAACATGCGATGCCAAGAATCCACTTCCATCACTAGGTTTAGGATATGCCCCCAGATATAGATAGGACCTGATTTTTTTGTTGTTGTTGTTGTTGTTGTTGTTGTTGTTGTTGTTATTGTTATTATTATTATTGTTGTTATTATTATTCTTATTATTGTTGTTATTGTTGTTATTATTGTTGTTGTTGTTATTATTGTTGTTATTATTATTGTTGTTGTTATTATTGTTGTTATTATTATTGTTGTTATTATTATTCTTATTGTTGTTATTATTGTTGTTATTATTATTCTTCTTATTGTTGTTGTTGTTGTTGTTCTTATTATTATTATTATTATTATTATTATTATTATTATTATTATTATTATTATTATTATTATTATTATTATTATTATTATTATTATTCTTATGTATTTTTGTATTTTTTATTAGGATTCTCTGAAAAGTTATGTATAAAACCTACAAGGTACATGTTTTTGATAGGATCATCCAATGGCTCTCCTTCTGGAATTGATATGTACCATATCCATAAACTGTTGTGATGACATAAGGCCAAACCCAATTTGGATAAAACTTACCCCTTTTCTCTCCGTCCTGTTCATTTTTGGAGTGTTCCCTTAAGACCAAGTCGCCCACCTCAAATGTGTGAGGTTTCACTCTATGATTGTAACTACGACTCATACGTTGTTGATATGCTTTCAAGTGATTGAATGCAGTTTGTCGACAGTCATCTAACAATTCCAAATTATGCAAGTGGGAAACCTTGTAGTCTTCATCACTAATAAGATTGTGTAAGGAGACCCCTAAAGATAGTAAATCAACCTCAATGGGAAAGATGGATTGAACATCATAAACAAGTGAATACAGAGTAGCTCCAGTAGGTGTGCAATAGGCCCATTGTGCAGGATTGGGTTGGACATGCTAGTTGTGGCCAGCATCATTGACTGTCCTTTTAAGGATTCTGAGGATAGTTTTGTTAGATGCCTTGACTTGGCCATTACCTTGGGTGTAGTATGGAGTGGATAAATGGTGGTGAATGTGGAATTGGTCACAAAGCTCATGAACATCCTGACTTTTGAAAGGACGTCCATTGTCTGTAATGATGGAAATGGGAACACCGTATCTGCAAATGATATAATTGAGGATGAAAGTTACAATCTGCTTACCAGTGATTTGGATGAGAGGGACGACCTCAATCCACTTTGTGAAATATTCAGTGGCTGTGATAATGAATCTATGATTGTTGGAGGATGGAGGGTGAATCTTGCCCACGAGATCAAGTTCCCATTGACAAAAGGGCCATGGAGTAGCGATTGGTTGAAATTCCTACGTTGGTGCATGAATTAGGTCCTCAAAAGTTTCTTAGCTAAGGTTGGACCACTAGAGTGAGTGTAATGCCCCGTCAGGAACCCTAAAGGAAAACATCATAATCTATGCAACTAAGGGGGAAATAATTTTTTTTTTTTAAAGTGCATGAATTAAACCTTAGTACATCTAATAACATAGCGGAAGTTTAACACCTGAATTTCCTAAGGGTTACCAACGAATATTACTTCGTAAATTAATTATGTAAGATAAAATTTCCGCAATGAAAGAATCTAAATTCCTTCAAGCAATCATATATTATATACATCAGAAATCAATAATTGAAGTAGCATATCTTACAATATTTCTTTGCTTTCAATATTCAAAAATACATGTTTTCAAAAAGAAATTACATCATGAGCTAAAATGATACAAAATGAAAGTTACATATAGTTTCTTTTCAAAACCTCTAGTATTTAACTGAAAGATGGATAGGAAGAAGAGTCGGTACATGAATCACGATCCAAGATCATCAACGAAATCCTTTCTCGCCCGAAGATACGTACCAGAACATCCGATGGGAAGTGACACTACCACCCGACCATGTGATTCCGAAAAGGAACCACCCCACCGTGCTGGAGATAGTAGATAACCCTCAAGCAAGCAAAATGAAACAAGGACGAAAGGACTACAAGGCTCCACTTACATTTATGTGACCCAACTCACAAAACACTAGTGACTCTAAGGAGAAAGTGTCATCGCATGTCTTATGGTGGATACCATGGTACAGCCTCCATAGGTCCCGACCCCCATCCTGGGTTATCCTGGTGACCTCTCCCGAACCTCCGATTCCAACTAAGACTCATGCGGACCTTACCAATCCTCTCATGAAGACAAGGTGATAAGTTTGCCATTCCAGGCCTTCTCGCTACATTATGAGCCCTATACTAGCACTCACCTATGTGAGAGGCACATTATTTCATTTAACTTTTATTCTACCCTTCCCTAGTCATTTATTAGGTTTTCACTTTCTTAACCAACTTCCGACGGGTTATCCTGTCACCTCTTCGGCACAGTTCCCGCTCGAAAGCCACTCTCTCTCTTAGGACACTATGGGTTAGTTCTATCTACAGAACTCTATGGCGACACAGATAGCCATTCCCAAACTTGACCTATCGCAAATGAAAGATACAAAATTACTAACCTAAGGTTTGGCCATAACGAACAACTCATAGTGGCTCACTCCCTTAAGGTTATACATCTAAATATACTGGCCAAGTCACAACACAAGACAAATTGACAACATGACATATTGTACTTAGTTGCGACCACCATATAAAACAAGATACTTCTATGTACCAATACCTATCACAAAATCAACTTGCAAAGCGTAAACATGATTGTCAAGACACAGAGAACAATATGGTCGGTAAAACACATAATTTTACACTTAATGACAAGTTTAAGAGTTCTATTACTCTTGATAACAACTATAGGTATGTTACCTTAATAAATTCCATTTTTACAAATAAATGAAGATTAAAATAGAAATATTCAATTCATCAGAAAAATCTTACAATAAAACGTAATACATTTCTTCATAAAAAAAAATGCCTTTATTTTTATTTATTTATTTTTTTACACAAGAGTGTTACATCATTCTTCCGGAAAATACGGAGAAATACACTCGTCAGACTCAACATGATCTAAAGGAGTATATCCTTCAGATTTGCTTTCACTTCGGGGAAAGTACCCCACAGACTCATTATCACTCAAGGGGGTATACCCCTCCGACGAGTCAGAACTTATCACTATTGGCTTTTCAGGCGAGCACTCTGGCTCGGGTTCTTTTCCTTTCTCAGGGGTAGCTGCTTTGGTTGGGCTCTGAATAGGACCTTTTTCTATTTCTTTGCTCCCTTCTGGAGCTGGGTTCTCTTCGGCAGGGTTGTCATCCACAATGGGCTGGACAGGAGTCAAAGAATCTTTCTTGACTTTTAGGTAGTGAGCATAACCCGCTACTGATTTGCGAGCTGTTTGTTTGGCTCGTACCATCTCTGTAACGTATCAATGGTAAACTATTACTTCTCAGAACTCTCCTAGAGCTATGTCAAATAAATCTTAATATCTAGGTGTTGAACGTAATCATACCCTTCTTCCATTAAGAAATTTAAACTTAAAACTATTCCACTTCTTTAGTCCTAATGTAATCGTTTAGTAGTAGTTTTGATTACATTAGGACTAAAGAAGTGGAATAGTTTTAAGTTTAACTTTCTTAATGGAAGAAGGGTATGATTATGTTCAACACCTAGATATTAAGATTTATTTGACATAGCTCTAGGAGAGTTCTGAGAAGTAATAGTTTACCATTGATACGTTACAGAGATGGTACGAGCCAAACAAACAGCTCGCAAATCAGTAGCGGGTTATGCTCACTACCTAAAAGTCAAGAAAGATTCTTTGACTCCTGTCCAGCCCATTGTGGATGACAACCCTGCCGAAGAGAACCCAGCTCCAGAAGGGAGCAAAGAAATAGAAAAAGGTCCTATTCAGAGCCCAACCAAAGCAGCTACCCCTGAGAAAGGAAAAGAACCCGAGCCAGAGTGCTCGCCTGAAAAGCCAATAGTGATAAGTTCTGACTCGTCGGAGGGGTATACCCCCTTGAGTGATAATGAGTCTGTGGGGTACTTTCCCCGAAGTGAAAGCAAATCTGAAGGATATACTCCTTTAGATCATGTTGAGTCTGACGAGTGTATTTCTCCGTATTTTCCGGAAGAATGATGTAACACTCTTGTGTAAAAAAATAAATAAATAAAAATAAAGGCACTTTTTTTAATGAAGAAATGTATTACGTTTTATTGTAAGATTTTTCTGATGAATTGAATATTTCTATTTTAATCTTCGTTTATTTGTAAAAATGGAATTTATTAAGGTAACATACCTATAGTTGTTATCAAGAGTAATAGAACTCTTAAACTTGTCATTAAGTGTAAAATTATGTGTTTTACCGACCATATTGTTCTCTGTGTCTTGACAATCATGTTTACGCTTTGCAAGTTGATTGTGTGATAGGTATTGGTACATAGAAGTATCTTGTTTTATATGGTGGTCGCAACTAAGTACAATATGTCATGTTGTCAATTTGTCTTGTGTTGTGACTTGGCCAGTATATTTAGATGTATAACCTTAAGGGAGTGAGCCACTATGAGTTGTTCGTTATGGCCAAACCTTAGGTTAGTAATTTTGTATCTTTCATTTGAGGTAGGTCAAGTTTGGGAATGGCTATCTGTGTCGCCATAGAGTTCTGTAGATAGAACTAACCCATAGTGTCCTAAGAGAGAGAGTGGCTTTCGAGCGAGAACTGTGCCGAAGAGGTGACAGGATAACCCGTCGGAAGTTGGTTAAGAAAGTGAAAACCTAATAAATGACTAGGGAAGGGTAGAATAAAAGTTAAATGAAATAATGTGCTTCGCACATAGGTGAGTGCTAGTATAGGGCTCATAATGTAGCGAGAAGGCCTGGAATGGCAAACTTACCACCTTGTCTTCATGAGAGGATTGGTAAGGTCCGCATGAGTCTTAGTTGGAATCGGAGGTTCGGGAGAGGTCACCAGGATAACCTAGGATGGGGGCCGGGACCTATGGAGGTTGTACCATGGTATCCACCATAAGACATGCGATGACACTTTCTCCTTAGAGTCACTAGTGTTTTGTGAGTTGGGTCACATAAATGTAAGTGGAGTCTTGTAGTCCTTTCGTCCTTGTTTCATTTTGCTTGCTTGAGGGTTATCTACTATCTCCAGCACGGTGGGGTGGTTCCTTTTCGGAATCACATGGTCGGGTGGTAGTGTCACTTCCCATCGGATGTTCTGGTACGTATCTTCGGGCGAGAAAGGATTTCGTTGATGATCTTGGATCGTGATTCATGTACCGACTCTTCTTCCTATCCATCTTTCAGTTAAATACTAGAGGTTTTGAAAAGAAACTATATGTAACTTTCATTTTGTATCATTTTAGCTCATGATGTAATTTCTTTTTGAAAACATGTATTTTTGAATATTGAAAGCAAAGAAATATTGTAAGATATGCTACTTCAATTACTGATTTCTGATGTATATAATATATGATTGCTTGAAGGAATTTAGATTCTTTCATTGCGGAAATTTTATCTTACATAATTAATTTACGAAGTAATATTCGTTGGTAACCCTTAGGAAATTCAGGTGTTAAACTTCCGCTATGTTATTAGATGTACTAAGGTTTAATTCATGCACTTTAAAAAAAAAAAAATTTATTTCCCCCTTAGTTTTATAGATTATGATGTTTTCCTTTAGGGTTCCTGACGGGGCATTACAGTGAGCCCCACATATACCTTCGTGAACTTCACACAATGCAATTTGAGCTTCCTCACTCTCTAAACATCTAAGAAGAGTACCATCGAGACCTTGTCGGTAGAGTGTGTCACCTATAATGATGTAATAGGAGGTTTGGTGGATGAAGGTACGATGCTAATTATTGGAAAGGTTAGGTGGAAGGATGTTATCGCGGAGGTAGGTGAAAATATTGTTGTAACAAAGGGAATTGTAATTGATAACATATATTAATTCAAATGGAGTAATCTCATATGCAGTGACCAATATATTATCCACTAAGAACTCAAAATGAGTCTCATTTTATGGCATGTCAATAAGGGAGGCAATGGTAGCCATAGCATCTGCAGCTCGATTGTTCTCTCTTGGTATTTTCTTAAAGACTATCTATGTGGAGTATTTATTGAAGTCATCCACCATTTTCTTGTAAGGCATTATTTTTTCATCCTTGGTTTGATAATCATCATTTTTTTTACGAATCACAAGTTGAGAGTCCCCAACATGGTTTTCTTAGATCTTCCACTGAACTGCAATTCGTTGACCTATTGTCAATGTCTCATATTATACAATATTGTTCGTACAAGAGAATGATAGCCGATATGATTTAGGAATAGAATCCCCTTGAGGTGTGATGAAGAGTATGCCTACTTCTACTCCATGTGTAAATAAACCATCAAAGTATTGTTGCCATAATCTTGATTCGGTCACTATGAAAATGGATTCATCTAGAAATTCTGATACAATAAGAGAATTGTTGATCATTGGTGCATATGCGAGTTGGTTTGCAATGACTTGTCCTTTGATATATTTTTTGTCCACATACTCAATGTCAAATTCACTTAACATCATGACCCACTTAGCCAACTTGCCTATGAGAGTTGCTTTATTTAGTAGAAACTTTAGTAGGTCGATTCTTGCTACGAGCTTTGTTTTATGAGTTAGCATGTAATGACACAACTTCTATGAAGCAAAAATTACATCAAGACACACGTGCTCAATTGGGGTGTAATTAAGCTCATATTCAACCAATGTGCAACTGATGTAGTAGATGGCTCGTTCTTTTCCCTCACGATCTTGTTTTGCCAAAAGTGTCCCTAGCACTATCGTTGTTGCTAATATGTAGAGTAATAATGGTTTTCCTTAAATTGGTGGCGTAAGCACCAGTGGATTCAAGAGATAGCCTTTAATAATTTGAAAAGATTGTTGGCATTTGTCATCCCACTTAAACTTGATGTTCTTGTGAAGCAAATGTTGAAATAGATGACACTTATCTACGAGTTGCGCTATGAATCTATGAATTAACCAGAGCTTTCCTTGCAATGATCTTAATTGATTGATATTCTTAAGAGGAGGCATCTCTAAAATTTCTTTGACTTTTGTTGGATCTACCTCAATACCTTGTTGTGAAAAAATATATCCTAGGAGTTTTCCGGAGGTCACTCCAAAGAAATATTTTTGGGATTCAATTTGCCTCTGTACTTCTCCAAGTGATCAAAAACTACTGCTAAGATATCTAAATGTTCTTCCCTTGTAATTGATTTTCCTAAGAGATCATCAACATAGTCCTCCATAGTAACATGCTTTAGATCATGAAAGATTGTTGTCATGGATCTCTAATGTGTGGCACCTGTGTTCTTCAATCCAAAAGGCATGATGTTCCAACAAAAGGTACCCCACAAACATGTGAATGTTGTCATGTGTTGATCTTCAGGTGCTATCTTAATCTGATTGTATCTAGAGAATCTATCCATAAGTGATAACATTGGATGCCTGCTGTGAGATCGACAATCAAATCAATGTTTGGTAATGGGAAGTCATCCTTGGGACAAGCCTTGTTGATGTCTCTGAAATCGGTGCATATTCTTATGTTGCCATCCGGTTTGCTGACATGTACAAGATTGGAAATCCATTTGGGATAGTCAATTGGTCTAATAAAGCCAACATCCAACAACTTTTCAAGCTCAACTTTTACTAGTAATGTCACCTATGGACACATCTTATGCAATTTCTATTTGATTGGTTTGGCGCTTGGAGTAACTATTCAGTGACGCATAACCAAATCAGTATCAAGTCCACTCATATCTATAAATTACCACAATTTTTTTTTCTCTCTTTGTGAAAAACTTTGTGAACTTTGCCCACTCAATGTCTATCAATGATTGTGCAAGAAAGATATAATGTGGTACATCTTTAGTCTCAATATTTGTTTCAATGGTTTCTTCAATCAACATATATGACCTTTCCTAATATGATGTCATGGGGAGAGTGCCAAACCTTCCATCCTCTAGCACCTTAGAGAGGTTTTCACCATCAAATGCGTCCTTTCTTTTTACTTTTTTGGGGTTACAAAGCGTTGCAGTGCACGTTTCACTAAAAGACCCATTATTTGTCTTTATTTTAATAATTTTGTGACTAGAAGGTCTGGCACCCTCTCCAAAGTATGTCATGTTGTTTAGTTCAATGGTGTATCCTTCTTTATGGCCCCCAAGAGGAAGATCATCTCTTATGCCAAGGTAATCAATGAAGGCCTCATCGTTTTGGAATGTGTCAAGTTGTGGAAGTCCTTGTTGGTCCCAGTCAATAAGTTGAGGGTGAATGAGGGGAAGACCATCAGTATGTTCAAATTCAGTAGGTGTAAGGGTAAAGACACAAGAATCTTTGGGTATGTCAATGAAGTCATCAGAGTCATTGATGGTACTCTCCCCATCAGTCTTGATCATAAAAGAATCTATATCAACAACACTAGAATGACACTTAGCAATGAGAGTTTTCACTTTTTGTGGTTTTCACCTAGAGCCTCAAAGCGTAGAGGGTTTTAAATCCCAAAAGGTCTTTATCCATGCTTCACCACTATGTTTCTTATCTTGGGATGTTGAATTTGATGATGTTTCTTGACCAACTTTAAATAGTTCTCTAAATTTTTCTTCCTCAGTGGATTCACCAAGGTCTCTGAAAGTTTTTGCAAGCTCATAATCATTGGATAATTTGTCGCAACCCCATTCCCATTTATTGGAATTTATAGAATAGTGTTTTTCTTATTGTTGGTCATTAGTGGAAGCAGGATAAGTAATTTGCAATGTTTATTGGGAATCAAGACCACATAATCTCAATGGTGCAAAGCCAAGTCCTTTTGTTCGCTACTTCTTTGGTACTAATTTAGGTTGTAACGGCTTCACAATAATTTTCTTTTATAGGCCAAGAGGAATTTTTCCATCATATCCCATATTTTGTAGAAACTTGAAGCGTTTTTCATAGTTTTCAACTGGTATTGTGATGTGGTCTTGACTAGGTTGTTCTTCTGGTTCTTTGTAAAGCATTTTGTAGATATCTTCTTCTTTGATTTCACCCCATTTCTTGAAAGTAGTGGGATCCCATTTGATGATTATTGTTGATATCTTCTTTGAAGGATGTGATCTACCATAATTCTTGGGAGAGTCCATTAATTGCCTTAGATACATGAGTTGATTTAGATTGTATTCTCTCATGCCTTTGAACTTGATTTTCCCTTTAAGCTCTACTTGTTTTGAAGTGGAGGCTTCCAAAGATGTTAGATCAATGTATGTCAAAGATGGAGTAGCTTCTCTATTTATTTGGACTATTGTTTTGGGTCTTGGTCAAAGATTGTTGCAATATATGTATGCATTTGGATCACCTTTAACCATTACTTCAATTCCATTGTGTGGGAACTTGATACATTAGTGATAAGCGAAGGCACCGCTCTCATTGTGTGTATCCATGGCTGTCCAAAAAAGTATATTGTATGTGAGATCAAGATCAAGGACTTGACAAACCACATCATTTGTTATTAACCCAACTCTTAGAGGTAGAGTGATTGTTCCTTTTGAGGAGCATTCTTCATCATCATAGGCCTTTATAGTGATATTTCTAGAATCCACAATATTTTTAGAGTATCCCAATTGTAAGATAGATCTCAATGTACAAATATTGAGGCATGCTCCCCCATGTATCAAGACTCATTTTATGTCGCATTTATGGAGGAAAGCTTCAATGTGAAGTGGTGCATTGTGTGGTTGTTGTGGAGATGCATCATTTGCTTCAGTGAATGTAAGGCAATGGGGGGTAGAAAGGTGTCCCACCATGGCTTGAAACTAGTCCACGTTTAGATCGGTAGGAATGGAGGTCTCTTGCAAGATTTTATCCAAAATAGCTTTGTGTGAGGTTGAAATGCGCAAAAGCTCAAGGATTGAAATGAGTGTGAGTGTCTTTCCCAATTGATCTACAAGGTCATATTGGCTATTGGTAGATGATGAATTTGTTTCAGATGTAACACCTTGTAAAGTAACTTTACCCCTTCGAGTAGTGACATTGCATTTGGGGGCTATGCCTTTTATGGTTATGGTAGACACATGTTTGTCAAATTCTAAAATATGGTTGACGGTGTAATCATAGGCCACAGTAGTATAACTAGCATTATTGTCTGTCTTAGGGGCCTTTCCCTTATCATGTTTTGGGAATGGTTCCTTGAACATCGTATGTTCTTCATTGGAAGTATGACCATCAACCACTTTTGTGCCATTGTCAATAAGATCTTGGATGACATTCTTCAATTTGTAACAATTATGAGTCTTATGGCCCTTGTTCTTTTGATATTCACAAAATTCATTGTCATTCCACCATGAAGTTTTTTGCCTTGGTTAAAATAGTTGATTATCTGGTACTGTAATGATCTTATTAGCAACCAACTTCTTTAATGCGCTTTCAATTGGTTCTCCCAAAGGTGTGTACTTCCTTGGAGGTCTTGGTGCTCTTTGTGTATTTACTTGATTGTTAGACGAACAAGCACCGAGGAAAGTTATCTTTGGCTTAACTACATTAGCATCCACAACCCCATCATTGACAATATTCTTGTTCTTGTTCCAAAATCGGGGTTTGTCTTTCCCATTAAAATCATCTTTGTTCTCTTTGAATAAATTGATGGTGTCTTTCTCAATGAGGACCTTCTCAACAGATAGACCTTTTTCAATAACTTCCTTAAAGGTATACAAACATGCCATTCGAAATTCATATCCAATTTCCTTGTTCAAATTTTGGGTAAACATCTCAACCATTTGTTTTTATGGAATTTGACAAGGGCAACAACTAGCCAAACTTTTCCATTGTTGTAAGAATGATGCAAACGACTCCATTTTCTGCTTTGTGTTGCATAACTTGGTCACCGATATCTCACTTTCGATATTGTATGAGAAATGTTGTATAAAGGTCTTTGTCAATTCACCCCATGAGTTCATCCTAGGTGAGAGTTGTGAAAACCATTCCATGGCTTGTCCACCTAAACTTTGTTGAAATAATCTCATCAAGTAGGAATCTTCTTTTGCCACCTTTATGCAAGCCATAAAGAATTGTCTAATGTGTGCCTTGAGATCTCCTTTTCCTCTATACTTGTCAAAATTAGGTACCACAAAATGTAGAGGAAAAGGAGGCATTGGTATGTTTCTATCTTACGGATAGGGACATATGTTATTAATTATGTATTCCTTTGTTGGTGTTTGCATACTCACGATTTGTTGTTGCAAGTCATTTCTATGTGGTGCTTCGTCTCTTTGAGGTATTCCCATGTCTGAGCCACTAGGCAGAGGAGGAACATAGTGCATGTAAAGATGATATTGATCATATATATGCTCATATGGTGGAGGAATGTAGTTATTGTATGGGCCACTTGGTATGGTATTATGATGAGCAACATTAGGCCTAGGACAATTGTATGTGTCATTACCATGAGCATAATTGGTATTATAAGTATGATCTTGAGTATTGCCACCAAATATTACACCTGGTCTTCTTGTGTAGGTATTATCATGATCTTGGGTATCCTCTTGTTGTTGAGCATATGCATTGGTATTCCTTCAACCTTGGAAAGTGCGGACACATGGTTGTTCATGAGTATTTCTAGCATAATTAATATAAGCATGAGTATCAATCACTTCGGGTTTTCAAAACAAGGATGAAGGTGACTTAGGCACGGTACGCTCACAACTATTACCATGATCATTTCCACTAGTTTGATTAGGATCTTCTTCCAATATTTGTGTCACATCAAGTCATGGGGTAGTCTTGCACCACTTTGTATTAACATGTGTAGAAAGTGTTGATGGTCTCTTCTCATAATTGTTTCAACCAATCTATTACATCGTTCATTAGACATGGAATCTTGAATATTTGTGGTAGTAAAGGACTCATTGTCAAACTCTTGGGCATGACTGTGATTTTCAAAATATTGTGTGTTGTAGAATTCCTCTTCATCATACTCAAATGTATCCATGTTTAGATATCTTCAAGCTTCTCCAGCTTTTCTTCTAGACCTTTGTGATTGGGTTTCAACCATGAATTTGTTGGGTACAGTCAAAAGGTTGACCTGTCAATGCCCGCTACAACCACTAGAAACATAGAATCCACATGATATGGTTAATACATGTCTCAAACCTACCGCTTGTGTTGCACAGAGACCAAGGGCGTACACCTTGCAACAATCCACCCCTTAGCGCAAGCGGGGTTTGCGGGGTTTGAACCCATGACCTAGCTCTGATACAATTTGTTGGGTACAGTTGTCGTTGCACCAAAAGGTCGACCTGTCAATGCCCACTAGAATCACCAGACACATAAAATCCACGGGAGGTGGTTAAGCCAAGTCGCAAACCTATCACTTGTGTTGCACAGAGACCAAAGACACACACCTTGCAACAAAAATAACCTTCACTAAAATTAAGGGTAGAGAAATATGAAGACCATGGAAGATCAAGAGGGTTGTAAGATGGAAAATGAATCTAGGGTTATCTTGCAATGTCCCAAAATGTTGTTCCAAGATAAATGTAATGATCTAAGAAAGGTGTGGCTTCCTAGGAGATGATAAACTCCAATGGGGTAAGTTAACCTTAACTAGAGATGCCCAAATGGTACCCAAGATGATAAATCTGATGCATGAACCACCTAGTAGATGTATGTGATATGTTTGCAAGATAAGGTGAGGACTAATAAACAACCTTTTGACTCTAGTAGAAAAGTGTAAGTAGGGAATTGAAAATGATGTCTGAAAATGTCTAAAAGTGAGTGAAAAAGTTGTGACAAGATGGTGGTTGACCAAATGAAATCCTATGGTTGACCAAATGAATTTATAGATGCGTTAAAATATCTCTTTAAATAGTTTCAGAGTCCAAAGATGTAGTTTCACAATTGCAGTGTATCTCTCATTTCTGTCCAAATACAAAATATAAAGTTACAAATACACACCAGAAGATGTCACAAGCGCAATAAGATGATGCAGAGACACATTTTCTTAGTTGATAATGCTTTCTCAAATTTTTCCCAATATTCAATATGAAGTTGCAAATACATGCCAGAAAATGACATAGACGCGATAAGATAATGCACAAATGCATTTATGACAAAATCCTAAATTTTGTCCTGATTTTTGAAGTTGTTGATACATGACCAGATCTTAATGTTGATGTCTTGTGGCAAGAAAACACAACAAACAAGATAATCTCTTTTGTTTTGGATCTTAGTTCAAAATAAGGCCCTAACTTTAGATAATCTCATCAAAATGGATTTTCCTTTTCCTAATAGATGTTCCCTCTATAAAAATGATAGAAAGTATTATTCATTTTTTGATTGATTGTGCCTCTTCAAGAGATATTTGGAAAAAATAAAAATATCTTTGATATGTTAGCTAGTTATTTCACATTTCTATTGAAGGGATATTGGATCAATAGGTTTCTCCCTCTCCAAACACTTCCTTGAGATTTCTTTGGTTCTTAATTTTTACCATGTTGCCTAGGGGTTATGAAAGGATTGAAATGATTGTCTATTAAAATAATAAAAAATTATTGATGATAGGTGGATAGAAGAATCATTGTGGTTGCTAAGAAAAATTTCATGGCTGGGATTTGTCAGAAAAAATCCTAATGAATCCATAATTAGGTTATCTCCTTCAAATCTAAAAATAGTGAAGTATTGGAACTGACACTTTTATATATCAACCCCCTTCAAGAACATGGATATATTGATAGAAGGGGTAGTTTGGAACCCACCTCCTTTGCGGTGGATACTGATTAACTTTAATGGGCTCTCTAATGGAAGCCTAGGAGCTATTGAATGTGATGAAGTTCTAAGGTGATAAAGGTGAGGTTATTTATTTTTTCCTCTTCCTCTTCAAGTGCATTCTAATCAGTATGATGGGGTAGTTACTACTTTAACACTATCAAATTAGCATATTCTAAAGGTGGAAGGAGACTCCTTAGTTATTGTTTAATGCTTGAAAGGTAATCAAATTTCAAGTTAGACAAATGACACGTTTTTCAAATACTCTCTTATTCTCATAGAATCCTTTGAGGAAGTTAATTTTACACGTGTTTTTTGTGAGGGAAATAAAGTTGCAAACTCTTTTACTAACTAGGTACTTAATTATGAGAACATCAAGATATGATAGGATTTTGTTTCCATCCCTATATAAGTTAAAGTCGATATGACTATTGATTACTCTCCAGGAAGTGGCTCACACATGGGGTGTAATTATGAGCATGGGAGGTGAACTCTCACTATTATCTAATGATTATTTTTAGCAATTTATAAGTCATTACAAAGTGTCTATCATTTATTCCTAGTTAAAACTATAAACCTAGTATATTGTGGGTGGTTCTTATGAGAAAGGGTGAGGGTAATTACAAGGAGACAGGCGGTGAAAGAAATAAGGTAAACCCCTCAAGCTATGTGTGGGTCAAAGGATTCAAGAATGGAAAATTTTGGAAGGTAGTCTAACATGATAACTAGAAAGACAATGGGCATGATCTTGAAGTTACAAAATTTGTAGCTCAAGGATGAAAAAATAGGAAGGTGTCCATTTTTGGGTAGGAATGTACATTAAATTAGGACCTTATTTCCCCAATTACTGCTCTTTCTATAGAAGGGAGGAAATTATTTAAAGATAAAAAGTCTATAAATAAAGCTATCTAGGTCATCTTCAAAGGTGATGAGAGGAACAAGTTGGTCAAGCTATGTTCAATATAACTCAATGTTAAATAAACTTCTTATAGATGAAGAAATAAAAGATACTATCTTCTCCTTTGAGGGATACAAATCCCTTGATCCATATGGCTTCCCCCAAATTTTGTTTTAAATTTACTAGGACAACACTGGTAAGGATGTGGTTGCTGCTACAAGGGAGTCTTTTTAAAATAAAAGAGTTTTGAAGTAATTGAAATCTACCTTTATTATTTTTATTCCTAAAAATTTGAGTGTTTATTCCTTTATTGATTTGAGACCTATTAGCATCCATGATTATAATGTAGTAAATTATATCCCTTTACAATTTCACACTCACTTTGGACCCACTTTGGCGGTTATGCCTAATTTACCTAGTTCATGTTTGATTGTACTTAGTTCAGGACCATTTATAGAAACTTGGTGCAATCCCCTACTCACGACCTTTGTTCTATGTCAAAATTATGGTACTATGACACCTAGTGCTCCTATCTTAGTGGACTAGGGTTCCCAACAACCATATCTAGGTATATTGGCCTCCAATTTTGAATTATAATGGTTGGCTTAGCTAGTACCAAGAAATTGTGCCTCGATGTTAGTCTTCCTCAAATTTGAAAAGGTGTAAGTTGCATGTAAATCAACTTCCTCTCTCATTTAAAACTCCTATATTCTAACATACAAGATCCAATTATTATAGAGAACAATCAAGTTCAATTGAGCACAAACTTTCAATCAAGAAGTTAAGAATTAAAGTTTCAACAATCATGATCAAGTTTTATGTGTTCCTCTACGATGAAGGCATGCATTAAAACCATTCAAGCAACATCAAACCTTATTTGATAATTTCAAGCCAAGGATTTCATATCGAAGTTATATTTGTCAATTCAAGCATTTTTATTAAGGTTTTAGTCATTGTCCTTTTTGAGAATAGGATTTCTTTTCATTTATCATTTTTTGTAGTGGAGGTGGGAACACCTGTTGTAAATATGGGTTGGCATTAATAGTCTGACAATGTATGTTGTTTGTGATTGTTGTTGCCATTGATGATATGGTGATTGGTTGTTGAGGTAGTGATGATGAAGTTGTATGTTCATGATTATCAGTGTATGGGGAGATTGTTGGTAGTTGATTGTCAGTTGTTATCATGATGATTTGTATGACTTGTATGAAGAGATTGATATAAAGAACATATGGATATTGGTTGTAGATTCTATATGTTTTGGATGTCCACCTTCTTGATGTTTTATCTCTACATTGAGTATGATGAATTTGATGATATTGACAATGTGTTTGATGGTAAAGATAGCAAGATGAGGATTAGATGGCTTGAGATATTAAGATGAGGATTATATGTATGGTAATAGAATAGACATATTGATCTTATGCATATAATGTTGAGTGAGAAGATGATGTTTCCAAGACACTTTGGTCCTTGTAAGTTTGATAAAGTAAGTTGGCACTGATGACTATCTAGAAGAATGCTCTACATTCCTTTGCATTTGATGATATGGTCTTGTAGACTTGAACATAATGTCTATGTTCCATGTACATCACACTTCTATCTTTTTACATCTTTGGCATTGTAGGTGATGTGTTTGGTGATTATTGTTTGCTGACAATCTGGTGGTCTATCAAACTTGGTCTAAAAAATGCTCTACATATCTCGACATTGATGTTTCAAGTGTTGCATCTTGGATGACATGTTTATAACATGTGTGTTGTGTCTTAGTTAAATTTTTAGATACTAGTGATGTCTGCAAGAGGTGATAACAGTGTTTTGTGCATGATTGCTTTCTCTGGCTCTCTGAAATGAAGTGTTTTGTATTAGTTGTGTTGCGCTAGTTTGATCTTGATTTGGAAAGAAGAAAGAAGGATTTAAGAATATTTTTGGATGTTCAAGGAGTGTTCTTGTGTTCTCTACATAGTTCTTAAAGGTATAGTTGTTTGTGCATTGTGTCTGGCATGTATGGTGCATGGTAACTATTGTGGTTCGACCGAAAATAAATGTTCTTTTGCTTGTTGTGGATCCTTGGGTGTGTCTTCTTGGCTTGAAGATTGTGATGCATTATTTTTGGATCCTACCTTGGCATATGAGGATTGGACTTTTTCTCTTGGAAGATATGTTTTAGGCCTACTAGTGATGTGTTGCTTTATTTATCTACACGATACCTTGTTGTTGACTTTAGAGGATGTGTGATAGCATATGATTTGTTTTAATTTGCTTAGAAAGAAGTGCATGATGTTTTAAGCTCTTTGTATCTCTTGGATTGGACTACTTTTACCACATTTATGTTTTGGTGGTCAACTTGATTGGACCTATGCTCTAGCCAACCTAGTTGAGGTTTGCAATGAAGAAGATGACATATATAGAGAAGACCAAATTAGCTCTAGTGGTGTGGGTGACTATGTGAATCAATGTGTGTTTTGTGCCTACATGATTATATCATTTTAAAATTAACTAATGTGAAGTTGAGGTAGAAGAAGTGGTAATTGTAGTGTAATTGGTTGCTTGAGACAAAGACTTAAGAACAACTTCATACTCAAATATTGTTGGAGGTAGTGTTGTTGAAGGAATATCCTTTTTTATTCATATGTTTATGTGCCTTTATTGAAGATAATTAGTCTTTTTTGCAATATTTGTATCTTTCCCTAAGGTAGTGCATCTCAGCCTACAAGTCCCTTGCATCTTGTCCTAGGACAATACATCTCAACCAGCCAATCCTTCAAGGAACAATATGCTTCCTTGGTAGTGATCCTAAAACAATATTGTAATATTATTCATATATTGTGAGTTGACTCTCACTGTGGTTTTTCCCAATTTGGGTTTTTCACGTAAATTTGGTGTTCTCTTGTGCATGGCGATTCATTGTTTTATCTTCTATTTCTTCTGATAAGGTTGAAACTAATGTTTATAATGAATAAATTTTAATTAGTTGATCAAGATTGACTCACCCTCCCTTCTTAGTCATAGGGTGTATTTAACAATTGGTATCATACCCAAGTTCCTCTAGAAGAAGATTAACCACTTGAGTCAAGTTTGGGATGGCAGAAGATGGATCTTACAAGATTCTAAAGTTTGATGGTACAAACTAATCTTTCTAAATGATGAGGATGGAATAATATTTTAATTCTAAGAGATTCACAATCTAAAATTATGTTGTATATGGTTATACTCCGCGATCTACTCCTGATGAGCTCATAATGCATGAAAACAATGGAAAGGCAAGGAATACAATCATGGGTGGTTTGTTTGATACATAACTCTTGAAGGTAATGAACTGAAAATATGCCAAAGATTCTTGGGAGAAACTTAGTAGCATATATGAAGGAGATAAGAAGATAAAGCAAGTCAAGTTGCAGAACCTCAAAAGTATATTTGAGAATTTAAGGATGTCAAAGGATGAAAATATTGATAGCGACATAACCGAGTAGCTGAAGTGGTTAGTGGAATCAAAGGTGTTGGTGGTAAATTGGATGAAGATGAAGTAGTAAAGAAGGTACTCATAACTCTTCAAAAATCCTTTATTCCTAAGGTGTCTGCTATTGAAGATAGTAGGGATTTGCACACATATACAATGAATCAACTCTATGGAGAACTCATTGCCTTTGAGATGGGAGACATTGAAATAGATAATTCCAAAAGGGAAGTTGCATTTAAATCTTGTAAGAGAATAGAAGACAATGTTTATCCTAATGATGAAGTTGATAATGCAAAAGCAAACTTTGTAAGAATATTGAAGAAAGTCATCGACAAAAATAAAGGTAAGTTACCCTTCAAATGCTTTAATTGTGGAATAATTGGCAACTATACATCTAAATGTACTTTCGTAGAAGATAACAATGGAAGGGGAGATGCTAAAAACAAATAAGACAAACCTAAAAGAAATTTATAGTCCAAAGAAAGTAGCTATTCATCTAAAGAAGAAGAATGTGATGATTCAAATGATAAAACATTGGTCATGGTTGTAAAAGTTAACAATGTTGACAGATATGAAGAATCTAGTACTCTATTTGAAAAAGACAACAATGAGAGATATTTAATTGCGTGGACGTCCCTTTATGCAAAAGAAGAACCAAATACATGGGTGATTGACAATGGTTACTCTAATCACATGACAGGTGATAAAATAAAGTTCACCAATCTTGAAAAATGGAATGGTGGATAATTTTTGTGGTGAAGAGGCTACTTAGATATGTGGTAAAGGAACCATAACCATTTATCAAAAGAATAAAATAAACAACATCTATGTTAAGGTACCGAGACATAATCTTCTTAGTGTCAGTTAGATGTCCAGCAAAGAATACAAGCTTACATTTCATGAGAATGGATGAGATCAGGAGAGGAAGCTCAAGACTACTAATTGCAGAAGGTACAAGGATTGATGGAAATATCTACCATCTAAAGGAACCAAAGGAGGAAATTGTTTGATATCCTAAAGCAATGAATGTTGTATTTGGAACAAATGGATGTAACACATCAATTTTGATAACATGGTGAAGATCAGATCTACACATGCACTAAGAGATATGCCCAAGAATGCCAAGCCTACTAATACACTATGTAAATAGTGCCATATGGGGAAGCAAAAAATGATGAAATTAAAAAAGTAAGGAATATTCTACTTCAAAACTCTTGGAGTTGATACACACTGATTTATGTGGAGCTAATAGGATAAGAGAACTAAATGGTGAAAGGTACTTTATGATACTTGTTGATGATTACTCTAGAATGAAATGGGTTACTTTTCTAAGAGAAAAATATGAAACATTAGATAAGTTTAAAGCTTTCAAATCTATGGTTGAGAATAGAATGGACACTACGATTGATCAAATACTTAAAGTCTAATAAAGGAGGTGAATTCACATCAAATGAGTTTAATAAGTTTTGTGAAGATCATCGTATTAGAAGACATTTGTCTGCTTCTAGGACCCCTCAACGGAATGGGATAGAAGAAAGGACAAATAGAATAGTTCAAGAAATGGATAGGACAATGTTAAAATATGTTAACTTGCCTAATGTTTATTAGAAAGAGGCTATGCATACTGTTGTTTACATTCTTAATAGAGTGTAGGTGAGAGTAAACAATTCAAAGACCCCTTATGAGTTGTGGTATAGAAGTAGTGTCATTGCAAGGTATTTCAAAAAAAATGGAAGTGCTACATCAAAAGAGATGAAGAAGACCTTGGAAAATTCAATTCAAGAACTAATGAAGGAATCTTTCTTGGTTATTCAACAAGAAGCAAGGCCTACAAATGATACAACAAGAGAATCAAAAAGATAGTTGAGAGAACAAATATCATAGTAGATAAAAATTGGAATCAAACCATAGAAGAGCCTAAGGATTGTGGATTAGAAAGTGCTCCCTACTTTGCAGAAGAATAATATGAAGAAAAGGAAGAAAAAGAAGCGAAGGAAAAGGAATTAGGAAAGACCACTAAGACTATAGAAAGATATGTTTAAAAGAATCACTTTGCATATTAGATTATTGGTGATAAGAATGAAGGTGAGCAAACCAAAAGAAGACTACTAAGACAAGTGAACAAGTGAATACTTCTCTTCTATCAAAAGTTGAGCCCAAGACCTTTTCTAATGCAAGAAAGGATGAAGGATAGAAGAAAACCATGAAAGAAGAATGTGATCACATTGAAAAGAATCAGACATGGGAAATTTTTCCTAGACCTAATGGAAAGTATTATATTAAAACCAAGTGGGTAATTTAGAAAAACTTGAATGAAGAAGGAGAAGTGACAAGGAACAAAGCCAGATTGTTGTGTAAAGGATATTCTCAAGTAGAAGACATTGATTTTGAGGAGACTTTTTCTCTAGTGGCTAGAATTGAAGCAATGAGAATGTTTCCTTTATTTTTTTCTCACAAGAACTTTGAGGTGTATTAGATGAATGTCAAGTTAGCCTTCTTGAATGGAGATCTAGAAGAAGACTTCTATATAGAAAAACTTGATGGATTTTAGTTGGCAGAAGATACAAACATGGTGTGCAAATTTGTAGCATTGTAAATTGTCACTGGACCAATTTACTCCTCATGTTTGTGCCCCTACTCTAGCATGTCCCCTCCTCGTCACCTATCTAGGTCCGTTTTGTGCCCAATCTCTAGTTCCGATGCCATGTACACCCATTGATGAATTTCCTAAAGGATGTCCTTCTCCCTAGTGCTTAATTGTGGTCTCTTTCTAAGAAAGACCAGGGTGCCCACACCTTGGTCCTAAACCAAAGCACCTAACTCCCCGGTCCCTCTTAGTTGGGCCCAATTATGAAATGGGGCAAATCTCCTATCTCTCTAATGGGAATTCAATTGAGTGCTTCCACATGACCATTGGAGGTCAGCCTAATCGGTAAATGACCTAGATACCCATATATAAACACATTTGATCAACTTAATTTCAGATCTTTAAGACTCCAAGCTATCCATATTCAAGCATTCTTGCATCTATGAATAATTCATCATCAAACATTTTTAGAGATCTTCAAGGCTGCATATTACTCATTCAACCATTATGGAGCAAAATTACATCATTCATATGCAAGCATGTGTGTGTGATTAGGGTTTTGTCATGTTCATGTTGTTTCATACAACATATGTGATTACATTCAAGAAGCAAAGCATCATTATAAACAATTGTATATCTGAGGTATATCTTTCCAACATTTATTTCAATATTTAAATAATTTCATTCAATGTTAATTCCTAAACAGGGGTTAATTCCTAAATCACAAGAGACAAGACCTAATCCTATTAATGACCAAGAGAAATTAGCTACTATAATCTTTTGGAGATTGAAGTATGATAATAATATTGTCTTTCCTTTAATTAAAATTAATCACAATTCCAAGCATATTGAAGATAATGAATATTGTCTTTTTCCTCGTAGTTACTCTCACTCTCTTGGAAAATGTAAAGCATTTAAAACATTTGTTCAAGAACAATATGATAGGGCTTGTATAGCTCTTACAACTGATCTTGCACTCTTCCTTGGTGAAGAGGTAGTGTCTTAGCACTCCATTCACCCTTCATGTTTCTCCTCACCCTATGGCACAAGTAGTTAACTCCATTGGGGGCTTTTTGTCATAAAAAAGTGATGCTATTTCAAATATAAAAAAACTTGGTGCAGCAACATATTTTGTTCTTCCCTCTATGCTTCGGGGCCAAGAATCTTATCCTATCCTTTCTCTATATCTATGGTTTCACTATTTCCTTTAGGGGTTGCATTTTTCATACTTTGATGTCATTTCTTAAATGGAATGGTATGTCTCTTATGGATAATCTCTCCTTAGGGGATTTTGTGGTCCTTCTAAATTCTTTATTTCTCTCTTTGAAAATTACCTCTTCTTTAGAATTGCATTTTACATATATTAATGTATTTTCTTGCATTGAATATTTCTTGATGTGAGTATATTGTGCATTTGATTATGTCTAATATCTCCTTAGAAGTTGTGTAATTCTTCTCATTGTCCCTACACTTGGGAGCATTGATCTTTCTCTTATCGTTTCTAAGCATCCATTTTATCTTTGTTGAGTGGTGTTTTCTTATGATTTAATGTCATTCCTTGTGTGAAGTTGCTTTCTCAAGGATTCTCTCTTCTGCAAGAGGCGTGTTTCCTTGGCTACAACCTCTTTTACACTTGACAATGTATATCTATTATAAACATACCCCTCGCATTGAGTCAAAACTGTGTCATCCCTCATCAAGAATCCATTTTCCCTAGTAATAGGAGGAAGGTATGCATTCTTGTTCTCCTTCCCTTCTTTTGGTAGAAGATGTTATGTTTATTCAAATAAAATCCTCTTGGAGGTAGATGTCTTTTGAGCAAAGATCTCTTCTCCTCCAAGGATTCCCTTTACACTTGTTGCAAGATATCTCTTTTTCAACTATCTTATCCTTGCTTATAAGAGTATTGTCTCTCTATCTTGGATTTATGAACTTTGTTGCCTAAAGGATATCTCCTTGGTGTTGAAGGTGCATATCCTTGCTTCTAGCTTCCTTAAGACATCAACATAGTGCTATTTTGACATCTTAAGGGGGGGCATACATATTGCCCTCTTTGTACTATATTGTACTATATTTTTGTATGTCTTAAATGGGGTGTTCGTTCTTGAAACAAAAGAAAACAAACCCTTGCATGAGATGATTCATGATTGAAACCATACAAAGCATTGATATATGTCTTAGATGAGGTGCACATTCTCAAAACCAGAGAACAAAATCTTATACGAGATGTTCCCAATACCAGACACACCTTTGCATTTTCACTTAAACAAACTCTTATATAGGATGCTTAACTCCTAAAACCAAAAATCACTTGCACAGATGCATGAGGGTGATTGGAACTAGCAAATCATAAATAAACTATTCCTACTCTCCTCCCCAAAGTGGATCATTTAGAAAAACACATCCAGAATGTGTATCCATGTCCTCTCTCTTCTTCTAATGGATCACCTAGAAAAACACATCTAGAATGTGTATCCATGCTTTCTTTCTTTCTTCTCATGACCTTATAATTTTTCTATTTGTAGTTCATGGATGATGTGTTCTCTTGCTCTTTTATGTGATTGGTTGTGTTCTTGAGATGGCATTTTTTAAAAATGATATTAGTAGTTGAGACATTTTGATATCGAGGTCTCTTTGGTTAGTTGACTTGAGGTCTTGTTTTTGGTTTTTAGCTTTTGCGTGTTGTGTGCATTTTGTCATTTTGTCTTTGTATGTATTTTGTTTGCCTTTTTTTGTCTTGGTTTGTGTGCCCTTTCATGTGTTTGAGTGAGTTAATATCCTAAGATTGGGGGCTTGGTTCCTCGAAATTAGTGATGTCTTATACTCCTGGGGATTATGCTCATAATTGCTCCTCTCTTTCATGTCCATCTACTTTACTGTGAGTATTTGCATAGGCTCATACTCCCGTTAAAATAGGGGCTAAATGTAGCATCGTAAATTGTCACCGGGCCAATTTACACCTCATGTTTGTGCCCCTACTTTAGCGTGTCCCCTGCTCATCACCTATCTAGGTCCACTTTAAATATCCAATTCTGATGCCATGTAGACCCACTCATGAATTTCCTAGAGGGGTGTCCTTCTCCCTAGGGCTTAGTTGTGGTCCATTGTTTAGAAGGACCAGGGTCCCCACACCTTCATTCTGGACCAAAGTGCCTAGTGCCCTGGTCCCTCTTAGTTTGGCCCAATTTTGAAATGGGGCATGGGTCCTATCTCTCTAGTAGGAATTCAATTGCATGGCTTCGCATGACCGTTGGAGGTTGGCCTAATCAGTGAATGACCTAGAAACCCATATATAAAGACATTTGATCAACTTAATTTCATATCTCTAAGACTCTAAGCTATCGATCCTCAAGAATTCTTGCATTCGTGAAGCATTCATCATCAAGCATTTTCAGAGATCTTCAAGGCTACATATTCTTCATTCAACCATTGTGGAGCAAAATTGCATCATTCATATGCAAGCATGTGTGTGTGATTAGGGTGTTGTCATGTTCATGCCATTTCATACAACATATGTGATTGCATTCAAGAAGAAAAGCATCATCATCAACAAATGCAGATCTAAGGTATATCTTTCAATCATTTATTTCAGTATTTGCATTATTTCACTCAAGGTTAATTCATAAAATAGGGTTTGACTCAGGCAAACCCCTATTCCCAACAATTTTTCCTTCTCTACTATGTGCAAGAACAGGTAAAGAGCTATAATTTTCAAGATCAACATAATTCATAGAGACGAACAGGTTCCCTTTTGTACGACGAAAAGTTTAGAGGAAGTTAGAATGACAAGCATTCTGGTCCCAAAAATTCAAGTCCACCTTCTGAGAATAGATCAAAACACTCGTATATTGCTTAGGTCTAGGTACATGGCTTCGTTTGACGACTGTAACTTACTGTTTATGAATAATTGCTTCAATTTGCACACATTTACCCTAATTTTAGCATCTTCAACAAATTCAAATCAAATCAAGCAAAAGAAGAGGCACATCTAAAACCCCTAGAATTAGATCAGAATCTAGGTCTATTAGGCTTAGATCAATCAAATTCCTATATTTCCCTAATGTAACTGGTTCTTAAGAAAAAATAGCATTTTTTACTACACCCAGTGGTGTAAACCCTAATTTTCACCACATTAATAGATTGAAGAAGGCATTGTATAGACTCAAGAAAGCCCCTAGGGCTTGGTATGCAAGGTTGGACAAGTATATACTATAGCAAGGCTTCAATAAAGGTACAACAAACAATAATCTTTATTTCAAGATTGAGGATGAAACTGTTGATAGCTGTTGTATATGTGATGACATCATCTTTGCAGAAGATGATGAGGTGTGTAAGAGATTTGTAGAGGAAATGCAAAAGGAATTTGAGATGTCAATGATTGGTGAATTTTCCTTCTTTCTTGGTCTTCAAGTTGCTCAATTAGATGATGAAATCTTCATTTCTCAAGAAAAGTATGTCAAGGAGATGCTAAAATTTAGTGAGTACCCCATGGCTATTGGTTGTCACTTGAGCAAGGATGATGAATTTTCAAGAGTTGATTAGACTTTGTATAGGTCTATGATTTGTTGATTGTTATATTTGACTACTTCTAGACCCGATATCATGCATGCAGTATGTTGGGTTGTTAGATATCAATCTAATCCCAAGCAATCTCATGATAAGGCTATCAAAAGAATATTTAGATATTTGAAAGGAACTTTGGATAATGGTCTATGGTATAAAAGGGCCAGTGATTTCTCTTTGAAGGCCTATGCTGATGTTGATTGGGCTAGATGTGCTAATGACAGAAGAAGTACCAATGGAAATGCATTTTTCTTGGGAGGTATACTGGTCTCCTAGTTCAATAAGAAGCAAGATTAAGTTTCCTTATCCATTGCAAAGGCATAATACATTGTTGTAGAATCCTACTACACTCAGGTGATGTGGATGAAGTAGACATTGAAATATGTTAAGGTGATTTATGATGAACCCATTCCTATTATGTGTGATGATACAAGTGCCATAAACATCTCAAAGAATGAATGCTTATAAATTCTAATAGCTAAGGATGACAACTTCCGTAATGGGAAAATATGACTGAGTTAATTAAGAGTGTTCTTAATGAGAAGCAATGGGTGCCTAGTAGAATTACTAAGCAAACGAATTCTAGTTTCACCCATTTCTTTCTTTTCAATGTGGCTAATAAAATTTCTTAAATTGATTTGTTTGTCTGGATAACAAATGTCGTGCTACATGGGAGGTAACTGTAGTACCCCTACTTGTTTGAACTCATTAGACTCATATTTTTATTATTGTTTGTTTTCAGTGGATACATTATCATGATGTGTTGTTCAGATTTGTATGACATTATGCTTTACCTAGAGATGAGATGTATAATTTATTTGCAGTATTTGTGATTTATGGCATTTTATGGAGTATTGCTATGTACTGACATTTTATTTTATCTATGCAATGTCTAATTATATGTTGTGTGTTTGCGAGTGTATTGGATGCAAGGGGACAATTTTCCTTCACTCATTTCAGTGAGACAGGGAACGTCGTGATTCTCCTTCATCGGTGTGTATGTCATGTCTTATATATATATATATATATATATATATATATATATGCATGTGTGGTTCGGTGATGCAGATTATTCCAGGTACAAGTACAGGGTAGGTACAGGGTATCGTCTCCACTTGGCTTCACAGGTTTGAGTGTGTCTTATATTTTCCGATGGAAGTGGAGGAGATAGTAGTTGACCCTATTTTACTCAGTTACACTCGTGTGAGTGTCGTCAGTTGGTCGTCTTGTTAGTTTGTTCGGCTTTCGTATTTTGTTGTTTGATCTTTGTATGGGTAATTGCTTGAGTTTTGTTTTTAGTGGATTTAATTAATTAATTAAGTTTATGGAATTATCTCATAGTTGTATTGTTTATACATTGAGATTATAAATTTAGTTAATTAAAAGAAATTATTAAATTAAGTTGCAAGCTGCATGATATTAGAAATATATTTTTATTTAAATGAAAAAATAAATTAGATTAATTGTATTTATTATTTCCTAGAATTATAATTAAATAAATGAATAAAATAATTAATTAGAATTAAAATATTGTTTTAATTCTTTATTTAGAAAATTAATTTAATTTGCATGAGAAAAGAAAAGAAAGAATAATGATTTTTAATTATTGCATGTTAGCTTATCTTTTGTTATAAAATTAGAAAAGAAAATAAAATTACTATTATTCTAAATTTAGGTTTTTTGAGAAAACGCTATTGAACCTAGAATTTTAGTTTAAATAGGGGAATAGGTCTTTATTTTAGTTACACAGGAGGTCAAGAATTTTAGGTGAAGAAATTTATTGGAAGTTTATTGAAAGGATTAGGGCTCTTCTACAAATTTCTTCCAGGCAAGCTATACCAGGTTGGATGATTTCTTAGTTGTGGGTTTTTAGTAAATATTTCTATTTTTCTCTGCTTGATGTGTGTGTAAAATAATTGTCAAATCCAAAACCCTCTTCTGGTGAATTCAAGTTTTGTTTTAGAATTCATGCCTGATGTGTATTTCTAGTTTGCGGAAAGGATTTAATTTGGAGAAAATTAGGAAAAATTATTATGGAAAAAAAAAATAGTCAAGATCCTTATGTTGCATGAAAAATTGCAAAAGTTGAGAGAAATAGTATTTACTAGAGAAATTATTCTCTTGTTTAATTTGTTCTGATAGTCTTTTAAATAATGACATCTTTGTGAAATTATATGATTACTTTAGAAATAAATTTAATTAAGAATTAAATTTATTGGATTATCTGAAATTTTTTAAAAAAAAAAATTAGAATAAAATTTTGTGGAATGAATTTTATTGAAATGGGAAAATTTATTTTTATGCTGTCAGAAATTTTTAGTGAATATGGAATTCATTTTTAATGTTTTTTAAAATATATATATATATATAAAAAATATTAAAATAAAAAAGAAATTAACTAAAAATGTTGTGGGGAGGCATTGCCTCTACCCATGCAGCACTACCTATGGTGGTGGTTGCTGCCATAGGGCAGCAGCGCTACCCAAGGGTAGCGTTGGCGATCATATGGTGGCACCACTACCTTAGGGTAGCTATAATTAAAAGTTTAAATTTAATTTCAATTTTAATTCTATTTATTATTTTATTTTTTTATTTAGTTTTTCAAAAAAATAAATAAATAATAATAAAATAATAATAATGTGTTAATATATATATATATAGTTGTTTTTATTTTAACTTATCTTTAATTATCAATTTAAAGATTTTTGTCATATGAATAAAGAATTTAGAATTTAGTTATTTTAGAAAAAAAGCTTATAATTTTAGATTCGATATTCATGTTGGAAATACATTAGGAGATTAAATCATATGTGAATTTATTTAACTTTATTGGACAAATGACAAGTTTGATTTCTATGTATTAAATAGCTGTAAATCCTTGTTATCTGGAAATTCTTAAATTGCATGTCATTTATGTTTTTGGTTGTTTTAAGGAAAGATTGCCTGAAATAGGATCTTGTGTATATGGTGTTCTCAGTCAAGCTTAATTTCATTGCAATTCTGGTTGAATTGTCGTTGTGTCCTATGTTATTATTTCTCCTTGGTCAGGTGTTGTTGTATAACCTTATTGATGTGAGCCATTGTGTATGTTTGTCCAAATGGTCAATCTTGGGTTAGTGATTATGTATCCTTCACCTATGCTTTGTGAGGATTGTTTATGGTTGTTTGTTTCGCCATAGAGTTCTCGTAGAGAGAGACATTTCTTGTTAGTGTTCTATGAGAGAGAGTGGCTTTCTAGCGGGGGCCGTGCCCGAAGTGGTTGACAGGATAACCTGTCGAAAGTCAATTAAAAAGTGATAACCTAATAATATATTGGGGGGGAGTGAGATAATTATTAATTAAGATAATGTACCTCGTGCATAGGTGTAGTGCTAGTACAGGGCTCATAATGCTAGAAGAAGGCCTGGAATGGCAAACTTACCACCTTGTCTTCATGAAAGGATTGGTAGGGTCCGTATGAGACTTAGATGGAATAGGAGGCTCGGGAGAGGTTACCAGGAGAAACCCAGGATGGGGGCCGGGACCTATGGAGGTTGTACCATGGTATCCACCGTAAGACATGCGATGACACTCTCTCCTTAGAGTCACTTGTGTTTTGTGAGTTGAGTTACATGGATGTTTGCGGAGTCTTGTAGTCCTCTCGTACTTGTCTTATTTTGCTTGCTTGAGGGTTTTCTACTATCTCCTAGCACGGTGGGGTGGTTCCATTTCGGGATCACATGGTCGGGTGGTAGTGCCACTTCCCATCGGATGTTCTGGATTGTATCTTCAGGCGAGGAAAGGCTTCGTTGATGTTTCTTGGTTCGTGGTTCATGTACCAGCTCTTGTTCGAGATCATTGTTCAGTTGAGACCTTGTGGTCATGGTATCAGACTTTTATGTAACCTTGATATTGTAACTTTGTAATATGTGGCATTATTGGAAGCCATGTATTTGTGGATATTGTAATAGTATGTCAGTGGAATGTATGTTATTTCAGTTGCTTTAATCTTATGTTAAAATGTTTTATGGAAATTGGATACATTGGAATACTTTCATTTCTTCATTATGGAATTTAGATGTATGTGTAGTTTTAAACTTAAGCATTTAATTTATCTAATTAAATGGACAATTGGATTAACTGTGGTGTTAATGTAATCTACGAATTAATCTTCGTTGGTAACCCTTAGGAAATCATATGTTAGACTTCCGTTGTGTTATTAAACGTGCAATGGTTTTAGTTAGTGCACTTAGTCTTTAAAAAAAAAAATTATTTCACCCTTTAGTTGCCTAGTTGTGTTATTTCCTTTAGGGTTCCTGGTGGGGCATTACAGTAACTCTAATCAAAAGGATCAATGCAAACTAGACCAAAGAAATTTATTAAAAATAGTCTAGTCTAGTAGACTAACATTAGATCCATTCCTAAGTATACAATAGGGAAGCAACAAAAATTATAACAAATTTATTATCTTTATGTAGCTCAATATAGAATTCTTGAGAAATTACACAATGCTTAAAGAACTATAAGCGAGATTTTATAGCCAATCCTTTTAAGCAATGAGTGTTTTTAAATATAATTTTCTTTAAATATCAAATTCTACCAATTCTTTCTCCTCGCTATCTCTATTCACTCTCTTACTCAAATCCTACTACTAACCTTCTTTGTCCATCTACTATGTATCCTTGTTCTATTATTCTCTCTCTTGAACTTCCTTTTCCTTCTTATATTCTCTATTTAAAGCATAAAGTCCCTTCCAACAATTGACATAACCAAGTAACCCTTTGTATCATTTGAAAACTTAGTTGTTGTACCATAAGACATCCATACACAAGCTCAATAGGAGTAGAAAAATACCTACATATCTTAAAGGGCCAAGGAAGGAAGAATATTTTCCATCTAGCCATGAGGAAAACAAGTGTAAAAGGTTCATAATCACTCCAAAAATATTATAAATAACATATAAACCCATGCAGCCAAAGGCAAATAAGAAAAAAGGATTAGGAAGACATAAGATTTGAAAGGTCTTCATCAGGCATGTCTTGAGCTCAATAAAACAACAATGAACCAAAAATCCACTACCAAGGGTAAAAGAAATTCGCTTAAAATCACAAGGATAAATCTATGCACGATGACCATAATGCCAAAGGAAATCATAATCATTTATAACATCTTGACCCAAGACACAAATTTGAATAAAGACAAAAAAAAGCCTCCTTTGAAATAGAAAGCTACAACTTGAAGTTTTAAACAACTTTTTATTAAATAAGCGAGAGAATGAGGGATCCAACCCTTTACAAAAACTACCCTATGAAAGGACAAATAAGTCTAAACTAGTAAAGAAAATACAATCTAATAGCAATAGAATATCTTCCAATGAGAAGTTAGACAACCATGAAACTATAGCCAAAATGCTTCCTAAAAAGACCAAGTTTTTAAAAGACCTAAAACCTTTTAGACTTATGAAACTAGGAACCTACACAATCTGTGGTCCATTTCTAGCATCCTGAACACCCTTAACTAGGATGTAGAACACACAATCATGTTTAAGAAGACCCCTCTTCATTTTTTGAGCGATCTTCCATGAACCATCATCTTCCAAAGTCTTAGACCAAGGGGAAGAGGAAGGTTAGCCTCAATAGAAAACTTGCACAATGTCCTCATAATAGCTCAAAGAGGTACTAAAGGTAACAACTTATCTTCTAGCATAGCATGATATACAACCTCAACACTTGGCACTAAAGGATCCAAAGATGGAGCAAACAAAATTGAGCCTTGAGAAGACAACCTAGTAAGAGAAATCTTTGAAGTCTCAACAACCCTAGCAAAAGTGTTCTTAGCCGACTCATTGTCCTCAAAATAAAGATCACCATCATTCTCATGGACAACATTCCTCCACCAAAGTCACCTAACCCCTATTTTGATTAGAGCTCGAGAAATCTAAATTAAGGTGTCCAATAACAAAGCATCTCCTAACAAGGAGGAGAATTACGGGGAAGGAGACGAAGGGGGCAATTCTGAGAATTGTCAACCTAATCTTGAAGGCTCGGAAACTAAGAAAGAGGCTCTGAAGCCTAAGGAAGCTGAAAACCCTAATGCGGAGGAGACGGAACAGAACAAGGATTCTGCGAACACCATTCTAGATATTGCCCGCAATTGCACCCTTGAATTCTTCAATTTTCAGAAGTGGGTGGTGGAAAACATTACTAGCATGCAGGGTAAACAAAGGGAGTTGGAAGTTAAGATCAACAAGTTGATCAACATGTCCGACTCTGGGAAGCAGCACGAGGAGATGGAGAATAGTGAAGCGGAGGAAGAAATGGAAATGGAAGACTAGCTGGAGAAAGACTTGATAAAAGGCGACCTGAAACATCTGGAGGACGTCATCAAAATACTAAAGGAATAGGTGGAGGAGGATAAGGACAATGTTAATGCCCAGATGGCTAGAAATGAGAAAGCCTTGAAAAGCCTTATGGACCAGAGCCTCCAGGTTCTAAAAGTCTCCTCCCAGAACATGAACGCGCTGGTGAATCATCTGGAAAAGAAAAACCAGGAGAAGAACCTGGTTGTTATTGAAGATGCTCCTACTTCCAGCCTAAGCCACCAGACCCCTAGGCGCAGAACCAGGCAGACTGCGGCGGAGAAGGATATGAAGATGAAAGAAAGTTAGACTGCTCAGGAAAATACCGACTTGAGGGAAGCAGCCAAAGCAACGATGCTTTTGGTGCAGGATGCAAAAGAAACAATGAAGAATTTCTAATTTTATGTTTTTGCTGGGCTTGGGGCCAATTTCTTGCTGGCCTCTCGCTGTCCTTTCCTATGTTGCTGGTCTTTTTGCTAGTTTTTTGCCGTTGTTGTATTTTGTTTCTATCCTCAATATATTTCATTTGTAACTGGGTTTCGGGTCCCTTAAAACTTGTTTTTAATTAATCAAAAACAAAGCATCTCCTACATTGAAGCGTAAGACCCACACAGTCAAGTTTTTTAGTCCATGGTCTATCCCTAACAAGCAAGATGATATCTTTGAGCAAATCCTTAGAAGTCTCAAATCCATAAAAATGTGAACAAAATTAGTAAGGCCAAAGTTTATCAGTGAAGCACCCTCCTGTAGAAAATGACCAAGAGCATTGCCGATAGATTCAAAAATAGAAACTTTCCAAAATTGAAGGAGATTGAGTAATCTAACTCAAATACACATAATACTTAAGGAATAAAGTAAATGATTGAAGAAGGCAACCATAAATTGAGTAAGAGGGTGTTGTCCCCACAACCAAATTGCATGCTCCAACAACATAATTGATCATCTCCCAAATTGAGGGACACTATTTAAAAACCCCTAGCATAGTGATAAAGTTCCATCATGTCCTTAATAAGAGGCCTCCAAAAATCCAAAGACCATTGATTCAATTCCATAAGGGAATGACACAAATAATTAAATCTATATATGATGGCTCAACATTTAAAATGTTATTTGTTTTTTATTAAGGAAAAACAAGTTTTTAAGGGACCAGAGAACCCTATACAAGACAGGTTTTAGAAGGACCTGCAACCCGAACCGAAAGATAAACTTGAAAGACCACTCAAAGAAACAGAACACAAAAGAGATTTGGCCCAGCCAATCAAAAGAAGGGGAACAACAATAACCCCCGCCAAAAACCTACAGGCTGCAAAAAACCAGCAACCCTAACCCAGCTAATCAAAAGAAGGATCAAGAATTTGACCTACCCTTATGGGATCGAAGGGTCATATCAAAAGAGGACTGGGACAATTTAGATTTTTTACTTTTAACAGTAATCCATCCCTCCTCAACCCTAGCAGCAGCCTTTTGCCAAGAGGATGGGTCCAGAATAGAGGACCTCCCCTCATTAGGAGGAACAAAGCCAGCATCCAGAGAGGCAAAGACAGCAATAACAATCTGAGATGCGGGAGGGTCATCCATCAAAGAGGAAGATCCGTCATTTTTCAAACGATCACTCGGGATGCCACCGCAAGCATCCACACATTCCTGAGGCAAGGCAACACCAGAAACAAGAGGTGTACCCTCAGTCTGAGGAACCTGTGCCACCACCTGGGAGAAGCTTTTCTTTTTAACAAAATAGTGTTCAGAGGATGCACCCTTCCACCAAGAAGCAGATCTTTTTTTCTTTTTATTTGTTTCACACCCTGCAGCAACATGTCCAGTCTAGAAGCACTTTCGACATCTAAAGGGGATACCTTCAAAGTCGAGTGGTTGGACCCAAGATCCCAAGGAATATTCAATCTCTAACTCAACTCGAAGCCCTTTAGAGACATCAATGTTAACCAAAATACGAGCATAAGTAGAATGATAAATTTGGTAAGATTCCTTATCAATCATTAGGAATTCGCCTAAAGCCTCCCCCACTTCCTCTAGCAGAGAGTTCGTCCATAGATGAAGGGGAAGGTTAGGGAGCCTAACCTAAATAGGAATCTCATTAAATGAATCAGTAGATGGGTTAAAGCCTGAGAACCAGGGTTTAACCATCAAAACATATTTGTCCTCCCAACTGAAAAAATTAATCCCTAAGATTTTCGATCTGTCCTCTGCATATTCAAATTTAGCAATGAAAAAACCCTTGGCTGAAGGAAAAATGTTAACTGAACCTTTTATGATCAGTTCCCAGCTTTGGGAAATCCAAGTGTGCAGCTGAGGAAGGCTTGGCCAAAAACCCCGAAACCTGCAGATCAGACCATGAGCTTCAAACATAGAGGAAGTGTGGATGATCTCCATATCAGTATCAGCAGACACCTTGAAAACCAGAGGTTTGCAAACAGAAACAGCCATAGGCCCCAAGCCACGGATACCCCGATCAGCAACAAAGGGCGCTGGATGCACCATATCACCATCCATAGAGGAAACCCCCGCAGAGCTCCCATTCACAGCACCAGGCAACATCTCACCAGTCGCACCAGGGGAACCAGGGGACTGGACGGCATCACCAGCCGACCTAAGGGTAGACGGCTTCGTTGCAGCGGACGTCCTTAGGGCAGCGGCGACGGTAACTGCAGACGTAAATGGCCTTAGGGCGGCAGACGGCATCGCAACAGATATCCAATAATCTAGTCCTCGCCAATGTTGCCTTAAAATGTTATTTGTTATCTACCACCTTTTGTCCACAAATGACAATAGGGGGAGATGAAGAATGGGGAATGGGTTAAAAGTTACCTGATAGGAACAAGAATGGCTAGCCAAATGGTGTGGAACACTAGTAGACCATGTAACAGTCGCATACCTTTTCCCCACATTTGACACAAAAGAGGACGCATGAGTAGCACCACAGTCACCAGGAACCTCTTCCTGAGAACACCACAAACATTGCAAAGGGTGATGCTAAAGGCAAGCTAGACATAAGAGGTAAAAAATCCACATCCATTAGGGCATGTGAATCACCAACAACAAACCCTTCTATACTCAATCCACTAGTAGTGAATGTTCTAGGGGTGTTATCAATGGCAATGGGCAAACTAAGATCAATGGACATCACACAAGGAGTAGCTCACATCGCAGACATCGTAGTTGCAAGGAGGTTAGGTCACCATTATTAAAGATGAAGTTTTAGTAGTTGTCTCAAATATGTGAGTGCATAAGGTTTAAGGACATGCTATCTTCAACATTTAAAACTTGATGTAGATCTTAAGAGATCACATTTTTTTATTTAAGTTTTACCAAAATGATGTATTTACTAAAACATGCATTCGACCTAAATCATGACTCTTATACCATGATACACAATCTTCATGTTTGTAATACTTCTATTCCCTTTGTTGTAGAAGCTCGTATACAAAGAGGATTATCATGTAGCATTTTGTTAAAGACTATGGTAACATCATGATGATTTTAAACATTACTATACATAGTTTGAAACAAGTAAGAGCTTGCATCCACCATATACCACTTCTTGTGAAAGTGATTTGACATTCAAACAATAAAATAAAAAACACATAAAATTAAAGCAAAATTTTGGAAATATAAACCATCAATATTTTTAGAAATACCACATTTTACATGAAGTATATAGCATCAAGGAGTTGTTAAGTATTTGGAATGCAACATGGGCCAACTAAGAAATGGGCCACTACACTAATGAAGAAACATTTCGAGGGAATCATCATGATTGACTCAAAATATTTGAGCCCTAGAATTCCCCTAGTAAGGTTTAAAGTTTTGGAGAAACAATTTGAAACCCTTAGAAATTATTACATTAGTTTCATGGATTTTGATAAATTTAGAAAGTGAAAATTAAAAATAAATTGTGATTAGTCCTAATTAGCATTGTCACGTGACAAGTTTTTAAAAATTTCTACAATTACAAGAGTTCTTTGTCTCCTCAAAGATCTAATGTGTATAGTTGGCCCAACTCTTCTATAAGAAATTAGAAGGGGTGTTATGGATTCCCTTCAAGTTCTTTAAGGCCCTTATCAAAGATGAGATAATCAGGGCTTGATTAGGACCTTTTGTAGAGAGTGTAGTTTGTTGTCATCATTCAGGATGGTGCATTGAAATGGAACCAAATACTAGAAGTACTAATGGACCCCTAAAAGAAAACAAAAAACACAGCAAATTTCTAGAGTTAGTGTTTGGAAAGGGCATGGAAAAGAAAAGGAATGCAAATCACAAGAAGTGATCTTTGTTGATACTTTTTTATTTTTTAATATAAACCAACGCCAATAATCGAAAATCCTAAAAATTGAGTACCATTTTTTGTTGCAAAAGTTCATCGTTTGACTTGTTTGCATTGTAAAATACACTATTATAAAGTGTTGTATTCATGTTTGCATTGACTTTCGTGATCTAAATAAGGCATCCCTTAAGGATAATTTTTTTGTTGCCTAATATCAATATGATTGTGGACTCGACTATAGGTCATGCCCTATTACCCTTCATGGATGGCTTCTCAAGTTACAATTGAATCCTTATTAATCTAGAAGACCAGTATAAGAATGCCTATAGAACCCCTTGGGGTACCTTCTGCTATGTAGTCATGTTGTTTGGATTAGATAATGTTGGAGCAACTTACCAATGTGCAATGACTCTAATCTTTCATGACTTGAGCATATTTTCAACCCACATACAATAATATAAATCTCAAAGAGTCGATTCTTCTCATTGCTCATGATTATTTTGGCTATACCCACCTAACTCAAGAATGGTATATGTTGTCTAAGTCTAATGTATTTTTTGCTCTCTATAAATAATATTTATAAATAAAACATTTACTTTTTTAAGATAAGTTAATACAAAGACATAAGACAAGTTCACTTTCAACCACAAAATGCAATCTTGATTTCAACCATAGAATGCACCCATTAAATAGCTCAATATATGCTTGGACATACAGTTGAGTGACTACACTCGCCTTAATATATATGCTATAAAGTCTAGCCCTTCATCTCAACATAATCTACACAAACACTTAAAGTTTTCATATAAGAAACTAAAATTGATATAGTTAATAAAATCTTTGTAATATAATAATTTATAACATTTAAACACCAAAATGGAGCTAATTGATTATAAATATACTAATGATTTTTTAAATATAAAGTTTAAGCAAAATTTTGCATAATTATATAGTAACAAGGATTTCTTTACAAAATGCTTGAAATAACTTGCGCAAATAGATGTTAGGCAATAAAGTGTGCTTAAGTGTGATTAACTTTTACATTCAATGTGTCCATGGGCAAGCCCATAAGCTCTAGGAATAACCAGTGAGCCATCAACCAACGATAATATCATATGGGTAGCAAAGCAACCTTAACTCTTATGATTTTCTTTTAATATAACAGAAAATAGAGCATATTAGATTTCACACTAAGTATAATAAAACACCAAAGTGGGGAGATTGAAATGAGAATAGAACTTGCAAAAGAAATAAGGTTAGAGCATGCATGGATGAACATGGGCATCTAGAATCAATTGTGAAAGTTGAAAAGCGAATGGGGAGAGCTCTTGGGCATGTCAAGGGCTCTTACAGGAATCTAAAAACACTCATGACCTCCTAGGCATGCTCATGTCCAATAGGAGCCTACGTGACCTCCACTATGCATTAGTGCCGCCAAAGCCACAATTGGCCCTATCCAAGCACTAGTGTTTGACTTCAAGTGCTATTTTCTAATGTATGCTAAAGATTGTTTGCTGACACAAACATTTCTTGAATGGCTAACCCTACAACTTCTTGGAGTTATTTGCCAAAACTAGGGTCTTCGCATGGTGCTTGCAAAATCTAAAAATGTAACTCTAGAAGTGAGGAATAACTTATCAAGGTTTATTAATGTGAGAGGTAAACTAGAAGATGAGACTAAGGAGCTTGCTTAAGTCAAGCCCATGTTGTGAATATTTTACTAGAAGTATTAATAAGTTTTGTAGGTGTATGCTGCATAGAGTGCCAGTGGAAAAAGGTGATGTGTGAAAGAGTGAAGAGGTTCAGTAGTACTTCCTATATTTGGAAACATGTATAGAACTTAAATAATGGAGGAAAAAGGGCGAGGAAGCTCAAATATGTGCGATGATGACAACAATTGGTTTCCAAGTTTGGTCATCAATGGAGTTGCTATAGATTGTGTTTGTTTGTAACGGAGCAAAGGGGAAACTTAATAGGAATAAGAAGAAAAATTGGTAAGGAAGAATGCAAAAGAAAGTGAGAAACCAAGAGAGTGTGTGAGAGGGCCTCAAATGAGGATGAAAGGGCACTTAATTCAAGCGTTATTCCTAAGCTAAACATTAAGAAGTAGTAAGACAAAGAGTCGGGGTCTTAAGGGACACTAGCATGGAGGCACTAGTGTCTTAAAAGGACAATTGCAAAAAGAAAGGGAACTGGTAGCTCTTAAGCAAAGGGTTGACTGGTCTATCACATCATTTAGGTGTTTTAGGCTTAGAAGTGAAGTGAATCCCAATATTGTCTTAAGGGAGATTGACACTAGAATGAATGCAAAACACGGAGAGAAAAGTACCCAAAAAAAGTAATTTTGACTCCACAAGTAACTATATAATACCCATTTTAGTTTGATATCATTACCATCCACATCTTCCACTCCAAACATGCTATAAACAATAATAACTATTTTTTTATTGCACTATTCTGACTTGTTAACTATGTCCTCTATAAACTAAGGTGATATAATTGTTAAAAACATTTGATCATAAATGACAACATTTAAATAGTGTGAGAAAGAGAGACGATAGATTTGTCATTTTATATTTTGAGAAACATTTACATCATAATATAATATTCCCTTGGATATATGCTCAATTGTGAAAATTTGGAAGGTGACAATTTCTCATGGTTACTTGGGAGTGTCCAATTCTATCATGCTTCCATCTTAGGTTGATGAAAAGTTACACAAAGCTCAAAAAAGAGTGTTGTTCCTCACAATTAAGTTCCTATCAATAATTATTTTGTTTTTCAGTTCAATCATCACAATTGGCACAAGCATCAATGATGAGGTTGTTGTGGTTGACTTAATTGGTGAGGGATTGATCCTACTGGTGGAGTTAGCATCTAGGGGGCCTTAATTTAAGCTGGTTGTGGTATGTTCTTGCGTATGGGTGTGGGTGCAGGTGTGGGTGTGGGTGTGGGTGTATTTGGATTGTTTACTAAGTTTGGTTCATTGTTGTCTCAATCATTTTTGCTTTGTAATTGCTTTCTTTTTTGGTTGAGAACCCAATAGATCCTTAATTAATCAAAAAATATATAATATTGACATTCTTAGAAAATATTAAAAGTGGATTTTTGTGAAAGGATGTCATATTCATGCAGTGCAAAACATCCTATTGGCAACTAGAGCATAACTAAAATGTAATTAAAATACTTTCACTCAACTTACCATAACAAAAAAATGCAATTGCAATTTTTAAATGTCAAATCATAAACTACAAATGTTCAAGAGTTCAAGAAATATGGTTGATGCCTATGGTATCATGCATAAAATGAAAATAAAAATTTGTAAAGGCTTCAAGATTTACTTGGCTCCTAATTAGTTACTTAGTTGTTCCTACCACCCCAATCAATTCAACCTTTGTTGATTGTGGTGTTTCACAATTCACCCAAGCATTCATGAATGCTAGTTCTTCATTCCTATGGTGTAGTGCAAACAAGTATGAATGAAAAGAAATGGTTTAGAAAATGGCTTTGTCTTCATCCTTGGGTTGTGGGAAATTGGTTGTGGAAGGTGGTTCTTTGTTTGTGATTCAAGGTTTTCATTACAAGTTCTTGTCCAAATTGGAAGAATGGTTGGTTTTAAAGGAGGCATTAGCTTTTAGCAATTAGTTTGAGGTTATCTAGTCTTAGCACTACTTTCAATAGTTAATTCAAAATGTTGTCTAGTGCTATTGTGGAACAAGACTAATTCTCATTTCTTTTCAATGGGCATTTTAGCACATAACAAAGTTTCAATTATTTTTTGAATTGCAAACCTTTGTAATTTTGAGGTGGTTTCCTTTGTCTTTTGTTGACCTTTCCTCTTTTCCTAGGCCATAATTACTGCTTTTATAGTGTTTTGCACAACAAAGTGGTGACACACTTCAAATCTTGGAGTATAATCGTTTGATGATTACATGATGCAAAACCTCAACCCATACTAACATATTTTTGGCAACAAGCCAATGTTTTATGGTGAGAGGTGCTTGGTTTTTATATTGTGTAGATTTGAGATTCTTGGGACTAGTTCACTGAGCTTGGTATTATGCTTTCTAATGGTGTTTCAGAGTTACTATAATCCTTTTTCAACTCTAGTGGGTCAAATAGCTTGCAAGCATAGCTGACTGCAACCCAAGGATATGTTCTTAGAAAATAGGATTTTGGATTGTGACCCTAATTCCATGTTCCTTATCTTGACTATGTAAACATTTTTTGTTATAATTGTGTCAAGTTCTAAGGGTATTGATGAGCAAGGTCCCCTAAGGTATAACGCTTATATTTAAAAGGGTTTTATTTCTATGTTGGTGGAAAATATCCTTATAGTTGAACACAAATTATAGTTCCTAGAGATTTTTCTCCTCTTAGTTTGCTCAAACTCAATTACAATGGCATTAAGGGCTTTGTGTGGCAAAATAAAGAATTTGAACTCTCCTACATCCATTAGGGATATTAGCATGGCAAGGAAGGAGACTAACGATGTGCGAGGAGTTGAAAGACCTAAAATCCTTATGCTTGGATTTATGCTTAGTAATGAATTTTTTTATGGTACCATATTCTACTGGCTAATGGGAAGTGTTTGATTCTATCATGGTTCCATCCTAGGTTGATGGAAAGTCATATAGAGCTAAGAAAATAATGATTTTCCAAGGAATTTAGTTTCTAGCATTGGATTCTTCAGGATTGGCACAAGCATCAAGGATAAGGTTGTTGTGGTTGACTTAAATCAATGAGGATTGGACGCTGCAAGTGGAGTTGGTTTCTACAGGATTTTAGTTTATGTTGGTTGTGATTTGGTATGTTTTTAGGTATAATTTTAGGTGTTGATGATTGTAGATTTTGGGTGGTTTAGGTTGTATTGTGTCTACTTGTTGGTTACTTGGAGCTTCTGGTTGATTACTTATTTGCTCCTACACCCCATCAATTCAGCATTCATTGATTTTTTGTCATAATGCAACAAAAATGATATCATTGCATCTGAAACAAATAAACATCAATAAAAAGAAAATCAACCTTAAATCAAACAAAGCCTTAATTATGATGGCATGTTTTAAAATTACGGTTTTATGATATTTTTTCAGCCTATCCTCTTGACTTTTAAAGGATATATATGCTAGGCCACCATTTTACATTTGTTTTAAAAGAACATAGAATACATTGCAAAGACTAGCCAAGCCAGCAACGAATCATCAATTATTAGCAGATTCTGTAAGACTTTGCAAGTCTTCGATAGTGTCACCAGGTCATCCATTTCGAGGCAAAAAAAAACTTGCTGTTGCCCAATTGACAACACTTGACAAAAACTAGTTGAATCTGAATAGTATGGTCTTGGCACAAAACTTGTAAAGGGAAAACACTTGGCAATAGCCCAACCTCATGTGATTCAACTTTATGACAAAAATTAGTTCAAAGTGAGATTTGATAATAAAAATTTCCCTCCAAATTTCCTTAAGTTGTGTGCTTACCCAGCACTTAAAGAAAAGGATGGAGTCTTATATCATGTTAGTATCATTCAATATTTACACTCATACATAGAAATTAACCATTGTGTAGAAAATCCAACAAAAAATATATCAATATAAATGCAAATTATTTAACCTGTCCTCACACTCACCTTATTAGATGCAAGGAAACACTAATACTAAACCAGAATGAGGCTAGACAACAGAACATAATTGTTGCACTATAAATTATTTTTATGATACATTGTTTCATGGCAAAGAGGAAAATTTGGCATGATATGCAACTATTATGGCTTTGTAATAAGTATCCTTAAACTTTGACATGTTTAGTCAATCACATAGGCTCTCACTAAATACTTGATCTGAATAACTAAGATGTTAAGAGATCTTTGAAGGGATTCTCATTAATATAGAAAAAACCAACAAAATATCACCTTCACTTGTTCTGTAACTACATATTGAACAATTCCACCCTATTGCTTGTCCTCCTTAGGAATATTCTTCTCTGGTGCAGGCGGCTCAATATTTTTGGGTTTTACATGCTCGGTCCTAATAATAAACATCCAATTAAAGATTAGAAAAATTCCATTCATATGTAATCAAGTATATACAATAGCATGCCAGAAAATGCTATTTTACTCTTCCGCTAAACAGAAACTTTTAGTAACATATTAATTGATGATCTGATGAATTGCAAACATATAACTACGGTTACATATAAAAATGGTTTCCAAGTTTCCAATACTCAGAGACAGCTGGGACATGTTTCCTCACCATCCCCTATCAAATGCTTTATAACAGCCACGATAGGTATTACAAATAAGCAGGTATGGTAGCTAGTCTGTATGGTAGGAATGACAGTAGCTACCTATCATGGCTAAGCATCCGTAGCTAGTCTGTATGGCAGGAATGACAGTCAAAGAAAGAATAACAGAAATAAAGGAGAAGATGGAGCCATTCCCTATATCATTTATTTAAAAACAAATAGTTGTGAAACATGTAATCTAATAATAAATTCTATTTAAATTCACAGCTAAGACTCCATAAACCGTCTCTAATGTAATTTTGGGCCATACCAAATTTTGGTTATTATTTACAGTGAACTAACTGTTCAGACAAATTTACTCGGGCATTCAGTTCTATAAAATCAAAACTATCCATATCTGTTGTGTAGGGTAAGAGTAACTGACAAAGAAAGGAAAAAGAGAGGATTTATCCGTACCAAAAAAAGTAGGTATGGCCCATGTAATCAAGCATTTCAGTTTTCATATATATTCACCCTTAATACAGAAATTATCCTTAATATAATTTGAGCCACACCAAATTGCACTTAATTTACATTGTAAAAGTTCCAAAACTCAATTTTTGAAAAAAAAAATGGAAATATATATATATATATATATGCAAAACCCCTACTGGTTGTTGAAAATAGCGCCAGACATAACTGACGAATGGCACAACCTGAAATCACTTAGTCAAGCGGTTGGCAACATGACAAATTGATGTTTCATATATAGGAGCTTCAAATGGTTGGGGTGGTCTCGTTGTTCCATTTTTGACTCGCATATGCGCAAAAGTGAGCTAGCCCGAATGACTAGTAGGAGAGGTTTCGGAATGACTTAGAGCAGCATTTTTTATAGCTTATAAAACTAGAACTGAAGCCATTTCGATAGGTGGAGAGGGGTGGTATATATATAATATATACAGTTCGTTGAAAGCATTCCCCAGATCCAGGTCTGATTCAATCTTGATTCAAGATCCAAGTTGATCTAGTTGGGGCTTTGAAGAGGGGGCATGAACCCAAAAGGATCCACCAAAACCCAAAATAAACCTGCACTGATTGGTAAAACTTTTTCTTTCATTTTTTATTGTTTTTAAATATCATTTTACATTACACTTTGACTATAATTGACAAAAGTGTGATCCCTAACCCTAAAAGTGATATAAAGCATTTGAAAAACTAAAACAAACTACTTTTACCTCATCGTGTTTGCAAACACAAAAATTATTTATCCTCAGTGAAATTTCATTCTTGCTTGTAATGACATAAATAGAGATGAAGATTGATCAATGTAGGTTCCAAAGAGGCTGGATTGCTCTTTCTATGTGTGCAAGAGCCCATTCACTAACATGGACATCACAGAGAAAGATTTTTGGAAAAACGGTATATTCTTTGGATTTTTTTTCTACAATTTTGTTTTACAAATGAACTCACTTGTTTCTGTTTTCACTCTTTACGAATCTATACTTTAAATATTAAATCAAATAAGATATATACACATATATTTCATAAAGTATATATGTATATGTATATCTATATATATAGACATATACATACATATTATACGATATCTAATAGCATGTCCTATATATATGCTTAAGCTATTAAATTTAAATGAAATAAGATATATATACACATATAATTCATAAAGTATATGTATATGTATATGTATAGATACATATTATAGGATATCCTATGTATATGCTTAAACTATAAAATGAAATAAGATATATATACATATATATATCATTAAGTATACTTAATGAAATATATATGTATATATATCTTATTTCATTTAATAGTTTAAGCATATATATAGGATATACTGTTAGATATCCTATAATACGTATATACATACATACATATTACATACATACATACATACATACATACATACATACATATATATATATATATATATATATATATATATATATATATATATATCTTATTACATTTAATATTTTAAGTATAGATTCGTAGAAGAATGAAAACAGAAACAAAACAAGAGAGTTCATTTGTAAATATAAATATAAAGTTTACATTTGTTTTGAATGTATTGTTTATCAAACTTGTTGCCATAAGGATTACAATGACAGCTAATTCTATTATCCTCCCCTTTGGAAATACGTTGAAATGATACAACCAATCCGTAGTGGTGGGGGCTATGTTTGGATTTACAATGGGCGTGGTGTCAAGTATTCAAACTCATATAGTCAAGTAAAAAGCCTATTGGTGTGGCATTTATGGACATAGCATCAACGAATTGTGCACCCATGACATTAAAGCAAGTGATAGCACATATTAACAAGTAGGAGCAAGCAGCTGAAGCAACAAGTTGTTGATCAAATCATCCTTCGGTAATAACAGGATTTTAAGGAATGAAGTTCCTTCTCACACCATCTAATCCTTAAGTTGTGCTAGAGAGCTGCCCATTTTTGGCCACACCTCGAGAACAACCTATTACACATAAGAGACAAACTAAATCATTAGAAATGACATTTCAAAATGAGTCTCACAAGATTGTCAATCAACAGAATGTCAAATGTATCTATACAAATGCATTGGCATCCAATGTTTGTTAATTCACCATATTGACAAGAAATGGTTAGAAAAATTAATATAGCTCCAAAAGGATACAGGAACCCAGGTTATACAAAGGTGCAAAGCACCTTATTGGGAAAGGAGATGAAACTTGAAGAAGATTCACTGAAGCCCATAATGGATTTAAGGGCTGACATAGGGATATCCCTTTTTTTCACATGGATGGAAGCATACCAAATATCGACCCTTGATCAATCTAATTATAGTGGGGCAATAATTTGAGAGTCATAGATTGTGAAGGAGAGGTGAAGGATGGCCAATTTATTGCTAACATACTCATGATAACCATTGAAGAGGTGAGGTATCGTACTATTGTTTAAATCATAATGAACAATACACAAAACTATCCCAAAATCTCCACTGTCCCAAAATTTTCAGTCACTTGGAACTTGGAGACAAACTTGACAATGACTAGGCAAAATTTTTCAAGAATTAAAAAGCATATAAATTTGAAACAACATTCTTCAAAACGTGCATACTACTGAATTTAGAAGATATATTCCTAATTCCGTTCATATATAGATCAAAATTACAGTTAAAACTTAAATATATATCATAGACTAGTTTTAATTATACATTAATTGTGGGCTATATGGTCCACTCTACATAAAAAATAAAAAAAATTAAAATGGTTTGAACATCAAACCTTGAAAAGGGATGCTTCAAAAATTTCAAAAAACAACTTCACCCAAAAACAATCACTACTGAAATCCCTAAGAACTACTTCTAGACACCAGAAGCTTCAGCTATGTTTGTGACTGACTTTTGTTGCACAGCAACTCAAGACTTTTTATGCGGCAACCAAGGACAGTTGCACAGCAACTAAAACTTGTTGTGCAACAACTAATGATTGTTGTGCAGCAACTAATGATTGTTGTGCAGCAACAAAAATCTTGTTACACAACAATTGAACACTATTGTGCAACATCCAAACACTTCTTATACAGCAACATAAAACTGTTGTGTAACAACTGTAGACTGGTTACTCAGCAATAGAAACCTTCTAACACATTAACTACAACTCTTCCCTGTCACCAATAGATTCAGAATTGGCATGATTTTTTATTGTTGCTAAATCCTCCCCGTGAAGCAGGGGATTCATCAATAAAAATGTGATTATAACAGTCTATAATGAGTTCAACTCTCATCATGGTGTCATATGATTATAAATTACATATGCATATTATTATTTTTATAAATTTCATCCATGGAAACATGGGCCCTAAACAGTTTTTATTTTTTTCTTTTTAAAACCAAGGCATGGGTCTGGGGGTGGCAACCCCCACCAAGGTCAAGAAGTAGTGCCCCTTATGGGAAGGTTGTGGTGGCAGGGGTTTTGGGGCAGATCCCCAACAAGGCCGAGGGGAAGTCCTCCTCATGGGGTTGTAGGGGTAACTCAAATGTTCACAAATGAGGCTTTTTCTGGCTGGCTGATTTATTGCTACACTGCTGAATTTTTCTCTGCATTTTGCAAGACCAATCACTTGATGTGAAGTAATACTGAGTAACTGACGAGCCATTTTTCTCTACATTTTGCAGGGCCAATAACTTGATGTGAAGTTATACTATGAATAACTCACAAGCCATTTTGACTTGTGAATTTTGTGAGTTTTAGGCAAGTTTTTGAACTAAGATTTACACAATATTTGTCTGTATACCATAATTAACTCACACGATGTATACAACTGAAATTACTTCCTTAATAATAAATACACATACAAATTCCAACATGTGCTGATCACCCCCATTGCCGCCTTCTTCAACATTTGGTCTAATGGAGGGAATTATATATTTGTGCAAGGCGATTCGACTGGTTTATTCTCAAAAACCAGAACTGCTTTTATTTTGTCAAGATGTTGCTTTGTATGTAGATGTGCTGCGGCTAGTTCTCCACAATGGGTTTTGAAAATCTCCAATTTGTTTGTTCTTCCTGCTATTTCAGAAGATGGCATGGTTCATGCTAAGAAAGCCCCCTTTCCAAAGCATGGTGTTCAAATTGTTGGTGTTGATGCAATGGGAGGAAAAAGGAAGGATGGATGTTGTGTGAAAGCTGCACCTATTAGTAAATTTTGGGGCTCATTGCTAATTGAAGATTCAGTAAGGCCCCTGATGCTTTCTAGGCATGTCCTTCTGCATGACAGCTCTACAGTGGTAATTTTGGTTTAGCGGCATATTTTGTCCTTTCGCAGAGTCTGTAATCAGGCAGATGGGTTATGCTCCTGTTGGTTCAATAGTTTTTGTATGGCTTGCAATTGGTCATCAGAGGCTGTTCTCAGAATTGAGATTTATATGTCTCATTCTGTTTTAGTCAATAGGCTTTTCTCTATAAGCTTTGTTGGAAAAGTTGTCTCACGTTAGAAAATATAATTCAATTGCTGGAATTGACTTACTCTATGGAAAAAAACCATTATTTTTAGCACAGCAAAGTATTATCAATTGGCACAATATATTTCCTATCAGCTAACCCATTGCACCTCTTAATGATGCAGATGCTAGTTATGGTTTTTTATTCTTTCCATGGGTGAGTGCCCCAATAGAACCCTCAACTTACCAGTATCTATGAACAAAAAACAATCAACAGTTCAAATCATACTATGACAATAAAGGGATACAAAGGAAATTCACAAATCCTTACACCCCACAGCAAAAAGATGTTATAGAAAGGAGAAACCCACAATTATGGAGATGGCTCATTGCATGTTGCATAGCAGGGAATGACATTTCAATACTAGGGCAAGCCAATTCTTAAGACAATATATCTCTTGAATGAAGTCTTTCCAAAGCCTTGCAACAAACAACTCCTGTTGTAACATAGTCTCGATAAAAGCCAAAGGTAAAACATCTTTGCATATTTGATTCTACTACTTATACCATGGTTCAAGATAAAACATCTTTGCACAACAACATTATTTGTTAAGCATTTGAACATTGAGCACTAGCTTGCCATTAGCAACAAGCCTGAAGAACAGTCTCAGCAAAGGTGCATGGATTCAAGACCTAATACTTGGTCTACCATGGAAAAATCTACATATCTGAACATACACGCATATGACAAACATTAAACACAAAAGCTGAAACTCATGGATGCACAAACATTGAAGCTTCACATTATCACAATAAATAAATCACTTACAATGACCTCCCTTTAAGGGGCAAGGGGCTAGCGGATACCCTCTCTTGCCTCTCAAATCGCAAAACCAAAGTTTTCTTCTCAAAACCTCTCTATAAAATCAACTCTCTACAAACAAATAGGAAGTAGCCTATAAATATATGAAGTCCTATTTTACAATAATATCTCATATTGCTCCATTTTCAAGGGTTAGAAGGAAACAATAATAGAAGAACTCAAAGTGGGCAAAAACCAGTAGATCCCCAAGAAAAGAAGTGATATCACCGAATTAAACTTCGATGGTGGAGTGAAGGAAAACCTAGGCATTTCTGGCAGAGGCTTTGTGATCAGGGATTTCTCAAGGAAAATGTTATACAGAGCCTCCCTATTCTTCAGTATTCACACAAACAATGAAGCTGAATGGAAAGCTTTAATAGAAAGTTCAGAGACAGTGGTTTCATAAAATTAAACAAAGTTGATTGTAGGAGACTATAGTTGTGATTAATTATATTAACAAGGGAAGAAATCCAAGCTGGAAATTGAATCATTAAATAGAGGTGCAAAGGTTAAGAGAGAATTTTGAATCAACCATTTCAAATCATTGCAAAAGAAATCTCAATATGGTAGCAGACTGTTTGACCAATGAGGGCATCAATCAAGGACTCAAGAGCCAATAACAGCCATATACGGTCATAGTGTAAACACATGGAAAAATTTAGAATCTTTACTTTCTTATAAGGCCCCTTAACTTAAGACAACTGAACAAGAAAATTGATGACCTTCATGGTTAGGTGTTGTCGGTTTCTGCTTTTAAGTTTTAACCATCTTATTAAATGTAAAGGTAATCCAAATTAATCTAAGGGGCTATCAGCTGTCCGAATGGGATGGAGATTAGCAAGAGGATTGAAATGGCAGCAATGAAGTAGGTAAGGAGGAATACTAATTGGAAGATGTACAATGCAATTATGAAAGTATGTGAGCCTGAGGTGAGATGTACAGAAGATATTGTTAAAGGAATGTAAATGCATCAAATTATAGTTATGGTAAGGTACAGGTGGCATTAGAGCTTTCAACTGGTTTGTTTTTGGCAGGGTGCATTGTTGGTATCTAGCGAGGCATGGTGGGCAAACAAAAGAAGGTCTATGCAGATATGTAGGTACCACCTGGGAGAATTTCAGACAGGCATCTTCAATGATTTTCTCTTGCAATTAGCCAGCAGCCCTAGGATTTGTCAGAGGCATTCTTGGAGAGAAAAATCTATCTGCCGGGAGCTGCTCAAAGACTGCAATCTCAAGAGACTCTATCACTAACCAAGCTTATCTTCTTCCCAAAGCAGTCATTCAATTATGGCTTTTGCTGCTATTTTTACCAGATCAATTCTCTGGTATGAGTCTTGATATTGTGAAGGCAGAGATAGGGCATGAAAAGAAGTTTATGGCTCTAGAGGTGGAGGGTGAAGGTTCCACATCCATTCCTATTCTGGGCGACAAAAAATGATGACGAAATTGTGGAGATATGGAGGGAAATTGGTTTTCTAAGTGCATTTTTGGAAATGTGGACAAAGACTTAGCAAGGTCACACATGCAATGACTTCACAATACCAGTCTTTTGCAGCCCATACATGCACGAGTCTCACCAGTGTAGGGAGATTTATTACAAGGTTTGTTTCTCATCTCTGGTGGGTCATTGCAGAGGGAGACCTACACAAGCAGAAAAGCAATGGGTGGAGGAGGTGGTAGAAACAGTGTCAACTTCTCATATACCTAGAGAATGTTGGGGGTTAGTTTTTCCTTTAAAGTTTATTTCTGTTATTTGATTAGAATATCATCTGCATTTTTGGTTGTAGTATTAGAGTTTAATGGTGCTGGACCTGTTTGGAATCTTGGATGCTGCTACACCTTTTTAAGTATTGTTTTGTATCTAGTTAATTAGGATTTGATAGGATAATCTATGTATGAAGCTTATTTTCAACGGCAGGGAACCCTGTTAAACCCCAACAATTTTATCTAAAAAATAACAATCTCATATTGCTACACTTTCAGGATTTTAATTGATTACATAATAATTAAGTCCTAATAGCCTATTTTATGGCCCTACTGCTAACATTCTCCTGGAATAGATAATGTACTCCATCCTCATATAATTGAAGAATAATCTATGGATGCAAAACTCCGCAATGCTCAACAACAACAGCAAGTGCAACTCCAAAACTGCATGCACCACATCTCTCATGTGGAATGCTTCATTGCTCACAGATTGGCACAGCGTCACAGAAAGTAAAACCTGAGTGTCGAATTTGAAAATCATCACACACCATTGAAAAATTTGTGTTGCCGATCTTGATCAAACCCACAACTCATATGGCAAGCACATCTAGGACCCTCTCATGCCTGGCACCACCACTCATCATGCATCCTACTCAAAAATCCATCACAACAATAATTAGAAAACACACCATGTTCCAATGATTCCACCAAAGCATACCAAAAGTAAAAACCAGAATTGAACAATCCCTATCAAATCCCGTCACTGCTACCATTCACTTTATGTGTACACTTACCCACATGTTGCACACCATGCACAGACTGCAACACACTTGCATGCCCATTCCTAATTTTTGTGTTGTACATGAAACAAATCAAAGGCCCAACATTTGCAAGAACTCCCAACAGATCTGACAAGTGGAAGTTTTTCACAGATCTGTAACAGCAACTAAGAGTGTTCGCCGTACATGGGCTCTTATTAGCATTTTTCTGTTAAGCGTAGCTATGTTTCTTTCTTTCAATTTGTTCTTTATTAATACTGACATAGATTTTCCCCAAGGGCATTAAGATTAAAACACAGCCAGAACTGGAATTTTAAAATATCCATTCATTTCAAGTAGATCTGACCAACTTGCAGCAAATCCCAGAAATAAAGACACAAATATATTCCATACCAGCTCCAAAAAAAGGCTGTTAGGACTTAATTATTATGTAATCGATTGAAGTCCTAAAGATGCAACTGTTAATATTTTTGTCTCACCGTGACCCAAATAGCCACTACGGAAATCTTAGAAAGTTTTACAGTCATCATTTTCAGTCATAGGTCTTTAAAGCTATAAAGTCATGTCATAGAAGGCATAAATAGGTGATATGAAGGTTTTACACTTTGAAAAAGTGCAATGTTATTGTGAAGTGAAATGACTTTCAAGCCTTAGGAAACCAGAAGAAAAACAAGATCTCAATATTTACCAAGTCCCCATGCCAGTTGTAGAGGGAAAAGTTAAAATATTTTCTTTTGATTTTTTTGGGTTTGACTGAGCGTTGAAGGAGTCTCTCTCTAGACTTGGCATGGAAACTATAGTTTGCTGCTCTGTTGCCCTGTCTGGCACATTGCAGAATGAGGAAAGATGCATGGTACATTACATGTAGAAGCTGAAGCTTTGGGTCTTGTAGCAAGTCATCTCCATGTGCCCAAGTGTCTCCAAGATGAAAACTTCATTTGGCTATGTTCTATGCCTACCAGGTACCTTTGTTTTTAGTCCATAAAAGCTATGACAGAGGAACAAGTCTGCAATTTCAAGAAAGAGTACTAGATATACTGTAATGACTACTTTCCCATTAGATGATAAGTCTGTTTATAAGGATCCAATATCTGATTGTACTAATGCATTAACCAAGGGAAATACACTTGAGATAAATTCTTCGTCATTTTAGAATGTTGTAATGACTACTCTAGATCAGGCCATGGACGATGCCAAGACTGCAAACACACACAATTTTATTAGAGACTTTCTTAATGGCTACCATACTCAGACAGGTGAGAGAATTGTCCAGCTCTCTGGTGTCAAAAGCAGAGAGTAGCTATTACAAGAGCCATGCTAAAAATTCATTCACTAGGATCTCTTGACTTCATGACCACACCATTTAGTATTAGAGAGTATAAGTTGACTTAAAGAGTGGTGTCTCTAAGAGTTCAAGCGAGATTTTTGTTAACTGTAAGTGAATCCTATAATTATCAAGAGCAAGAAAGTATTATTTGGCATTGGAGTAGGCGTATTGACAGTGCTTCAAGCAGTATATAGGTTTGCATTGTCAGAGGAAAAGCTTCAGCAACAATCCATGGAGGCCAACAAGATGCAGGTTTGTTTGCACTTCATCCAGCCATGGATATGTTGGAGGAAAACAAACCAAGGATACCAACTATAAAAGAGAGTTAGCTGATGATGCCTGTCAAGATCTAAGACTAGCATTTTGTCTGACAAACAAATCTTGCAATGATCAAAGTTAAGTATGAATCAGAGAAATGGGAATCGCCCAAAATCACCGAGTTTGGGCGATTCCCGAGTCGAGTGAGGGTCGCCGAGTCTACTGGGCTTGGACTCGGACTCGGACGAGTTTGGCCCCAAAAATCGCCCAAAATCACCATCTTCCAAACTCAACTAGAATCGCCAAGTTTGGGAATCGGGACTCGCCAAACTCGGCCGGCGTAAGGCAACTTAAAGACACAAAAAAAAAAAAACATGTTTTAAAATGTTTTTAACTTATTTTTTTTTGTTTATATTTTGCTTTGCCCCTAAAAGTGAACTTCATTTCATTCATTTGGCAAAATAGGAGGAGAAAAGTGAGTTGTGAGGAGAAACAATAGAAAAATAACACCCGACGCCTTTATCAAATAATAAGAGTCTTTTGGCCTCGCAGGGCGCTGCCCCTTGACCCCAACTTGGGGGCACTGCCCCCAAACCCCCGTCATAAAATTAGGGCGGAAACTGCGCCGATAAAAGTAGGGAACATATACTTTCATTTGGTGCATCAAGAGTTGGAAAGGAAGAGTTTGCATCTCATTTGATCATATGATGACTTGGATTTTTTATTCCATGAGTTTTGTAATATTGTATACATTTGACAATATTTATATATCTATGTTTGTTATTTCCTTCAGCTACAATTTGCGTTTATGCTTATGTGATTGATGCATACTTGTGCATGTAATCAAATTAGCTTCTATTTGATGATGTTATTCTGTCTTTAAGGTGTATTTAATAAAGGGTGCATGAAACGAGTTTTAAATCCTTAAAAATCTCTAAATTTCTTGAGTTTTTCACTTTGCCGAGTCCAGCCGAGTTTCGACTCTGAGTCCCAAGATGAGTACGCCTCGCCGAGTTGGGTCCGAGTCTCGAGTCCCATTTCTTTGGCATGAATACCACACATCCATCTGTGGTTGGGAGCCTATTTTCACATGTTTTTCATATGCCAAATGATGAAGCCTCAGTTAATCGTCCCATTGGTGTTGATAACTGTAAGGATGATGATAAGAGAATTGATATAGTAGACAACATACAAGACAATAATAGTACTGCATCTGAAGAGAATTATGAGACTTCCTTGGCTTACACTTGTCCATTCTATACCAGATCATTGCAATGATGCAAACTTTTTCCATGGTGAAAGTGTTACTCTTCAGTTATATCCTCCAGAAATGGTTGCTGTACTTTGTGATGAAATGTTATCATCATCGTGGACAAACAAGAAAAAGTCTGCAAAAGCAATGATAAAACTGGCAGAAGTTCTATGTGCATTATTGACACCATTTGCTCAAGACCTGTTGAAATTCCTTGTGAAAGAAATACCTAGATGTGTATGGGAGAAAAAAGTTCAGCAGGAAGGCAAACATTTGCATCTGCCTATGGAGACTTGCTGAAATATGCCAGTTCTGCTCAAGTGCAGAAGATGATTGAGGATACTATCACATTTTTCACTTCTGACAGTGACAGGAGCACTCAAGTAGCAAATGCTCTTCTACTTAAAAACTCTCACATCAAGTTTTATGAAATGATTAAAGTTCTACATGTCACTTTTGCGGCAAGATTTGAAGATGAACAGGAGGTCAGCAGCCTTTTTGAGAAAGAATGGATGGATCTTGACCTTGAAGCACATAGAAAAGTGAAGCAGAGGCTCACTTGAAATCCATTAAGGAGTACTCATGATTCAATGTAATATACCATTGGAAGCAAGTTTGCAAGCTTTGCAGAGAACGGCACTGGGACACAGATTTATATCCACAATCTAGCCCGATGATGTTAAGATTAAAGTTTGCCCTCAGATGAAAAATGTAATGATGAGAGATATTTTAAAAAAAGAAACGAGATATCTCAATAGTATGACATTTAAAGGGACATATGGGTAGCGTACAGAGTATGTGAAGATTGTAACAGTTACAAGAAGGGATTAACAAAAGCTTAAAACATGTATCTCCATGGTATGGCCTGTAGGAGATGCTCTCAAATTCTCAATGAAAAAAAAAGCTCGAGGCATGATTTCAAGGAGTAATTACAATGAATTCTAGATTACAGAATAAGAACCTTGTTAAGTTCATTGGAGCGTGTAAAGAACCATTCAATGTGATAGTCACTGAACTACTTCCAGGCATGTCCTTACAGAAATAAATGATGAATTCATGCACTGATTGAATAGATCTTCATGTTGCAATAATTTTTGCTCTTGATATTGTGCAAGCCATGGACTGTTTGCATGGGAATATGATAATCCACAGAGATCTAAAACTTGGGAAGAACCTCTAACTGAGATGACAATCACAGAAGCAGGAACATATCACTGGATGGCTCTTGAGCTGTACAGTACTGTGACTCTAAGACATGACAGCATAGGTGCAACAGCCAGAGCAAAGAGGCAATTTTCTTGTTTTCGTCAATGCTTTTCCTTCGAAAATAGTAGCACTTAGTGCTAATGAATTCAGTCAAATGCTTGAGATGTTGTCATGTAGAACTGTCTATTCTATATTGAGAAAACATAAAACAATGTTTTGGGCATTACCTATGATTCCATGTTCTATGGTTATGCTATAAGAGGTACTACAGGGTACTGGAAGAGTTATAGATGAAATTACTTGTGGAGCCTTCAACTTTATAGAATGACAATCCATAGGTATCAAGTATTAGCAAAGGTATCAACTGTAATGTTTTGCTCTTTGTTCCTAGGAATGACAGTCCATAGGTATCATGTATTAGCAAAGGTGATTGAGACAAAAGAGTATTGCTACAGGCTTGAACAATGTAGGGTATACCTTGTGCAGATCATGCTTAGTAGACCAATGTTGCTCAGTCATGAAGAGTCACGAGGGTTTTACTTGCCTGTGCTAGTGACAACCGTAATGTGTTGCTCTTTGTTCCTAATCTAAGATCTCCATTTTCAATTGGACAATTAGATGGTTTATCTCAAACTTCATTAGGGGCATTTGAGGGCTCCAGCAAAGGAGAGTTGAGTAAAACATATCATCTGGAATATCATCCATACATGTCCCAATGGGAAATATAGAAAATTGAAACATGATCCTGGTGGTTCTTTACAAGATTGTGTACTGGCACTGGCAAGGTGGAAGTCAAAATATGTCTTGTTCGTGGTATGTAGTTCAAACTTCAAAGGATCAATTATTGAGACCCTTACGCCTTAAGGAAGTTAAAGGTGTCACAGTCATGATAGTTGCAAAAGATAGGAAATCTGTCCTGTTCTCATGAAAGAGTAGTTTAGTGGTCATCAGTGGCAGTTGTTGAGATTTTTCAGGAGATGGACAATCATGAAGACAGAGTTGTATGCAAGCATTTTGAAATGTTCGAAGCAAACAAGGGCAGTTCATCATTAGCATTATTTCCAACATCCTAAAAAGAGGTTTTGAAAGAGTCAAACTAGGACAATGTTTCTTCCAGCACTTAAAGAAGGTTTGACATGGCTTTAAGTAGCTAAGCACATTTATACCCTCAAAGGGATGCCTTCTAGTTTTTCTCTTGAAAGTTCTACTTAATAAGGGATGCTTTCTAAAGGAAAATATTATTATCATATCATGAGAGAACAGCTTTCTAATTTATATTGTATTCTCAGATTTGTACTCGGCTATATGTGCCCTTTTGATCAATAAAGAGCCATCTTGTGCAAAATTATGGAATGATTATTCTTTTTCTGTGATAAAAAAACTTTTTATCCTTAATTTACCATCTCATTCCCTTTGCCTTCATACAGTTGCACATATTTTTGCAGGTCATAGTTTGTGTTTATCAAATTTATGCAAATTTCAGTTGTGAACAACCTTCCTCCTGAATACTGTTATACATTTTGAACCTTGCTATGAAATATTGATGCAAAAAAAAAAGTCAAGTATGAGTTGTGTACACTGATTGGTCTAGTTGGTCTTATTGTGCAGACATAGGCAAGTGCAAATCACCAAAACTTTCTGGTGTATCACCTCTTCTTTTTTTATTTTTAGGTTCATTTTTCAGGCTTATTTCTATCCCTTTTCTTTGCAACAGCAGTAGAGTAGGTTAGTTTTAGGTGGTATACTGAGGGAACCAGCCCTCTCTAGAGATTTACTCCAACTTTTAGGTCATCCACAGCCTAGGAGCGTTTCCATTGTGTCAATTGGAAGGAGAAATAGCTTCACCAATCCTCCAAAGGGTGCATTCCAACGTGACAACACCTACAATTAGAATCACTTGTTTCTACAAAATTGTATCTGGCTATGTTTTTTCTCAGAGTTGGATTCTTATAGATGGTTCACAGGTACTCTTGCATTCCTATAGTTATGTAGTTCCAAAAGAGTGAATGTTACAGTAATAGAATTCCTCCACAATAAAAGGACAACAAACTAAAGATTGATGATCATAAGTAAGGCCTCTAAAAAATGCAGGCCTGTCAAGGTGTAGCTTATGAATGGCAGTCCAGGAGAGTCAAGAGAGACTGTTAAAGAGGTCATAGTTAATGAGCAGAAAAAGCGTATTCACGGTCAAAGTATAAACCATTTATGCCTAACACAGCATGATAGCAAGTTACGACAGTCACTACAGTCAACAAACAAGGAAGCTTGCATGGTGGTTGAGAGTTAGAGGCACTTTGAAGTGCTAGTGAAGTCTCTGCAGTTATGAATGGTAGTGTATGAGTATCTTCAGACCTGTTATGACGGTACTGTTTCATTAGAGAAAGTGGGTAATAAGTGAAAGAGGGATTAAGCTTTCCAAAGTCCAAAGAGTAGATAGAGTGGTCTGCTACAATGAAGAGGACAGTCATGAAACAATGAAGATAGCACTCAATAGATAACAGTCCAAGGTATTGTTAGAATCTTCATAAGCACAATGTTGATGACAGTGCTTATGACCCAGAGATATGAAGAATAATGTATGACAGTAATAAAAGAAGGCTTTCACTTATTGGTGGTATCAAGAGTTTAAGGGACGGTGTTTACAAGATGGAGGCACTGCTATGAAGCCAAGAATAACCTATGTCAGTCAATGGGTAAAAGCCCTCATGAAGACAATCTAGAGGCGAACAAACAGCAAGGAGAAGAATTTAAAAGACAAGTTGTAGGCTAACTTTTCAAAGGAGGTATCAGTGTTGCATAAAGACCTTGTGACAGAACACCAAACAAGCAACATGATATGAAAATAGGTGATAGTTATCACAAACGACAAGGCTATGAGTGGCATTATTGTTCATTCACCTATGAGAAACACCAAATATTGCTCTCCAATCAGCAAGTGACAGTGGTAGGGCAGCCTACAGGCCTGTCATAGAAGTCCATGGGAAAGATATCATGAACCTACACATCTCCCCACCTACGAATGACCTTACTCATCTGTAAATAGCAGTGTCGGATCATGCTCAGGGTACAGCAGACAGTGAAATAGCATGAATAAGGCCTTTTCCAAGAACAGACCTTATCCAGTTCCACAACAAAGTTTGAAGGATGTAGTTTACCTTGAGAGATTTCACCCAGATGCCTTGATGGAAAAGCCTATCCAATGCCACAAAGAGACCTATTTCTCTTCAAACTCATTTAAATAATCTCCTATGTGTATGCTAGTGGCAGTTTTAAGGTATTAAAGGGCAGTTCAGAAAAGTATGAGTCAGTTTGAGCAGTTAAGAAACCTGTAGCAGCAGTTTCCAACACCTTGCCAGCATCTAGGAGAGTGTAGATTGCTGATTGGAGCCTTTCTAGGAGCATCCAAAGGACACAGAATTTGAAAGGTCAAGGTTTCCTTCCCTCAACACCCAGCTGGAGCCCTTGTTGGAGCTTTCCGAAGAGTCAAACCAGGAATCAGTTTCCCAAGCATTGCAAAGAAGGTTGACTAGGCAAGTCAACACAAAAAATGTATATATTTTTCAAAAACATATATGCTATATTCTCTCATGTTGGTTAGATTGGAAAAGTGCACACCTAGTTAGGCAAAACAGAATTGTATTATGAGTCAGACTTCATCGTAACACATTATTATCATCTATCAAACATTTTTTGAGCTCAATTTTTGTGAGAAAAATACTGTAACAGACTTGTTCTTTGCTGTAACATGCCTTTTGATCAATAAAAAGCCACATTTTGCCTCCTCAAAGCTGTATTCTTGTTCATGCCATGAAATGATGATTCTATCTCATGATAAAAGCATTTATTCTTGATTTATGTCTCATTTTTCTTACCTTTATGCAGCAGCATATTAATTTGCAGGTCATAGTTTGTGTTTGTCTTCAAAGTTTCATGTTAAAATTCAGCTGTGAATGTTAATCCTCCTGAACATTAGCATAAACTCAGCAACTCTCTATGAAATACTTATGCAAACATGTCAAAACCTGAGTTATGCATAGTCTATTGGCCTCTCAAATCAAATTGTGCATACTAAAGCAAGTACAAGTCACTAAATTTCTAATGTATCACCTCCTTTCATGTCTTAGGTTCATTTTCATGCTTATTTCTATCCCTTTTCCTTGCAACAGCAGTAGAGTAGGTTAGTTTAAGGTGGTATACTAGGAGAACCAGCCCTCTCTAGAAATTCACTCCAACTATCAGGTCACCCACAGCCTAGGAGTGTTTCCATTGTGTTAGTTGGAAGGAGAATTAGCGTCACCAACCTTCCAATGGGTGCATTTCATCGTGACAACAGTAACAATATGAGATATTATTGCAAAATACCAGTCTGCATATATGCTACTTCCTATTCATTTGAAGAGAACTGATTTTAGTGAGAGGCTATGAGGGATAGGCTTTGAGAGAGGCTTTAAGAAGTAAATCCCAATTTTGGAATTAGAAAGGCAAAAAGAGAAGTTTTCAGCTGCATCACATATTTTTGATAGACTAACTAATTGTAGTTTGATTTAAAGAATTTAAAAAAATGTTATCCTTCTACATGCATAAAATATAAAAAATAAAAGACTTTAAAGAAACGCGATCTCATAAAATAAAGTTATCATTCAAACCCGGAGGCCATTGTTTGTCATTTGTTCATTATGATGTTGATGTGAAGCTTCAATGGTTATGCATCCATGAGGTTCAGTTTTTGTGTTACATGTTTGTTGCAGTTTGTTGTATGTGTGTATCTTCATACTTGCATATATTTCTATGCCAGACCAGGCATTGGGTCCTGAATCCATTCATCCCAGAAAGGTCATTACACAAAGGAGGGTGAAAATGGTTGACATTTTGGTTCTATTGCAAGACCCTCTATGAACCTTTGTGTTGTACAGCAAGATGCCTTGACAAATAATATGTGACAAGATCAGAAGATGGTTCTCATTCAAAGTTGAGGGATTCACTTAAGTAGAAATTCCTGTTGGAGTAAAGCCTAGGAAATGACATGAAGAAGAATTCAGGGAGGAGTTACCTGAGAACATCTTTGATTGGCTCTCTGCACAGCTTCAACAACACAGGAACGACAGCCAATGATTCCTTGCTTGGAGCCCTGAATAGATCGCCTAATTGAAGAATACGAATCTGATATCAACTCACACCACAGATATATTCATGAAAGGTGCAATTGATTCCCATGTTCTACAGTTCGCTATGACAACTTATTCATCTTTAGAAGAATATATGAGTAAATTTCTTACACCTATTTGTTGCAAGTTGTTCAAGTATCTTTCACTTCAGGTAAAGATGTTGATAGTGGAAAAACACACCAAAGCTCTTCCAATGGAATCATCCCCCTGCTGTGCTCAAAGGCATATAGTCAAAGGTACTGCTGGTTCATGAAACAGCACACAAGATACACATTGGTACCAGCAATAGTATCAAGCATAGGGAGCACCAAGGGAGATATGAAAGGAAAAGAGAAGCCATACTACCCAATTGATGGTAGAGAGACCCAAGAAGATACACCATGCACAAATGAGGCAACACAAGGATGAAAATGCTGATATTGGAGATCCCACAGATGTACTTTTTAAATATAGGTAGATTGAGCATGTCTATGTAAAGATTGGCAACTTACAAGATGGAGCATTTGTTTACGAGCCAAAAGATACTGCTATGAAGGTTGAGTATACATGTCCTAATGTTGATAAACCATGTTGTAGCCAGAGACTACCACCCTGTGTGGATTCAATCCAAAGAGGAGACCCTTTATGTGATTGTGAAGAAATGCATGAATTTGCAACATTTGAGCTCCAACATCAAGCCCAACAATGTACTATTAACATGATAATTGAACTTATTTATAATAGAATTCCCAATAAATTACTTTTGAATTCTAAGGATTTATCCAATTTTAGTAGTAAATCAATCAATAGTGCATGCATTTAAAGCTACACAAACTAACACCATGCAGAATCCTATTATTATCTATAAGCACAAGATCGCCTCTATTAAACCCTTTCTGGGTGATAGAGACACTTCCAAACATTATAGGCTTGTAGAATCTCTTAGGGGAAGACATCATCGATGATATCTAAAAGATAAAAACGTTTGTGGCCATGTTCAATGCACAAGCACAAGATTGGTATGTGCACTAAGATGCAAAGGCACAAAGACCATTCCAAAGAATTTGAACGATCTCAAGAAGGAAGAGATGTCTAGCCAGAACATTATTACTCTAAAAAAGATTAAATAGCAAGCAGGTAAGTTCATATGCAGTTATGATCAACACTTCAAAGAGCTATGCTAAAAGATCCCACAAACAATTGATGACATCATCAAGAAAAAGTGGTTCATCAATAGGCTCACTATGCACATCTAGAGAGAGTTGGCCCAATGCTTGCTACCAACACACAAAAAAGCCTTGGAGATTGCCCTATGCTTGGAGGTCCTAGGCCAGTCGTCTTAGAACTCAACTAATGGCTTGAAGAGCAAATAAGAAAAACAGCTGCATGGATAGAATAGTGTATTAGATGCAAGGACGCATTGCAATTGATTGTCTGCTGGTGAGAGCTCAAGCAATGGGTGTTGTATCATTTCCTCAACTTCTGCACATCATAGAATGTGCAACATACCATGATAGGCATGAGACATCATCTTGTTCTCTTTTTGCAAAAGCTACAAGGAGTCACCAAAAATATTTGGTGCAAGGTCTACCAAAGTACCACCCATGACATCAACTCATGTAAACTTGTGCAAGCAATATGGGATCTACATGGAAAGGTGATAATGAATATTATAGCCCAACCAACTCAACAAAACCAAGGGCACCAAATACCACAAAATCAAGGCTACCAACAATATTTCTGGGTGTGTGGTCTAAGGTTGTGGATATTCCACACTCCAAGGTGAAATTGGACTAGGGTAATGCTGGGCGCTTTACAGTAGGACATTATTTCACTAAACTTTCTATTGATAGGCCTTAAAATCAGCTCATTGTAGGGTATGATTTCCCTAAACTTTCCATTGATAGGCCTTGAAATCAGCTCGCTATTTTCCTGCTTGGTCCCTCTATAAAGTGTTGTCACCCAAGACTGAATAATAGACGTGACGCCTGCAATTGGGAGGCACCAACATGCATTTTGAAATTGGAACCTTTGCTCAACCTTTAACCTCTATTGCACCAGATATCCTTTCACTGGTCTACTGTAGAATGTTGCTGAATCCCTATAAAATGGCTTATAGTTTAATAAACTGGAAGTTTATCTTTGACCTCACGTCTAGGAAATCCAAATGAAAACTATAAGTATAGATGGAGCGTTTTCATCATCACCTAACTGGTGTTGTAATAGGATGTTTTGTCCTTGCTGATCAATGAATTTGTGCTATAACAGCCACTTTGATAATTAAATGCCAAAATGGCATCTATGATAGATTTATACCTAAAAAGACAAGTCAGCCTCAAAAAAGGATTGGTGCTCAGAACAATTTCAAAATTAAGTCTTCCTCAACAGAAATATTTCTGTTATTATTATTCAATATTAAGACCAAGTCAGCCCTAGAAGCAAATTTTTTATTCTTTATTAAATATTTTATCTTTGAATATTTATTAATATATCATATAAAATATTTATTAACATATACACAATTAGTGTATACAAACAGTTTTCTCTTCTAGATAAGTTGTTGAAGTTGGCCCTAGAGAGCAAGGGACATGACATTCCTCTCTCCCCAAGATTGTTTGTCCTCGAGCAATTTCAAATTTGGATGTTCAAATTTCACTACTCCTTCCCATGTAGTGTCTTCGAATGGAAGATTCTTCCATTTTACCAAATTCTCTCAGTGAGTTTGTTCTTTATCCTCTTCTTTGTCGTGTCTATGGTGGCTTCAGGCTCCAAGACGAATTTCCCTTCATCATTAAATGGTGGCAGCTCTAATGAAGATGTAACCTACCATCCAAGGGCCTTCTTAAGGCATGACACATGAATAATGTTATGAATCCTATTGTTCTCCAGAAGTTCCAGCTCATATGCAACCTCACTAATCCTCTTTATGATCTTGTAAGGTCCATAAAATTGTGGCTTTAACTTCCCTTGAGAGGAAGACTCTCTATAAGGTTGTAATCTTAGGAAAACCATGTCTCCCACCTCAAAATCCTATTCTATTCGGTGATGATCAGCATACATTTTGCCAGTTTGAGATTCTAGTAAATTATTCTTCAGTGCATACACAAAATCTAGGCTTTGTTGAACCAAATCTCTAGCTCCAAAGACTCTACTTTTTGAAAGAATCGAATCCATGAAAGAAATAGCATCATAACTGTAGAGAACCTTGAAAGACTTCATACCTATAGACATGTAATGAGTGGAGTCGTAGCAATACTCCCCAAGGTAGAGTTATTTGACCCATGTTGTTTGCTGCCCTGTAACATAATTCCTCAAATACCCCTCTATCCATTTATTCACAATTTCTATTTGTCCATCAATTTGAGGGTGATAAATAATGTTCAGAGTCAACTCCATCCCTGTCAATCAAAAGAGCTCTTGCTAAAATAAGCTGATAAATCTACTGTCTCTATCGCTTACAATATTCCTTGACAGCCTATGAGATCTAAAAATATCTGTAAGGAACAAATCAGCCACTTGTGGGGCCTTGTATTCTAAAGACATAGCATGAAAATGAGCAAATTGAGTCTATCAACAACCACATAGATACAATCCTTACCTTGCACCTTTGGGAGCCTTGTAATAAAATCCAAGGAGATGCTCACCCACTTTTTATTTGGAATGGGAGGGGTTGCAACAAACCAGATGGAAATACATACTCTATTTCACTTTGCTGATAGACCAAACACTCCCTAACATGCCTCAAAACATCATCTGTGAACCCCTTCCATGAAAAACACTCCCTTAACTGCTTGTATGTCTTGAAGTACCTTGGGCGACCAGCCAGTGATGTATCATGGCAAGCCCTCAAAATTTTCCAGCATATACCTGATCCTTGTAAACTAAGTTGTCAATTCTGGTACTGATACTAGTTCAAGTTCGTGGATCCGGTTCATGGGTTCAGGTAAATTTTTTGGGGGGGGTTTGGGTTTGTTTTGGGTATATATATACAACCAGTATGTTCATTTGCTCTAATAAATGCTGATCATTGTTTATATATAGAAAAAATAAATATGGGAAACCGTCATACATCAAATTATCATGAATGTTGCAGCAATTCCAACAATAAATAATGTTGCTATAATGTGACAGCAGATGCAACTAGCAGATATATAGCAATAATAATTATGAAACCATTACATATCCAAATGATATAAGTTTATAGCTAATAATGTAGCAAGGTACAACAAAAACCCTCAATTATTAATAATATTCAACTCTGACTTTAACTTAGACCCTTGTCAGAATGTTAAAAACATTTTTTGGCCAAATTGCAGAACCTTGCAAGAACCTGCAGGCAAACCGACCCAATACCCGGATCTGATGCGAACCAAACCTGGATCCACCCTGGCAATAGGTGAACCTAGTAATATAGCTTATAACGAGTGAGCTCATGCACTACTTTGTACCTGTCATCAAGTAGCTTCCCTTCCAGAATGTCAATAGCAAAGGTGTTTTTGGCATATTCAGCTATTATAGAAACCTTCCAATTAGAAAATATATCAATGATGGAACAAATATAAGATTTCCTAGAGAGTGCATCAACCACCACATTATTCTTTCTCTTAACATACTCAATGTAGAAATCATAGGTTTGTAGCTTACTTACCCATGTTTGTTGTTTATCATTCAAGTACTTTTGATTGAGGAAGAATTTTAAGTTGTTATGATCCATTTTGACCACAAACCAAGAATTGTCTTAATTTGGTTAGTGCATGCATGATGCCCAACATCTCCTTGTTAGAAATAGAGAAGCTCCTCTCCGTCTCCTTGAGTTTTCTACTCTCAAATGCTCTAAGGTGTCTATTTTGCATCTAAACTACTCCAATTCCCTCTTTTGAAGCATCATATTCTAAAAGAAAAGGAAATGAAAATTTGGAATAGCCAAAATAGGACATGAGCTCATTACCTACTTGCGCTTGTCAAAAGCTCTTTGTGTCGAAATGCTTCATGAGAAGGCTCCTTTCTTCATCCGATTCGTCAATGGGGCTACAAGTTAAAAACCCCTTCACAAACCTCCTATAGTAACTGCAAAGTCCCATGAATTCTCTCAAATGTGACAATGTCCTAGGCCTTGACCACTCCCTTATTGCCTTCATCTTTTCCTCATCCATGCTAGCCCCTTGGGCACTAATCTTATGCCCCAAACTCAATATCTCAATCAACTCAAACTCACATTTGGATGCCTTAGCATAGAATGAAATCTGCTCAAATATGCCAAGCGCCTCATCTATGTACTTCAAGTGATCCTCCCATGTCTTACTATAAATCAAGATATCATCAAAGGAAACTAGCACAAAATTCCTCAATTGTAAGATAAATAACTAATACATGAAATGTTGGAATGTTGCAAGTGCATTGGTTAACCCAAATGGCATGACCAAGAAGTCATAATGCTCATAATAACATCTAAAAGTTGTTTTGTGAACATCCTCATCTCTAACCTTGATTTGATGATACCCTAACCGTAGATCAATTTGGAGAAGTGCAATACACCATGAAGCTCATCTATCAACTCATTGATCTTGGGTATGGGGTAGTGATTCTTGATTGTCTTCTTATTGAGGGCTCTATAATCAATGCACATCCCCATAATCCCATCTTTTTTTCTTCACCAACATCATGGATGTAGCAAATGGGTTGGGACTAGATCATATATGCCCCATGTCCAATAACTCCTTAATTACCTTATCAATCTCCTTGTAACTCCAGGGTGACAATAAGGAGTAGTGATGACAGGTTTTGCTCCATAAAGCTCAATCACATGCTAAAAGTCCCTATCCAATGGTAATACAAGATGAATTTCGTTGAACACATTGCTCTATTTATCCAAGATGGACTCAATATCAACATGGTAGGACCTCTCATCCTTGGATGAACCTATATCTATAATCAAGCATTCTGCTGCCCAAGCTACTCGGTCTCTACAAAAAAGTCCTCTTCATCCTCTTGGCCGAAACAATTGTGGGACCTCTATGGGATAGGCCATGAAGAACTACCTCTTTCCCATCAAATTTAAATTTCAACTTTATAGTCTGATAATTTTGTGTGTATTCGCCAAGTGAATGCAGCCATTGCACTCCCAAGACCCAATCTATCTCACCAATGCTAATCTCATAGAAATCATCTCTCATCTTATGTCCTAGAGTCAATTCCATATGTTGAATCCTTTGGTTGCATGCAATGGTAAACCCATCAGCCACTGTAACATTAAACCCCTCAAAATCTTCAATTCTTAAACCCAACTTATCTACCAAACCCTCATCAATGAAGTTGTGGGTTGCCCCACTGTCAATCAAAATTGTTACCCTTCGTCCTTGCAAGACTCCTCTAACTCAAAAAGGGCGATATCTAGGTGCTCTTGAAATTGTTGCAAGTAAGACCCTAGAAGCATCTCCTCCTTTGTCCTCATGCTCGATTCTCATCCACCACAGTCTTTGTCTTGGACTCCTCAACCTCTCAATCCTCACTAGAAACTACCTCAATGTAGTGTACTTGTCCCTTTCCCAAGCATTTGTATCCTAACTCCCATGGCTCCCTACATGTGAAACACAACTTCCTTCGAAGCTCATTCTTATTTTCTTCATCTTTCTTGGCTTAGGAAGTAATGCTTTAGGTTGTGAAACATACTAGTGAGAAGGTCTCCCGTGCTGTCCAAATAGTGCATTAAATAGGATTTGTTCTTGGTTGTGGTATCCTCCAAACTCAAGGCCCTCTGAATAGCATCCTACATAGAAGAGGCTCAAATGCCCTAGCCAAGCCTCAAACTGACTCTAATAACCCCTCAATATACAAGAACATAAGTCTCCTCTCTGTAACATCAAGCACCATGACCGAAACTTGCTGAAACTCTGCTATATAATCCTCCACTAGACCATGTTGTCTCGAGCATGTTAGCTCACTGAAATATACCTCAAGGTCTCTCCTATCAAACCTATCTATAAGGCTTTGTGTAAAAATCAGCATACGTCACCACACTCCGATGTCCTTGTGTAATTAACCCACAATGCCACCACTCATGCTAATAGCATCCAAGTGGAGAATAGCAAAATTGATTACTTCATCTTTTGTCATAGGGATGAGTGAAAGATATGTGTCTAGTTTCTAGATCCAAGCTCATGTGACCATCCCCAAGCCATCAAAAATTGGGAGAGTCAACTTACTCGCCCCCTGTTGTAAATCTCTATTAAATTGTTGCATAGCATATGGAATTGTATGAATGGAATTCGATTCCTAACTTTTGGATCAAGTCTTGAATAGGCATCTATGCAAGCATTAAAATCATTTTCTCTTGGATCAGCTCTTCCTCTTCTTGTGACAACTCCATTATGAGCAAGGATGAGGGTTGTGTGGGTTTAGGAGCCCTGCTGTTATGATTTTCAAACCTGTTCTTATTTGAGTTACTGCCTTCTGCTCCATTATTTTGAGCAGACCTGATGAGATTGTTTGAATTATTCATGTTTTGCAACGTTTGGAGTATATAGGTGGATGGATTTCGTAGGGTGTCTTGTCCCTGTTAAGCAATGAATGTGTTGTAACAACCATTTTCAAAATTATATGCCAAAAAGGTGTCTCCAAAAAGGTACCTATGATAGATTTATATCTGAATGCCTTAACATAGACAAGTAGACCTCCAAAAAGGATTAATGGTCAAATCAATGTAAAAATTAAGTCAGCCTCAACAGAAATATTTTTGTTATTATTAATTAAATTTAAGACTGGGTCGACCAGAAGCAAATTTTTTATTCTTTATTAAATATTTTATAATTATATATTTAATAATATATCATATTTAATATTTATTAATATATACAGTGTTTAAAAACACTTTTCTCTTCTAAATAAGTTGTTGAAGTAGGCCCTAGGGAGCAAGGTAAATGAGTGTAGGCAAGAACACAAGTAGTTATAAAGACTAAGTACACATGCAAGATATTGTTCGTTGGCAATAGTGAAGCTCATCATGCAATTAGGTGGGGATGCTCATCATGATCCACTTGACACATGACACCAAAAAGACTTTAATGCACCAAATTGAAATCATTCCTTTGTCATGTGTCATCGTTTGAAAGACCATGCCAAGGAGTTATTACATGCATTTAAATTTGACATGTCAAAAACCTCACATTTTATTGGCTGATGCGATTGGCAAAGCTCACCATGAAATTAAAACACAATGTTGTGATTAAGGTATGTCCAGAATAATGTCTTTTTACCTACATTGAAATGAAGATGAATGAAGAGGATTTGGAGAATCCCATGCAAGTTGATTCATGAGTAATCGATTAAACTGCATTTATGTTATGAACCTAGAGTTTCCAGGTGTTGTTCCAATCACATCTCGCAAGATGGATTAAATCTTATCTCTGGAAACTATACTGACACTTATGTAACAGTATAATTAACTAGCACTTCAGCTTTCCATAGTACACAATAGAAACACAGCTCAGGAAATTCCACACAGAACTATGTCAAATAAGCAGTTGATGATTGTTTCAAATCGATTAATATTTGAACATATATAGAAAGTATGTATTGCTAATGATAAAACTACAATGATGGGGTGTATCCCCTAACCTAATTAAGTGAGACTCCTATGCTTCTGTCACACAATATGCTGATACACAAACCCTGTAGAGTAGAGTTGAGAAGTAAAACCCTCGATTATCACTTCGAACTCCCTGTGCAGAGATTTCACCCAACAATATTGTGTCCCTTAGGATAGTCTGACTGTGATTCACCTTACAGGTTTGTTTTCATATCAGGATGATATGTGTAAAGCCCAATATATACAACAGAAACTTCAATCTGGGTTATTTGCCAAGGAGTGGTAGCTTACTGTCAGTCCAAGGCTTCCAAGCTCACAACATGATAGGATGGGGAAAGTAGTGTGCAAGCCTTCCTTACATCTGGTTCAAACTGAGCCTCAAGAAATCAAATCACTTAGGGTTTTCAATGCAGCCCAGTGAGGATTCGAATATGGCAACTAGATTGAATGAGTCACTGGATTCACCTCCACAGGGTTGCGCTTCACCAAACACCAAGCCTGCATGCAAGATACCCCAGATCTGGATCTACTGGATTCCCAACACTTGAAAATAGGGTGGTGAGCTGGATTATAGGGTTTGTATGGTGATCAGAGCGAGCCTAATTCCCTCAGAGTGCCAGGTGCAAGAATGACGTATCTCACAGTCGCTCAAACCTGCAACAATATTTAGAGTAAACAAATTTAAAAAGCTGAATGCAGAGAGGAATTAAGGATAATTAAGGTTTTCATCCCAACCTCCTTACACTTAACAGGGGTTTTTCTTGCTAGTGTGACCACTAGAAAATTCGTCCTGACTTTTGCATGCCACCCAATGACCTAGTCACACAATTAAATTGATGCTCCACAATAGGGCGTATAGCCCAACTTGGTGCCCAAGCAAAATTTAAATTTTGAGCACCGACTTTATTATATTTCTGAACTAAATATGTTAATTTATATTTATATTTTATATTTAATGCTTATTAACTTTTATGTACAAGAGTTTAGTGTCTAAAAACACTTTTGGGGATTTATATGCTACAAGTCAGCCTCAAGGGGTTAGGGACGTGACAATTTATAACCTCCCAACACTATGGATGCCTACATGCATCCACAACGTTTGCTAAGGAAGCCACAAAGAGATTATATTTATTGCCAAACTCTACTACATTGCTTGAGCCTTTGAACTTTATTGCAAATTTCAGCTTCCAATACATAAGGTGCACACTATTGGTGATGTGAAAGTTTGCAACCAATTACATTCTTTGCACATGAAGCAAAAGAAGTGTATTAGTGTAAACTAGTGGAATAGTGTCATCAGGATGGGCAAGAAGAAAACCGGCAAGTAGAAGCCCCAACTAGCACAAGAAGCCATCAACAAACAGAATACAAATGTGAAGGTGGAGATAAATGTTGGGTTTAACCTCATGCACATTGTTGATGGATTGTTCACAAAGGGAGTAGTGGAGTCGTCGCAAAAACAGATTCTATAAAATGATGCCTTTTGACACCTTTTTTTAATTTTGAATATCTTTGCCTTGTGACATGTTTCAAATTCTTCTGAACAAGTGTTCAGAGCACCAAACATAGTTTTGCATCAATAGAATGTTGGCACTTGGCACCAAATAATGTCATCACATGTTTTGCATGATGGTTTATTAGCGAGTGCAGCTGTAAACAGATTTGAATCTCATGTATAGCATAAGTTGTAAGGGTAACTAATTATCACACCCAGATGTAAGTGCTAACCACAAATGTAAGTGATAATTGTATTTCCTACAACGTACATCATGATTAAAAACTAATTCAGTTAACATTTAAGTCATCAAGCGCTCAGGTAAAGCACTATAAAACACCAACATTGTAATGACCAAAGAGACTTGATTTTGTAGAGAGAAGCTTTGACATTTTAAATGATCATAGAGGATTAGTTAGAATGAATCTAGTTCTTCGTATCTATAAACATGTTTATTTCCATGTATGTTTTTGTCCAAGTCTTGCATGTGTCATTATTTTCTCTAGATAAATAGTTTAGCACATGAGATTTTAGCAAGGGTGTCAAGCCCTTCCCACACTCCAAGTGAGACCCTTGACCATAAGACAACACACAAGGAAGCTACAACAATGAGTTAAGCATAGAGTATGAAGCTCATAAAGAAATAGAGAAACAATTAATAAGGAGCATCCATTTCTAGGGGGTAGTACATGACAAGATAATGTGTTGTTCATCCCTAACCTCAACCTCAACAACGGAGAAGGCCTAAGTGGAATTACATCACATTCCATGATGTGTGTGAAGATCAACTTCCCCAACCTAATGCATAGCCTAGATGATTGAGAAACCAACTTGCTGATTTCAATAAGCATTAATTTTCTCTCTTGTTAGTTTTATTTCAGGTGAATATGCCAACCACTTTGGTGAAAGTAGAAGGCAAACTAAAGTGTGAAGTAACCATGACGTCTGAATATGATGTTGATACAGAATTATACCTAGTTTTTGGTAGACAAGCCTTCCACTAAGAAGCTCATTAGATGCAAATGGGTGTATAAGATGAAATGCAAAGTAGAGGGTTCTTTAGATAAGAACAAGGCCCATATAGTCAAAGGTTATTCACAACAAGAAGGAATTGACTCTAAGATGACCTTTACTCCTATAAAAAAAAGGTCACTTTTTAGTCAGTACTCTCCAATCCAATTTGGATGGAAGGTGTATCAAATAGCTATGAAAAGTACTTTCTTCAATGAGGGTATAGATAAAGAGGTTTATATGGTATATCCAAAAGGGTTTTGAGGACCAAAAAAGGAATATCTAATGTGTAGGTTGATCGAGTGCTTGTTTAAGCAGGCTCCATGAGCCTATATATCAAAATTGATCAACATTTACAAAAATTTCGATTCAAAATAAGTTTCTAAGATTCAAATCTCTATGTCAAATGTGATGGTGATGATATCGTGATTCATATTGACCATGTTGATAATTTACGCATCACTAATAGTGAGGCTAATGCGATTTAGAAAGTTTGGACCTCAACTTTTGATCTAAGTTGCCGGTTCTGGTTCGGATTCAAATTTGGGTTCATGGGTTCGTTCAAAAAATTTTTGGGATGGGTTTGGGTTCACTTTGGGTTCGTCCATACAAAAACATATAAAAATAAAAAAAATAAAAATATATACATGTATGCAGCAGCAAATAAGTTCATAATACACCACTATCAACTATGCTAATACTAAATTAAGATAGCAAAATATACCAACCATATATATTAATGTTTTAGTCCAAATAACATAGCAAAATGCCAAAATACACCACCATATCAATGTTTCAGACCAAAAATAATAATGTCAACATTAACAATCAGCCATCACTAATCAAATATCATCAAAAGTCATCAAACATATCATCCTCCTCCCGTTGTAGCAAATTAGAATCACAAACAGTGCCACTGGCACAAGTACTAGCAATCTCAACCTCGGGAGCAACCTCATGATCACTAGGTAGTCACGGTCATCATCATCAACTCCAAGTGCACCAAGGCAGACAATTGAATCATCCAACTCCGCACACTCTGGTTCAACATCCCAATGCTTTGCCTCCCCTTTTTTGTAGGTATTGTCTTTGTGTGTTAGGAGCTTCAAGTTTGAATGCACAAAGACCAAGTCTTTTTCCCTCTTGGAATGTAGTCTTTTGCGCTTTATTGGGTGGAGTATGTGCTCCAATTCCTCTTGAATGATGATGAACTAGCAACCTATCAAGATTTTCAATTTTGAAATTAGAGAGTTAAGAGTTATGAATACAAATTTTAAATATAAATTCAATATTCCTCAACAAGAATTTAGAAATTAGAATCTTAAGAGTTAAGAACTTGTGATAAAACTTTGATGGCAACAGGTTGTAGGTGCTGTTATATTTCTCCATGAAAGTACCACCATTTATGAGCATTAGCACCTTCCTTGTCTACAAAAGCGTCAAGACCACTATCATCAGTGCTTGCGAAACTCATGAATTCAAACCTCACCATAGGCCGTATGGGATCAGAAAAGAGTCTACGAAGGGCTGCCTTGTACCCATGAGCAACTTTAGGATTTCTATATGGGGCAACTCTAGTGCTACTCTCACTAAGGATCGCCTGACTATAGTACCGAGGGCTCAATGCAAAGGCAAGAAAATGCAAAGGGGTGGTGATTTTGTTCCATCTCTCCACCATGACTTTTTATAGTTCCTTGAAGAATGTTTCTTCAGGATCTTTCTCTTTCTCATTTATGATTTTTTTCAAAATCCTCAATCATGGAGTCAATGCCATCATATACCTCACCCAAGCAAAGGCCTAACCATGTCAACATATCGGATCATGCTCAATGCAGGCTCAATAAATCTCAGAATGTACTCAACACGATCCCACCAAGAGTCATCTAGTATCATTGCCTTAATGGCAGCTGCCCTTGTACTACTAGATTGCCTTCATATGCTCCAATTAGCACTGATTACCATTCTAGACAATGCCTCTTTAACCTTCACAAGGCGTCTCAAAACAATAGTGTTGAAGGCAAAATGGGTCTCAGCAACCTATTTCAAAATCAAAACAATAATAAATTAAAATTAAAAACTCAGAAAGTTTACTAAACTAAAGTCTAAAACATATTTAAATTTTAAATAATTTAACTTACCTTCAAGAGCTCCAATCTTGAGAATTGTCTAAATATGGCTTGTGACATATGGTGGTTCGTGATGAACATTTGGATCTCCTGGGCATCATCATGCATTTGTTTGATCCACTCAACTTTCTTGCCAACTTTTTGCAGCATTAGGTTGAGTGAGTGGACAGCACAAGGTGTCCAAAAAGGTGTTTATAGCATTCCTCAACCAATAACCCGGCAGCTCTAAAATTTTTGGCATTGTCTGTTATCACCTGAACAACATTTTGAGGGCCAACTTGCTCAATGGCTTGGAAAAGAATGTTTGCAATGAATGGACTGTCCTTCACTTGCCCTTCACAATCCACTGCTCTCAAAAACATTGCACCTCTCATGGACACTGGAATAACATTGACCAAAGGGTGATTTCTTGCATCTTTCCATCCATCAGATACTATGGACACACCTGTTTCAATCCATGGATCCCTAATGGGCTTCAAGGAATCCTCTACATATTTCACCTCTTTGTCCAATAAAGTGGTGCGCACCTTCTCATAACCCGTGCCCTTGAACCCCCTTGGAGCCTCATTAATTGATCTCACCATTTTTTGCCAATATGGTGAGCGAACAACATTAAATGCCAATCCATTTGCATAGATGCATCTAGCTTTGTCTTGCTCGGCAATGTATCTAGCCTCATTGTAAAATGACATTTCCAAGAGCCCCTTTGCTCTCTTATTTGTCACCGGTTCTTGAGGAACACGCAAGAATGGATGGCCCTCTACAGGTTGTTCATTGGAAACTAAAGCCATAGAGGCCTTCGATGCTTTTTTACTTCTAGACCTTTCCAAAGGATGAACAATTGCATTCCTAGCTACTTCATCTGCTTGTCTTTGCTCTTCAATATATTTTAGTACAATAGAGTTTGCAAGAAGGGTTTTAGGTGGAGGTTGCCCTTCAACTCTTGGCTTGCCTGTACAAAACTTGATGCCTTTCGGAGGGATAAAACACAAATGTGCTTTCACTCTAATATAAGAGCTTTTATATTCCTCTTTGCAATGGCTGCAAATCCAAAGGAAACCTCCTCCACATGGTAGTTGCTAAACCATTTCCATAGTGTAGAGCTCGGCTTTGTTTTGAATCAGGAGTTCCCAGTGCTAGAAGCACTTGCCATTCTATGAATCTATAAACAACATACAAAGCCACAAACCAAAATGAAAAAATAAAATAAAACTAGAGTGCTCATTTCATTTTGTTAAAAAAATGCAAAGAAAAAATTAAAAAACAGACAAAATCAACAAAAACCTACCTCTTTTGTTGAAATCTTCCTCTTCAATGTCTTAGAGGAGTTCTCAACACTTGCAACTGCGTAGGAATAGCTCATAAACCAGCTTAGAGAATGCAACAATCACCCTTCAACACTCCTTGACAACCATTAAGGAATAGCTCACAAACTAGCTTAGAGCATGCAACAATCACCCTTCAACACTCCTTGAGCAATGGCAAGCAAACAAGAAAGTTTAGCAATGAAGGCAAGAAGTTCTCTTTTTCATTCACAAATGCACAAATGAGATATATTTCACCTTTTTGGCCTTTTTAGTGGTCTATTTTAGCGTTGGAGTGTCGATTTGACCAAAATAGACCAAAAAAGAACTTTAAAAATATCAAAAAAAGTTCTAAAACCCGTTAAATTCTGCCTCAGTTCGCCACTAATGTCAAAATTCACTAAAAATACGGCAAAATTCTCCCCGGGACCTTCACAGCAAACCCACACTCAAAATGCGGGACCCTAGCCATATTTGGGCCAGACCACATCCGAACTCATGATTGGGCCAGAAGAGACCGAGACCCTGGGCTGCTAGAGAAGAATCTTGCAATGTAGCTTTTGATGTATGCTCAACTTTTGACAAGAAAGGTTTGGACCTCCTAAACCATTTCTTACATGTTGAGTTTTAACTACTTGCTCAAGCAATATTTGTCTCTCAAGTGAAGTATAATATAGCTAAAAAATCTTCAAGAAAAATTCAAGATGGCTCATTGTAATCTCTCACCAACATTTTTAGAGGTTAGGCTCAAACTTTCATCCCACATTGAATCAACACATATAAATGAATCAATATTCAAAAAGTCAATATATTATATATCCACTAGTTCAAAATCGTGTTTTGATGTCAACTATCTTTTTTGGTCCCTACAATATCCACGATTAGTCAATGGGCAAGCAACAAAACGAATCCTCTAATATGTCAAAAATACCCTTGATTTAGCATCCTGTACCAATACTCTTCAAAGCTGAAGTTGCCAAGCGACACAAACTCTGATTGTGTCACTGATGTGGACACAAGAAGTTCCACTACTGTCTATGCTTTTGCTATGTATTTAGGAGCTTACTCATTGCAAAGCAATCTCAAACATAGAGTCACTTGTCTTCCACTAAAGTAGAACACAAGTCAGCCATTGGTGCAAGTTGTGATGCACTATGGCTGCAACGGTTACTCTGTGACTTCCAGTTGGTTCCAGTCATACTAACTCCATTGAACTACGATAACTGGACTGATTTTAAGTAGGTGAGGAACACAATACATCATGCCAATGTTGTTGTGTAGCTAGATCGGATCCCTTCTAGGGCTGACCTAATGCACAAAATGCCAAGTGGCCTGTTGGCCTTGGCATTTGGATATCTCAGTTGTATGAGTCTAATTTGGGGCAGGCCCTATTTGGGCGAACCACTTATGTGTAACTTGTGATTAAGTTAAATGTAACTTGTAACTAAGGGAGACTCATATGTAACTTGCAATATATAGGTCTGACCCTATCCTTGGCGCCAAAAGTATATGGCCGACTTGAGGTCTATTAGGAGGTATCGATTCATATATATGCAAGGTCATGATTTCATCAATAGATATGAATTCAATAACATGAAGGTCATGTAGTGTGCTCGGGGGTGACGATAAGAGCTTATCGTCTATGGTTGGGAAGGCAACAAATCTTATGTTTACCTGTGGTTAACGAGCACTACCATAAAATCAACATGGTATCAGAGCGGGTTCCTTCTACAAAGCCTAACAGCTTGAAGGTAGATCCTATGCTTTTGAGGGAGTTCAATCAAAGTAATTTGCAGACTGAGAAATCTAAGTGCAGGCAAAAGTCGATTACCGAGCCTCTCAACTCAGTTGTGAGCATCGCATATGCTCTGCGGCGAGTAACGACCATTGAGGTGCCGATGATCGCCATAGATCTGTCATTAGTGCTCAATGACAGATTCAGTCTGATGCCTTGGCGTTGAAAGTCGCCAAGCCTGGTATCGAAATGATGACAATAAGTGGAGTTGCTATGGACATCTCTGTCCGTTTTAACATTCTATATTTGAATTCTTCATTCGAGAAGGAGAACATGTTGTGGAGGATTCTCTTCAGCAATAGTAACATTTTACTAGCAAATGAAAGTGACGGAGTTCGCTCGCTTCACAGCGCTCGTGGCTAGAGACATCAACAAGGTGGCGGCAAGCATTCTGAGGATTCAACGAAGTGACGCGAGTCGGTACGCATGCTATCGACTGCTCAATATAATGGAAGGTTGAGATCGAGCAGCAACATAGTGGCGAGTTTTGTGATGATCACATTAAGCCGTACACAAATGTGAAATGTGTGCGTATGGGGACGAAAGCGAATGGAGGCACCTAACGATCAGGAATGGTAGAGAAGGCCTTTGTGCAATAACACCTTGCAACAACTCTCATGTCATCCTAGAAGCTTCGAGAGTCACATGAAGCATTTGTTTCGCTAAAGCCTCCATAGGCATCGGATGATATTGCAACTGAAGGTCCAGTTATTCGAGTTCTTACTTATGTCGCTCTTGAAGATCATCTAAAGTTTGTCCTAGGATGGGCACTGCAGCTTAGCATTCTAGCACACCCTGCTACAAGTGGATTTCTGTCGCATTTATGTGGTTGGTCCATCACTTTGTTGTGGATGGTATTAAAGGCAGTTCTTCAGATGATGCTTAAGCTATGCTCGGAGCAGATATTGTGGACAGATGATGAGTGATGGCAAGGGCCAAAGGCCACGCAGCCATCAGATCATCACTAGGTGCTTCGGTGTGATCAATCCAAGTGAATGGAAATTCCATTGCTGAGCAAAATTATAAAAGATAAGTACTCTTTATGTTTGAATAATGCTACATCATTGAATAGTGAATCATGTATTGACATTTCCCCTGACTATCATTATCTCTCTCTGAAATGCTTCCAAGACGAATCAGAGATTGCATTCAAGGAAGATTGCTTCCATTTCTTTGCAGAGGAAGAATCAGCATTCAAAGAGAGTCTGACATATTGTCAAAAGTAACCTTGGACGAAGAGATTAGAAGATTGATATCTACTTCAGAGGGAGCATGACATTTCAGCTTCAGAGGAAGCATGACATTTCAGCTTCAGAGGGAGCTTGACATTTTAGCTTCGGAGGGAGCTTGACATTTCAGCTTCAGAGGAAGCCTGACATTCCAGCTTCAGAGGGAGCCACGTCATCATGAAGATTTGGTTAATGCATTTTTCTCTGTGATGGAGAAATTTGAGGTGAAAGCCCTTGTTAATGAGTTCTTCTCTATGAGGGAGAAGATCGAGCTGCAATCCCTTGCTAATGAGTTCTTCTCTGTGAGGGAGAAGTTTGAGGTGCAATCCCTTGTTGATGCTTTCTTCTCTGGGAGAAGTGTGAGGTTAAAGCCCTCGTTCCGCCCTCTGCAAGTTGGTATGGTGGATCCACCCTCTGCGAATAGGCATGGTGGAGATGCATTCTTCTGTGGGAGAAATCTGAGGTTAAAGCCCTCGTTCCACCCTCTGCCAGTAGGTATGGTTGATCCACCCTCTGCGAGTAGGCATGGTGGAGATTCATTCTTCTCTGGGAGAAGTCTAAGGTTAAAGCCCTCGTTCCACCCTCTGCAAGTAGGCATGGTGGAGCCACCCTATGCAAATAGGCATGGTGGTAATGCACCCTTCTCTGGGAGAAGGTTGAGGTGAAAGCCCTCGTCCACCATCTGCGAGTAGGCATGGTGAGCACACCCTCTGCGAGTAGGTATGGTGGGTATCATGGAAGAAATTCCATGATGTGCTTGTTCACCCTCTGGGAGTAGCTATGGTGAACGTATTATTCATGGGAGTAGCCATGGTGGTAGTCACTACGTGACTTGGTTATTCAAAAGGAATCCTCCCTAGCTAAGAGGGAGTGTTGTTGTGAAGCTAGGTCGGATCCCTTCTAGGGCTGACCTAGTGCACAAAATGCCAAGTGGCTTGTCGGCCTTGGCATTTGGATATCTCAGTTGTATGAGTCTAATTAGGGGCATGCCCTATTTGGGCGAACCACTTATGTGTAACTTGTGATTAAGTTAAATGTAACTTGCAACTAAGGGAGACTCATATGTAACTTGTAATATATAGGTCTGACCCTATCCTTGGTGCCAAAAGTATATGGCCGACTTGAGGTCTATTAGGAGATATTGATTCATATATATGCAAGGTCATGATTTCATCAATAGATATGAATTCAATAACATGAAGATCATGTAGTGTGCTCGGGGGTGACGATAAGAGCTTATCGTCTATGGTTGGGAAGGCAATAGATCTTATGTTTGCCTGTGGTTAACGAGCACTACCATAAAATCAACAGCCAAGGCCAAATACATTAAGGTTGATCATCACTACACAACAATTAATTGATAATGAGCACATTTTGTCTTCTTTATCATGCCACATAGGAGCAAGTTGTCAATACAATGACTAGCCATTTGAGTTTGAGGGTAATGTATGACATAGAATATTGATGTATAAAATGTTGTAATAATTTATACAGTAATCATGTCAAACAACATAATTAAGTAGGTTACAAAATGTGAGTTACGACTGGTGTAACTTCCTCCCTCACTAATAAATAAGTGTGCACACACATTCCATTGTGGGCCCATTTCCTGCGTTGCCATTTTCTTAAAATAAGCATATAAGGTTCATTATAAAAAGAACGAGACGGAATGCTTTGGATTGACTTTTCTAAAGCCATAAACCACTGAAATATAACTGTTGATGGAATCCTGTCCTCTCTCCAATTCCCTCTTCATATTATATAAGATATAGCCTTATAGGATTTAATTTCTTGTAGATATTCCATCCCTTTCCATGAGATGGGCTTTCTTTTCTCACAGTCAAGCAGTTGGGTGGAGGTGTAAGCATTAATTTAATCTCCGTTTTCATGAAATTGATATCACCACGGCTTCAGGCTTAACCTAGCCCGTCATGGGGACTGCTTTTTAAGGCTTGCATAAACGCAGTATCCCTTAGAAAAATGCAATCATTAATAGCGGTAGCTTACTCATTCATTCCTATAATAAAATATAACATAGACGAAACTGCTAGTGAAGTTACGTAGTTAATCCATTGCATTCTACTAATGGGGAATTCAATATTGAAACTGATGCCTTCAAAATGGAATCTTAGCAGGACCGACGCTAGAGGATTAAGACAAGATCGTCATTTAGGGTTTCAAGACTTATGATATCCTTTTCTTTAATACAAATAAAGAATTAGTTTATCGTACTTACTTGGAAGCTGTGGCCGAGGACTCTTCCTCAATCCAGGTGCGAATTTGTTTCATGTTGCGTTTAAAGATATTTGCAGACTGCTTCACATCGCTCCTCAGCAGAAGAACCACCGCTCCCACCCCTATCACTGTCATGAGGAAATTCGTTATAGCCATATTCTCTCTTCCGTTTTCGCAATACGTGCGTCCAAAACGTAACAGTTGACAATTTAAGCAGATTGATTTAAGATTATGGTTGTCACAACTTCAAAACCACAGAATTTGCGGGGTTTGAAGAGAAGGGAATAATCGTGGTGCACGCTCTTCGCGATGGCTGTTTTATTTTCCAGTGTGTAGTGTTGAAAATTACCCTACCGATCCTCTCTTGTCATATTGTGTATTTATGACGATCGAGTTTATTTGATATGTAAAATAATATTTTGTAATTAAATTACTAAATAGTTTCATATATTTTTTAATTTCTTTTTTTTTTAATTTTTTTTGGTATACATTTATTTTATTTTTAGATGATTTTAGTTATTTTTTAATGTTTGCATAAAAAACAAAATTTAAAAATATTTTTTTGTTATTTTTTAATTAATTATTATAGGCTCATTAAGAATTGTATTAAAGTATATGTAAAAATTAGTCATAATTAAAAATCAATCATGTACAAATTATAGAGAATAAAGAAAACACATCTATTTTTTTATTTCAAGTAGACAAAAGAATGTATATGACCATTTTGTCTTTTTAGGATCATTAAATATGCTTTTTGGTATCATCAATCTTTACAATTGAAGTTGTAAAGTTGGTTTGGATTAAGATTTGACATAAGAGAACATGATGTTTACCATTTGATAGACTTTTGAAAGGTATTTGTACATATCACATATTCTTATGCAAATCCAAACATCTTGAAATTGAGGTGAAAAAGTTTCAAACTATGAGGAGTCATGAGATCTTTGTGAGTTTTATTGGTTCACATTCATGCATTAAATTCAAGTATATACATGCAAAGATTAGGTTCGTACCTATAGATTTGAACCTAGATATAATACAATCAAATTGATAGGCTAGTGAGTATAGCATAAAATTCCAAACCCTTGGTAGATACATTTATAACACTTCAACAAAATCAAAACTAAACACTTGAAATTATTTTATTTAAATTTCGCATTTAATTGAGCATTTATTTTAGTATTTTTAATCATTAGTCTCGTCTCATTCATCTAGGTTAATTAATTCTTATTTTGTTGCACTTTTTTAATTAGCTTGGATCATTTTATGTAGAGGTATTTTTCCCTCTACATTTGGTAAACTTGGCATTCCTACACAACCTAGGGTTTATCTTTCATCCTCATTATGCAAGAATGCAAGAACATAAGTAGTTTTGAAGACTAAGTGCATGTGCAAGATATTGTTTGTCGGAAATGGTGAAGCTTGTCATGTAATTAGGTGGGGATGCTCACCATGATCCCACCTAGCACGTGACACCAATAAGACTTCAATGCACTGATTTGAAATGATTCCTTTGTCATGTGTCAAAAACAAGAGGATTAATGTGCACAAGGAATGATGTGTCATAGTTAAGTGTCATCATTCAAAAGACGAGGCCAGGAAGGAGTTGTTGCATACGTTTAAGCATGTCATGTCATGAAGCTTGAATTTTATTAGCTTATGTGATTGGCAAAGCTCACCATGAGATTAAAACACAAGATTGTCATTAAGGCATGTTCAAGCTATCAAAAAAGATGACAAAATAATGTCTTTTTACCTACATTGAAATGAAGATGAATTAGGAGGATTCGGAGAATCCCAATGTAAGTTGATTAATGAGTGATCATTTAAATTGTATTTATAACCTCTCAACACTATGGATGCATATATGCATTGACCATTTTTGCTACAAAGGGATTATATCTGTAGCCAAACTCTACTACATTATTTGAGCCATTGAACTTTATTGAAAATTTTAGCTTCTAATACATAAGGTGCACACTAATGGTGATTTGAAAGTTTGGAACCAATTATATTCCTTGCACATAAATCAAAAGAGGATTACTTTGTAAAAACTAGTGGCATAGTGTCATTAGAATTGGCAAGAGGAAGGTAATTGGTGAGTAGAAGTTCCAACTAGCCCAATAAGCCATCATTGAACAAGATACAAATGAAAAGGTGGAGTTAATGTTGGGTTTAACCTCATGCACGTTGTCAATGGTTGTGCACAAAGGGAGTAGTGAAGTCATCAGAAAAATAGATCCTACAAAACGATGCTTTTTGACACCTTTTTCTTTTGATTTAGAATGGCTTTGCCTTGTGACATGTTCAAAGTCCTTGGATAAGTTTTCCAATGACCAAGCATAGTTTTGTATCAAGAGAATGTTGGCAATAAATAATGCCATCCCATGTTTTACACTACAGTTTATTAGTGAGTGAAATTGTAAAGAGATTTGAATATCATGTATAGAACTAGTAGTAAGTGTAACTAATTCTTGCACCCATTTGTAAGTGCTAACCACAAATCTAAGTGATAATTTCATTGTGCATCATGGCAAGCACTAATTCACTTGAAATTTAAGTGATCAAGTGCTCAAGTAAAGCACTATAAATCATTGTGATTGCAATGACCAACAAGACTTGTTTTTGTAGAGAAAAGCTTTGAGATTGTACTTGATCATAGAAGATTAATACAAACGAATCTAGTTCATATCTATGAGCATGTTTACTTCTAAGCATGTGTCTTTCTCTTGGTCTTGCATGTATCATTATTTTCTCTATATAAATAGTTTAGAACACATTTATAGGAAGGGTGTAAAGCCCTTCCCACAATTTGTGTGAGACCCTAGACTATAAGAGACCGCAAAAGGAAGCTAAAACAATGAGTTAATCATGGAGTGGGATTCTTATAGAGAAATAAATAAGAACTTGATAAAGAGCATTGATTTCTATGAGGTAGTACATGGCAAATAATGTGTTTCCCATCCTAAACCTTAACTTAAACAATGGACAAGGCCTAAGTGTAATTACACCATATTCCATGTGTGTGTGAAGATGAACTTACCAACCTAATGCATAACCTAGAAGATCAAGAAACCAACTTGTTGATTCTAATAAGAATGTAATGTTTCTATCTTGTTAGTTTCACTTTGGAGAAAGTATAAGGAAAACCAAAGTGGAAGCAAAATTAAGGTTGAATATGATGTGTTGATAAAGAATCACACCTATTTATTGGTAGAGTTGCCTCCCACTAATAATCTCATTGGATGCAAATGTGTGTATAAGGTGAAATGCAAAGTAAAATGGTTCTTTAGATAAGAACAAGGCTCATATTATCAAAGGTTATTCACAACAAGAACTCAACTATAAGTGACCTTTGCTTCTACTATAAAAATGGTCACTTTTTAGTTCATACTCTAAAAGCCCAACTTGGATGGAAAGTGTATCAGATAGTTATGAAAAGCTATTTATTGAATGATAGTATAGAAAAAGAGGTTTATATGGTATACCTAGAGGGTTTCCAAGGACCAAATAAGGAATATATAATGTGTAGGCTGATCAAGTGATTGTTTAAGCAAGCTCTGTGAGCCTCTTATATCAAATTTGATCAACATTTACAAAATCCTAGATTCAAAAAAAGATTCTAAGATTAAAATCTTTGATTGTGATTCACATTGACCATGTTGATATTTACACATCACTAGTAGTGAGGCTAATGCATTTTAGAGAGTTTGGACCTCAACTAAATTAATGTATGCTTAAATTTTGACATGATAGTTGGACCTCCTACACCATTCCTTAGGCGTTGAGTTTTGACTAATTGCTCATGCAATATTCGTGTCTCAAATGAAGTATGTTAAAGCTAAATTTTTTTAAGAGAAATAAATACAAGATGGTTCATCGTAATCTCCCACGTACATTTATGGAGGTCGGGCTCAAACTTCCATCCCATGTTGATTCAAGACCTATAAATGAATCAACAGTCAAAAAGTCAATATAATATAAATCAATTAGATCAAATGTGTGTTTTGATGTCAACTATCTAATTTGGTCCTTATCACAACCATAGTCAATGGCAGGCAACAAAATGAGTCCTTTGATATGTCAAAGCAATCTCAAGAATTTAGTGAAAAAGTTCCATATTGGCTATGCTTTTGCTTTAAGTTAAGAGCTAACTCATGGCAAAGCAATCTTAAACATCTGCACACCTTGTCAACCACTAAAGTAGACTTAAATGCAATCATTAGTGCAAGTTGTGATGCACTATGGCTACAATGACTACTCTATGACTTCCAATTGGCTCCAATGACACTAACCCAAATGTACTATGATAACTAGAGTGCTTTAATGTTGGTGAAGAACACAATAAATCATGACAAGGTGAAATACATTAAGTCAATCATCACAACATTCAAAAACTAAGTGCAAATGAGCATATTTTGTCTTCTTTATTGTGCCACATAAGATCAAGTTGTCAATATAACGATTGACCACTTAGTCTTGGGAGTATTAGATATAAAGTATTAATGTACATGACATAGAATATTGATGTATAAAATGTTGTAATAGTTTATAAATTAATTATGTCCAACATTATTTCATTTATTAAATGATTTTCATTATTTTCATATTTGTATATTTAACTTATAATTTTTTTTATTGTTTGTTTTGGGTATTCTATAAGAGATTCAAAATACATATTAAAATCGTTCTAACTGTGTTTCACATCACAGGTTGCTGCTACATCAGAATATACATTTCCGCTTCTATCTAATAAAAAAACCATATACAAACTACCAGTCATTAGCATATGATGTTGTCTACATAGTGTATCTAAATCAGTAATGACATATATATGTTGCACAAAATGTGTTTTTGATCAAACTCTTTGGATACACCATCCAGATCCCATGCCACCCATCCTGTACTTCCTTCCATCCATTTCAGCTCCTTGTCTTCCTGGATCTGCTGGCTATATGGATGCGTAATTTTCACTGCCAGTAGAATTGGGACAACTGTTTTAGGTGCCCCTACTAAACATATCGTTGCCATTGGTGCCTCTAGCACCCCTCTCCTCTATTGCATGAGCTTTGCCGCAGCGCTATTTCAAAAGGTGTCATTTCCTCGGTTCTTCTCACCCATTTACAACCATGAGATATCTCCCATTTGAATTCCCTTGTCGTTCCATCTTGCAACAGGTCCTTAAACTTTTTTCTGACAAGCTTCATAATAACTGTAGCCTGCATGTCAATGTCATAAAATATGAGTCATTAGTGTTTCTTCTTGGCATGAAAAGATTGGAGATGGGCCTGTTTGATGCAATTTTTTAGCATTGTCTTGGAACTTTAATCCTATATGCATACACGACGCATTTTTTTGGCTCTCGATAAGTAGGTTTACAGTTTTCATTTCTGCAGGTACTCTCAGCTTGTGCGAAAATGGGAGCTTTGGAATAGGGTATGAACATCCTTGGAAGCGATTATTGTCAGATTTTTTTAGTTGGAAATGCTCTGATAAACATGTATGGAAAGATGTGGACTCATAGACTGTAGAAATTCTATTGCAGTCACTGATTATTAATCTCCTATCTCATAAAAATTATTTAATATTTAGCTGAATATCGAAAAATAACACAACTGCAACTTCACTAAAAATACGGAAAGAAATAAGCAACACAAGGACACAATATTTTTGGACAATCGTCCCTGAAAAACCCCTAAGGGAAAACCAGTTCTACTGATGGAAAATATATTAATCTTCAGCAATATAAGAATTACAAAAGAATTTATTGCCTCTTACTGGCAGAACTTCGACAAACTCTTAATATCTCATGTTGATATCCTCCACTGCTATATCAACGCTATCACTGCGCCTCTTGCTAACACTGCAAGACTATTTGCTATCACTGCAAATTCTTCTCAAGACTTCTTGTTTTCCAAATGACCCATGACCCCTTTTTATACTACTCTATTGGAAAACCAACGGCCGAGATTAATTCAAACCAACGGCTGAGATTAAGACAACTCAATAACCAATAACTAATTTTGGCTATGAGGTGTCACCTAAAAAGAGCCACTATTAAATAACAATTGTTTTTATCCTAACAATACTTGTTTGACAAAAACAACCATTTTCTAATTCTAGGTCAGGACGAACAGCTGTCCAAAACTACCCATAACTAATGCTGTTATTTCTGGGGAAGGACGAACAGCTGTCCAAGCTACCCATAATTAACATAGACAAGCTGTGTGAACTGTTTTATCAAAGAAATTTGGTCTCATCGACTATTATGATTGCAGGATATGCACAATGTGTGTTTGTTCAAAAGGATTCAGAAATTTTCAAACAAATGCGATTGGCAGGTGTAAAGCTAGAGTCCGCAATTTCGACCAGCATCCTCTCAGGCTGTGCAAAAAGTGGGGCTTTGGAACAGGGTACAAACATCTGTCAAAGTATTTGTCATGTAGTTGTGGAACATCTTAAAGAAACACTTTACTGGTTTGGCGCTCAAAATATCAGCAGAACCCAACAAAAAAAAAGTGATCTTCATATGTAGATTTGCATTGCTTGCATATCCAAATCAATCTAAAAAGTAATCTCACAACCATTTAATGTCCCATCTGCAATTTCAAATTAAATTCTGAAACTGATACAATAAGATCGCATTTGGAATAGGTAATGGACAACACTTGTTTAAGGACTGAGAATTTGTGTGCCGCTACAAGACCAGAAGAGCCCAGCTGCAAATGAACAGAAATAAGATATGCTCAGTTGGCGTTGGAAGGTTGCCCTATTCCTCTGCACAGCTTCGCTAGATTTTATTCTAGACAAGCCTAATCCCAAATGAATAGTAGAAAGATTTGCTTGCTTAGTTTAAGTTGAAAGTCAATCCCCTTCCTCTGCATAGCCCATCTATTTTTGTTGTCTATTTGTTCTTGTGGTTTGCTAGATTTTATCCTGAACAAGAAAGATGCAAGACACAGTGCACATTTTTCTCCTAGATCACTCATTTCTTTTTTCTAACCTTTCCTACCTTATTTTACATATAAGTATGAACTCCATGGCACTACAATATCCATATTTTCCTCTTAGATCACGTTAATGTCATATATATATATATATATAATAATTCCTTATAATTAATAATTTCTTAATTTTTCCAATCCAAAAAATAATTGGATTCTGTCTAAAATTTATTTTAAAAATTAAATTTAAATATACAATTATATTCAAATGAAAATTATTTATTTATGTTATATATTTTATTTAAGAGTTATATTATTGTTAAATGTTTTGATTTATAAATTACTGTAATTTTTTAGATAAAAGATATGAATTTATTTTTAGTCACATATTAGATATTTCTTTCTCTAAAAGATCATTGTAGAATGCCTCTCAACGTATTGAAATCAAATATATATTTAATTCAAATAATTATGATAATTATAATTAATATTAAGTATTATTTAATAGTGCAACCTACTCAATATATATTAATTAATTAATTTAATTGATTAATATTTATGATTAATTAATTTAAATTAGTTAATTATTATTTGACATTATAACATTTTTTTATATGAATGAATGATAGAGGAATTTTGCGAATGTTTGGTTGCAAGCACGTGAATTGTCTGACAAAATGCATTCAAGAAATTTGTTCACATGGAATAATTTGATTGTAGCATATACAAAATGTGAAAGCATATACAAAGCACCTGAACTATTTGATAGAATGCCTCGAAGTACACTCTTCTAATGGAGCACCCTGATTACTGGATATTAACAGAAAGGGTTTATTGGAAAGACTTTAGAACCTTGTCCTTCCTAGGTTCCTCGTAGGAGAAGTAGGTTGCAGTTACACATACAATAAACCTTCACAATACAACTTTGAAATGATCCTTATGCAAAATGTCTTGACATAGAGTTTTAATTATTTTATTTAGATTTTTTATTAAAGGTCTATTGTGTATTTGATGCAATAGTTTTGGATGGGTAGTGTAGTTATAAAGAATATGTTTTTAATAGGTAATGCAAGTCATGCATTTATCAATGATTTTTTTTGCAATCTAAACCATAGTCTCAATTTTCTCTAGTATATCCTAGCTCTAATAATGGAGCGATCTATTTTTTATTTACACTTGACATTATAAATCCATTTGCAACCAATGAATTTCTCCTTTGGGAACCATGTTGACAACACTTGGGTGTTGCTTTTATTAAGACATCAAACTCCACTTTCATAGTAGCTTCGTATTCAAGCTTTCCTTTGGTCTATTTAAAAGTCCTGGGCCCAAATAACTATAAGACAATAGAATTAGAGAAAAATGCACCTACTCAATACCTTACACAAGTTGTTTCCCTATGCACAGGAACCAACCTTCCATTGCATTTGGAAATTCATCTTTCCAACCATCTTTCATTATGGTAAAGTACCATGTTGGTGTATAGTAAATCAAAGATTGCATATCAATCTCTTCTCCATCAATCTTGAATCTTGTCATAAAGACTAAGTGTATACACCTAAAAATGGTCTGAAGATAATTAATTAAATAAGCAATTATTCAATTAATCCCCCTTCCTGATTTAATTGAATTCATTAGCAATTTGATTAAATTCTCCCTTTCATCTACTTATTAATAAATCTAAGGATTTGTTTAATAGGTTCATTTCAATAAGTCCCCTTTGATTAATCAATTCCCCCCATTCAATCAATTCTTCTAATCCCATAATTAATTAAAACAAATCAATTTATGAGTTGTTGAAAATTAATTAGTCTTTTCCTATTATTTGAATTTTTAAATTCAAATTACCCACATGCCTCCTAACTTCTAACCACCTAGTCTAACCATCCCTCTAACCTAACCCATTCCACCTAACATTGGGTTTAACTAACCATGTCCTATCTTGCACATCCTAACCTCCTTATCCTAACCTCCTATGGTGTGGATATTCTCCCCTTGAGACACATGGCACTTTGGCTACATGTCTTCTCTCTTGGACACTTGCCCTCTTATGAGCAAGACTCCTTGACACTTGTCACCACAGAGATGACAAGTGTCCCTTCCTCCAACCTCCTCCAATTTCACCCTTGATATCTTCAGACTCAATCTTGACCGTTGATTCCTGCCACCTCACCCTTGGCCTTGGAAATCCTATAAATATCCCCCATTTTGGAGCACAAAGGATCCCATCTCATTATCAATTTATGCATTGTTACTATAGGCATATCCATTCTAGCATATCATTTGAGCATTGCTATTATAGGCAATTGCATCTTAGATCTGGTTTAAGTTGATCATTTTCTAGCATAATTGTTGAATCATGTAGCTTAATCAGTCCCTTTTCTAGCTTAATTGCATCATCATCATAGCTTAATCATGCATATCATTAGCTTAATTAGACTCTTGGATCAATCTAGCATAATCAATCTCATCTAGTTTGCATATCATCATCATTTCAAATCCTTCGTCTAGGTGTAGTCAAGTCATTGGGATCGCTTATCTAGATTTGAGAGAAAATCCATACTCGCATCTCTTAGGAGGCTATAGGTTGCTTTGTCATGGTTCACTTTTCATTTGCTTTTAATTTGCTAATCATGCTTGTAATGATCTATTGAGTGTTTGTGTTGCAGCTGCAAGTACCACACTTCACAGGCACGACACTAAGAATGCTCACTCTTTTCTTCACCAAATTGCCCTTTGTATTTGTACCTTCTAATGTTCTCTATTTTATTTCAACACCAACACTTATTCTATAATTAAAGTAGTTACTCATATGCTACTATATGTAAAATTAACATTCACTAAAAAATACTATTTACTGTTTTCTCATTTACATGTAGATATTAACCATAATTTTATTTATAGAGATATCTAGTAATCAATATGCATCAGATTGCTCCCTATCCAACAAACATATATGCGTTTCTTTTTGCATCTAAATTACTTCTTTTTCCTTAGGAATATGTGCAAAAGAAATGCAAGAAAAAACTTTGAAATCACTTATAGAAGATATTTTGCCTAGAATAATTTATGAAAAGGATTGAGATGCAAGGTGAGTAAGTGCACAAAGATGGTGGTAAAAAAGGGGGGTATAAGTGGACACTTTTTTTTTCTGGAATTAGGTGAACTTGAACTTGGAGGCAAAATTTGAAAGTCATCCACTCAATATATGAAGATAATCAAAGAAAAAATATTGTAGTACTCTGAATCTAGTTTCAAAACTACTAAACTTTTTCAAATTTGGATAGGATTAAGGGGGTTGAATCCTTCGCGCACGAAAAAAAGACCCTGATTTTTTCTGAAAAACATAACATAGTGTCTGACGCGTGCATCAAAAAAGTCATAGTTAGATTTAGTATTTTGACAAATCCTTTCATAGAAAGATAGTTAAGAGTGAGAACTAGAAGATGTGTATTTTTTTGTAATTTTTTGTTGAGTATTTTTTTCTTTATAATTTTTCCAATCGAGCACATCTTGAAAATTAGGTACTTGTTCATGTGTGAAGCATAAGTTGCACTAAACAAATCGAAAATAAAAATAAAAATAAAAATAATTGTAAATAATCAAGTGCACTACAATAATATATAAAGTTTTCAAAATTTGGATAAGTATATCAAAAGTTATTAAAAAAATAGTGCACCTATGTCTGTGAGAACTATGGAGACATTGGTAAAAGAAATTCAATAATAATATGTTATTGTTGTTCAAATTTTAAAAAAATTATATGGTTAGAAAGCTCAGAAGATGGGTGAAAATATGGTGGCAATTTTAGAAATACTCACTTGATGAAGTGTAAACTTGATGATGACAAAGTCGAGAAACCAAGTTGATAAAATAAAACAAGTCAAAAAGGAGGGAAATAGAGGGAAATCAAACTTCCAAATCGTAGCTTTGTCATCCAGGCCTATTTCCAAGCCTAAACAGTCAAAAGCCTGTACGGGGGTACCTATGGTATAAAAAGCGCGTACGAGGTAATTATGGTGTAAAAAGCGTGTACGCTCTATCTTAACTAAAAAAAGCACGTATGCGCTATTTTTAAGTTATAAAAAGCGTGTATGCGCTACGTTTGTTTAAATTTTGGTATTGTGTATAATATGATATTATATATATAATATGTGTATATACATATAATATATAATTTTTATATGTAATATATAATATGTATATAATAATATGTAATATATAATATGTATATAATAATATATAATATATTAAGCATATATATACACACATATAAGTGTATAGTCTTCCCCTCTCAAACACGTACAAGGTGCCTCTCTCTCTCTCTCTCTCTCTCTCTCTCTCTCTCTCTCTCTCTCTCTCTCCCTTCCTCCATACCCCATCCCTCTCTCTCTTATTCTCTCCCTCCCTCCCTCCATACCCCACTGCAACTATGTCTGCACTTCTATAGAAGCAATTGAATTTATTTCTTGTCTGCAAATTCCTCTTTGATTTTTATCATGTACTCTTAGGGTTAGGTCAAGCTCTTACACTTGCTTTTTAGCGAAGCCTCGTTGTTTGTTCGCCTGGAGTCTCTCTTATGTTGACAATGGTCTAACTTATCTATATCAAAACTAAACTACCGATGTTCTATTGTATGATGTTCTATTCATAACTTTAAATAATATATCATTCTATTAGCCCACCATATGACCCCTTAGGTGCCATTAGAGGTCATATTGTTTCCTAAGAGGTCATATGGTGTCCTATGACCCCTTAGGACACCATATGACCCCTTAAGACGCCATACGACCCATAACAACACCATATGGTGTCCTAAGGGATCATAAGATGTCATATGACCATTCAGGACACCATACGACCCATAACAACACCATATGGTGTCCTAAAGGTCCATATGGTGTTCTATGACCCCTTAGGACACTATTTGGTGTTGTTATGGGTCCTATGGTGTGCTAAGGGATCATATAGTGTCCTATGACCCCTTAGGACACCCTATGACCCCTTAGATGTTGTTAGGGGCCATATTGTGTTCTAAGGGTCATATGGTGTCCTATGACCCCTTAGGACACCATATACTGGTGTTATGTGTCTTATGGTATCCTATGACCCCTAGGACACCTTATGAACCCTTAGGACACCATATGGTGTTGTTAGGGGTCATATGGTGTCCTAAGGGGTCATATGGTCTCCTACGACCCCTTAAGACTCCATATGGTGTCGTTATGGGTCGTATGGTGTGCTAAGGGATCATATAGTGTCCTATGACCCCTTAGGACACCCTATGACCCCTTAGATGTTGTTAGGGGCCATATTGTGTTCTAAGGGTCATATGGTGTCCTATGACCCCTTAGGACACCATATACTGGTGTTATGTGTCTTATGGTATCCTATGACCCCTAGGACACCTTATGAACCCTTAGGACACCATATGGTGTTGTTAGGGGTCATATGGTGTCCTAAGGGGTCATATGGTCTCCTACAACCCCTTAAGACTCCATATGGTGTCGTTATGGGTCGTATGGTGTCCTAAGAGGTCATATGGTGTCTTATGACCCCTTAAGACTCCATATGACCTCTTATGTGTCATTATGGGTCATATGGTGTCCTAAGGAGTCATATGGTGTCCTATGACCCCTTAGGACACATGCATGGATCCCTAGGATACCATATGACCCCTAAGAAGACCATATGACCCTAGAGAGGGAGAGAGGGGGAGGAGAGGGATGGAATGGGAGAGAGATACACCCAAGAGAGGAGGAGAGTGAGATAGATAGATAGATAGATACTGAGAGGGAGAGACAAGAGATAAATGAGAGAAAGAGAGATGGAGAGAGAGAGGGGGGGAGATAGAGATAGAGAAGGGGAAAGGGGGGGGAGAGAGAGATTGAGAGAGAGAGAAATAGAGGGAGAGATAGAGATAGAGAGCGACACAAAGAAGGGGACTCACATAGAGAGAGAGAGAGAGAGAGGACACCATACGACCCATAACAACACCATATGGAGTCCTAAGGGGTCAAATGGTGTCCTAAGGGGTCGTAGGAGACCATATGACCCCTTAGGACACCATATGGTCATATGGTGTCCTAAGGGGTCATATGGTCTCCTACGACCCCTTAGGACACCATTTGACCCCTTAACACTCCATATGATATTGTTATGGGTTGTATGGTGTCTGAAGAGGTCATGTAGTGTTATATGACCCCTTACGACACCATTTGATGTCATTATGGGTTGTATGGCGTGCTGAGGGGTCATATGGTAATGAGAAAGGGAGAGAGGGAGGGGGAGGAGAGAGGGAGAGAATGAGAGAGAGGTACTCTTGAGAGAAGGGGAGAGAGATAGAGAGAGAGAGAGTGAAAAATAGAGACTTGATTCTCTCCCCTTCTCTCTTCCTCCATACCCCTCTCTCTCTCTCTCTCTCTCTCTCTCTCTCTCTCTCTTTTAGTCCCCTTCTTTGTGTCACTCTCTATCTCTGTCTCTCCCTTTATTTCCCTCTCTCTCTCCATCTCTCTCTCTCTCTCCATCTCTCTTTCTCTCATTTATCTCTTGTCTCTCCCTCTCAGTCTCTATCTATCTATATCTCTATCCTCCTCTCTTAGGTGTATCTCTCTCCCATTCCGTCCCTCTCCTCCCCCTCTCTCCCTCTCCTCCATACCCCTTCTCTCTCTCTCTCTCTCTCTCTCTCTCTCTCTCTCTCTCTCTCTCTCTCTCTCTCTCTCTCTCTCTCTCTCTCTCTCTCTCTCTCTCTCTCTCTCTCTCTCTCTCTCTCTCTACCTCCCTCTATCCCTTGTAGGACTTGAGAAATACAAATCCACAGAACCCAAAGAAACCTGTCATAGAGAAAGAGAGAGAACGAATACAAGGGTTTTGGCTCTGACAAAGTGAAAAGATTTATTATCAGAGAAAAATGAATCAAGAATATGATAATAATACAAGAGATCAATCCTTATAAAGGAGATCAACACCGAAAGGAAAACCTAACCCTAAGGTGAGAGCATTTAATAATTAAATATTAATTATTAAATGACTAATGTATGCATAAAGAGAAATCTTAAGAGGAGAGTAAAGTTAATTAATTACTTTACTCTAACACCCCCCCTTAAGATGAGCTACAATGCAGCTTATAGTACATGGATGATTTGGAGTTTGGCATCAACTATTGGGAGGGGTTGACATGCACCCGACTAGCTTTTGTCTCCACGACATATTTTGAGGTACATTCGAGGCACCACACATTATGGCATTCACTACACTTCAGGATCCCCTCACATCATTGGCTTCACTGACTTCGATTGGGCTGGTGATGTCAATGATCGGAAGTCTACTTCTGGCTTCGTTTTTTGCCTTGGTTCTGGTCCTATTACATGGTCTTGCAAGAAGCAGTCTGCTATTGCATTATCATCTATAGAGGCTGAGTACCGTGCAACAGTGTTAGCCAGTCATGAGGTTTTATGGCTTCGGCAGTTGATGACAGAGTTTGGGTTTCTTCCAGATTGTCCCACTCTTCTTTGGTGTGACAATCAGAGTGTCATTCACATTTCTCGCAACCCAATGGAGCATCAGCGGACAAAGCACATTGAAATCCACATGCACTTCATCAGGCAATTGATTCAGGATGGTTCTCTCATCTTGGAGTACATACCTACAGAGGAGCAGGTTGTAGACATCTTCATGTAGGATTTGAGAAATACAAATCCACAGAACCCAAAGAAACCTGCATGCAAGAAACCTGTCACAGAGAAAGAGAGAGAACAAATACAAGGGTTTTGGCTCTGACAAAGTGAAAAGATTTATTATCAGAGAAAAATGAATCAAGAATATGACAATAATACAAGAGATCAATCCTTATAAAGGAGATCAACACCGAAAGGAAAACCTAACCCTAAGGTGAGAGCATTTAATAATTAAATATTAATTATTAAATGACTAATGTATGCATAAATAGAAATCTTAAGAGGAGAGTAAAGTTAATTAATTACTTTACTCTAACATCCCTCTCTCCCCTTCTCCCTTCCTCCATACCCCTTATTCTCTCCCTCTCTCCCTCTCAGTCTCTATCTATCTATCTATATCACTCTCCTCCTCTCTTAGGTGTATCTCTCTCACATTCAATCCCTCTCCTCCCCCTCTCTCCCTCTCCTATCTCACTCTCCTCCTCTCTTAGGTGTATCTCTCTCCCCCCCTCTCTCCCTCTCCTTCTCTCTCTCTCTCTCTCTCTCTCTCTCTCTCTCTCTCTCTCTCTCTCTCTCTCTCTCTCTCTCCCTTTTCCTTCACATTTTCTTTAATACAAATAGCGCGTACGAGGTATTGAGCCTATTAGTTCATTGCCTTGCTATAACATTTTTAAGGCGTAGGAGCCCGTAAGTGCTACTTATTACTTGTAAGCCCATACGGGGCACTGAGCCTATTAGTTCATTGTCTTGCCTTAACATTTTTAAGGCGTAGGAGTGCATACGTGGTACTTATTAGTACAGGGTGGAAAAAATATACTGTTGGGCTTGCCAACATTTTAGGGACTAACAACACGCATGTGGTTATTAATACAACGCGTACACGGTACTGAGACATAGTTTTATTTGCCCAAGAGCCTCAACGACCTCAAAAGAAGTTTTGAGGTCGTTGAAGGCCCCACTGCAACTATGTTTGCACTTGTATCGCTATTTTATACATAGAAGTAAGTGATTTTTTTGTTTTTGCATGATTTCAAATGATTGAATTGTTGTTCTTATTAGTTTTGTCAATATTATTATGATTGTTTAATAGTTTTGATTCAAAAAAATAATGATAAGATGCATATTTATGGTTATTTGTTTATTTATGAACTTTTGTTTACATATATATGTAATATGATTCTATTTAGGACAACCGATATCAACCATGGGAAAGAACAAGCGAGGAACGATGGAACAACGAGAGGATGAAAAGGAAAGACAAAGGCAACGCATGAAGAAATTATGTGACATAAGAACAATGGGAGAAGAAGGTATGTCATCCTCAACATCTCAATTCGATTTACCAAACAAACATAATGCACCTAATGCAATTGAAGAAGAGATTTGATTTATCGTATGAACCTAATGCAATTGAATAAGAAACCACATTGAATAATCAATTAAATGATGAACATACACCTTCTCTATTTGATGAATTGAATGTACACAATGCACCGATGTTAACACCTCCTAGAATCATTCATAGGAAACCAAAGTATCTAATTGACATTGATGAGAATATATTGAAGCCAATGCCTGATAAAATGAATGAATGAACTTGTAGGAGAATGGTTACAAGAATATGGCAAAACTATTTTGAAAACTTAAATCAAACCGCAACATGTCAATTAATTGTTCAAATGATTAAAAATTTGAATTTTAGAGATAATAAAAATTCTAGGCCTAAGATCATCTGAAAGTAACAGTGAAAGAACTATTGTGAAAAACCTATTTGATGCGTATCAGGCTATTGGTTCAAAATCACATACTAAAGATTCTAATGCTACTCGACATGTCATTACATCAACCATAATGAGCAATAAAATAAGAAAAGATCGTCTGATAAACAAAACAAGTAAGTCATTAAATGTTAGTAGAACAAAATTAAGTAAAGCATTACAAAGGCGAGAAAAAATAGAGGAACCTAACAATAATTCTCTTTGGGCATTCTCAGATAGACTACCACGTAAAGACAAGGTTGTTGTTGATGCACTGAGAACATTAATTGAAATTTTTTGGCATGACAACACAAGAGTTTCCCCCAACCAAAGAGATGTTGTTAGAAGGTGAATAGGGTCTACGAATCGTGAGCCACATGCCAAACACTATTTGGATATGACTCAAACTAAATTTTATGAAATATTCCTTCAAAAGTTTCCTCAAATAAGAATTTCTCAAAGATTTTTTGAAATGGCAAAACCTTTTTATATTAAGATTAATCATGTACACACCATGTGTTGTTGTAGGATGCATATTGAATTTTCTATGCACTATGATATTTTTTCGTCATATTTGTTCTACTTTGCACACTAACGAAGTTTTGCGGGAATGCAATATACAAGCACCTCCTAAGTCAGTAAGAGAATTTATTTCAAGTGTGCTATGTAATAGACATGATGGTTGCATTTATTATGAGATGCCTTGTTTGGAAGGTTTTTGTGCTATATGTGGTGGTTTGCAACATTTACCAAGATGTGTACATTTGGAGAGCACACATGAAATTGGTAGGAAACTAGTTTCTTTTGGAAAATACAAGACAGACACATATGGAGTTAAAGATGGAAAAGATTTGAAGAGATGCGAGCTAGTGAAAATGATATATGTGTAGCTGAATTTATGAAAATGTTTCAAAAGAAACTAGTTTATGAGTACATAATGCATGCACATAGAGATCGATGGTTAGATGAGCAATTCAAGTTATGTAAGGACACATTTCCTCTTGGCACCATTGTTTCTATCATTGATTTTGCTGAAAATTATACACTACAACCTCAAAATGAAGTGCAATCTATGTATTATCATTCTACACAAGTTTCTATTTTTGTACACATTGCATTCATGCATGCAGATGATAGCATAGAGGATGATAGAAAGGTTGTAAGAGAGTATTGTAGACACTTAAAAATAATTATATTAAGTTCCTGACATAATTAATTTATTAATTGTGCCAATTTTTAATTCCTCCTCAATATTAATTAATTATAATTAATATTGTCACTATAGTCCGTTGATTGATTTTTTTAATAAGTCAATCCACTTTTATTCTTATAAAAATCCTTAACATTAAGTCTCCTCAAATTCCTCCTCTAAACTAATTAATTTCAATTAATTAGTTAACCTAGGTGATTCCTACAAATCGCCTTTTTCCTAATCCATCATTAACCTAATGAATTCTCTAGAAACTCCCTAAACTCACTTAACATTATTCTTCTAATTTTTAATTCCCTCCACTCATTCTCTCTCCTAGTCAAATCCTCCTACAAATCTTATCTACCCTAATCCCACCTAATCATTCTTCTAATCCCTCTCCTAATGAGTTGCTAGTGGCTAATCATCATGATTAGCCACAAAATCAACTCCTTGTCCCTTCCATCCAACCACCCTCATTAAATGCTCTTTTCCTAGGTGAATGTGAGATTTTCAAAATCTCACATTCCTCTAGGCATCCCATCCTCCAAGGAATTTTTAATTCCTCCTTATTCCTCCAATCCCCATGAATATCCTTTTTGAAGAATTTTTAATTCTTCATCTCTATCCCTCGAGGAATATTTTATTCCTTGTTCTTCCCTAGGCACATTGGGAAGTCTTCCCAATGAACCTTGATGAGTGTGGAGACAAGAAATGCCTTTAAGGCATATCTCTTGGTCTCCACACTTGTCTTGTCACCTCCTCTTGGGCCTTATGTGGGCTCACAAGAAATCCTGACCCTCCATCTTGGGTCAATCCTAGCCCTCCATTTCTCCTCCTCTCTTCCTATAAATTGAGGACTCCATCCCCTCATATCTCATCTCCAAGTTTAGTAAATCCATGCTGCTAGTTTGTGCCCAATAAATCATCCTCATACCCTTACCATACCAAAATTAGCACTCATCCATACTTAACCATTATATCCTTTGATCCTTATTCCATCTTCTCTCACCCCTGCATCATATTCCATTTGTGCACAATATTGGAGAGCCAACCACATTCAAATCACTCAAAGGAGCACATCAAGTGGATCATCATCAAGGGGCACCTTCACTTCACCAAGCTCAATCCGAGGGAGATGATAGCTTGCAAGGTATAAAATGAAGTGCAATCTATATATTATCATTCTACACAAGTTTCTATTTTTCTACACATAGCATTCATGCATGCAGATGATAGCATAGAGGAGGATAGAAAGGTTGTAAGAGAGTATCACTTCTACATAAGTGATGATCGTATCATTCATGGGAGTTTGTACAAGGATGCTTTAAAGTTTTCTATAATAATTTAAGGGAAAGGAACATACAATACAACCAACACTTAATATGGTCAGATAATTGCACTGCACAATTCAAGAATGCAAGGATGTTTTATTGATTGACAAGGATGCATATGACAAGTGGTGTACAAGATTTTTAGAATTTCACTAAGGCTGGACATGGTAAGGGAGAGAACAATGGTGCAGGAGCATGTGTAAAAAGAACCCTAGCTAGAGAAGAATTGAAGTACAAAGGTGGTGTTGAGTTGATAGATGCAGAAATAATTGTGCGATGGTGTAAGTCTACAATGGGTCCAGGTAATCCAGGTACGTCAATGGTTCATAGATATTTTTGGTTGATCACTGAATCTAAAATTGAAAACTATCTAGATTGTTGTACGGTTGCAGGATCGAGTGGCATGCACTCATTTATGAGTTCAAATGCAAGTTCACTAGTAATTTATAGAAGACAAATGGTATGTTTTTGCTCTTCATGCATGTATTGTTTGTGGGAAGAATGTGAATCACAAGAGTGGGTTGACAAATGGTCTTGTAGACCATTGGTTCCCATTGATACATATCAAATTCCCAAAGCACTACAATTGAGCCAGATGGAGACATCAGTGGATTTTGATCATGTATTCGACCTAGTGGATTCAAGTGATTTTTTGAGTTTTTTTTTTTGCAATTATTCTTTTTGGTTCATTTTGTTGTACATCATACTTTATTTTTGGTATTAATTATCACTTTATAAAATGTAGGTCATGTGTATGCAATTGTTGCAGAAGAGAACAATGAAGAAGGAACAAATTACTATTTGTGTTGTTGTGTTGAGCCTAAAATAAAATTGACAAACACAATCATTGACGGAGAGGGTATTAAGTACCCAATAGGGTTTGTTGTCGTGACAAGAACATGGCTTAGGAGATACCCTATCAAGAATTATGATGTTTGGTTGTTCGAAGACTTTGAAACACATAGACATCTTCTTCATTTCTCTAACCTTGTTGTTGCAACAAATATTCATTTGATGAAGTATCGTAGTAGACCTCATAACAAGATTTTATGGAAAGTTCATGAATCTGACCATGAGGCAATACTTGACACAATATGGGTTGGAGCCAATCCTGAAGGCTCACTTGATTGATTCTACGGTTCATAGTAGAATGATTTTGAGAATTTTGTATATATCGTCGATGAATTATTCTATATTCATTTTTTGTATATATAAATGTCCATGAGCTGATTTTTACATTTTTAGGGGTATAATTTTGTATATTTAAATGGCAATGAGCTGATTTGTACATATGTAAATGCCAAATTTTGTATATTAAAATGGCGATGAGCTGAATCGCACATATTGTAATGCCAAATTTTGTATAAAAGCCCATGAGATGATTTGTAAGACATTTTTTTGTATATTCAAATAGCCAAGAGCTGATTTGACCATATTTAGAGGCAAATTTTTGAATAATATGTGACAATGTTTTGTGACTGTGTTTTGAGTTTATGTGATGTGATAAGGTCAATCATGAGCATTCTTGATTCTTGTATAATCATGGAGAATTATTTGAGTCATTATTGGGTCATAGATTGAGTCTAGATACAATTTGAGCAAAAATTATCATTATTGTCACAAAAATTGTCAAAAAAGTTGTCAAGCAACTTGTACATCGCGTCGGTAGGGTATGAATCTCGACGTTCCGGTGCTTTGGGATGCACAAGAGGAGCATGCCTAGTGTAAACCTACCCACCTGAACGCGCTTGTGACGTCGGTTTGTGCACACGACAAACCAAATCAATTCTAGCCTATCTTGCAAATTTACATTGCATGCAACTGACGTTTTTACAGCAGGCGAAAAAATGCTACCAATTAAAAATGGCTCTGATTCATCAAAAAAAAAGATAGAACATTGTAGAGGAGCCTCACGCGACCCCACAGGTTCAAATAGATCAATCATATGTGTCCTGGATTGGAAGAAACAGTCTGTCAAAGTTTGACAATTTTTTGGACTCAGGGCACTTGAGAGATCGCACCGGTAGAGTATGACTTGACGTTCTGGCGCTTTAGGATGCACAAGAGGAGCATTCCTAGAATAAACCTACCCACTCAGACGCGCTCGTGACGTTGGTTTGTTTGTGCACACGACGAACCGAAACAATTCTAGCCTATCTTGCAACTTTGTATTGCATGCAACTAACAGTTTTTGCAACATGCAAAAAAATGCTACCAATTGAAAATTCAAAAACCGAGATAGTCCATTGTAGAGGAGCCTCATGCGACCTCATAGGTTCAAAATGATTGATCATATGTGTCCTCGATTGTAAGAAATGGTCAGTCAAAGTTTGACATTTTTTTGGACTCAAGGCACTTGAGAGATTGCGTCGGCAGGGTATGACTCTCGATGTTCCGACACTTTGGGATGTATGAGAGGAGAATTCCTAGTGTAAACCTGCCCACTCGGACGTACTCATGATGTCGATATGTGCACATGATGAACTGGATCAATTCTATCATATCCTGCAACTTTGCATTGCATGCAACTGATGGTTTTTGCAGCAGGCAAAAAAATGCTACCAATTGAAAATGGCTCCGAGTCATAAAAAATAGAGATAGGACATTGTAGAGGAGCCTCACGCGACCCCACAGGTTCAAATGGATCGATCATATGTGTCCTAAATTGGAAGAAATAGTCCGTCAAAGTTTGATAATTTTTTGGACTTAGGGCACTTGAGAGATCGCCTTGGTAGGGTATGACTCTCGACGTTCCAGTGCTTTGGGATGCACGAGAGGAGAATGCCTATCGTAAACCTTCCCACCTGAACATGCTCATGACATTGTTTTTTGCACACAAAAAACAAAATTTGACCATTGCGAGCGTGAAATTGCTCTCGCACCACACACATATTGTTGTTTATATTCATACTGTCGATTTTTGTTGTTTATATTCATATTGTTGATTACATAGGCAAATATTCATTTAAATTTATAAAAGGGAAGCCACAAAATACAACGAATACACAATAATGAACTGAATACAAGGAGTTTTATAGGGTTAATTCAACATTTTAGAAATTTTATCAAATCATATTCCACAATTGCAATGTTTTATATCATAGATTTTTGTTGTTTATATTCACATTGTTGATTACATAGGCAAATGATCAATTATCTTTATAAAAGCAAATGATCAATTATCTTTATAAAAGGACAACCACAAAATACAACGAATACACAATAATGAACTCAGTACACATTTGTTGGATCGAATATCTACATTTATATATATAAAAAAGGGCATGTATGCCAAGTCAATACAAGTATTACAAAAATGTGGCATATGCCATGTCCAAATCGATATACAATAAAAATGTAAAATATATCTACATGTATTGGTCATTCCATGAACACAACTAACACTATATGATCCTAAACTTGTGGTGAATCATCAAAATCGAGCCTCTTTGATGCAGTTTGTGGCTCTGTAGATGGCTTCAAAACCACAATTAAAAAGGCAAGTTAGAATTCTTTTTGTAGAAAATAGTTCACAATTAATAACATAACTATGCATTTAACTATAATTTATTTGCAATTGAAATGTAGATTACCTCATCGGTTGATCTCGGAGCTAATCTCTGTGCTCTCCTCTCCTTGTCACTCTTAGGAGTTTTCTTGAAGACATACTTAAAAGGATCCACGTTATGGTCGTACTGTGAAGGGGTCTATTGTAGATTAAATGTACAATTAATACAATGTACTAACATAAATACATCAAAAACACTTAAAAGCTATAATATAGAGAACAATGATGTACCAGTGCCTGAGATGATTCGCCAATGGACTAAGGATGACTCACCATTGATGGAGAAATTGTCGCTATTGCCTATACAAAAAATGATCAAAGATTAAATACAATTAATATAATGATAAGTATTGTAGGTTAAAAATAATTAATATAATATATTAAACAAAAGTGTACCAGATCCTTGAGATGCTTCTCTAGTGCACAGAGGAGGGCTCGCCATTGATGAAGCAACTATGGATATTTCCTGTATGAAAAAATTATAAGATTATAATATATCACAAGTTCACATGTACGCATGCATATAATCATGAAATAAAGAAAATAAAGTAGAGATACATACCACTGCCCTCTCTTGATCCATGGGTGAATCAGGTGCATTCAACAAATCCACATAGCTCAATGGTCGTTGTACATACAAAATAGATAAAAAACACTAATCAATCTACAAACCCCAACTAATACCTGATTTCAACATTTTCAAACAATTGTACAACTAAAAATGTGTTCAATTACCTTCTTCCCACGTTTTGGCATCTTCGAGGAATTCTTTTTCTTAGGACGAGGCCTAGACGCAAAGGGGGTACCCTAAAAAAACAAAATTAACATGAGATATTAGTACAAATAATATATTAAACATAATTTAAAAAATCTAAAATGAAATGACTTGCATATTCCATCAAAACAATACATAAAAAGGGTTGTACAAAATATGATACCGTATAGCCTTGTAGGCCAAAATCGATTGCTGAGAGTGTGATGTCATCAATCTAGGACATTTGGTCCCTTGTCAACACCTACAAACCAAAAATTGGACCAAGCATTAAAGATAGTTAGCATATCTTGTAATATTTATTGAATTCAAAGTGTACTATTCTATTTTAACATGTTACAAAATTTATACCTCAGGCATCAAAGTTGCAACTATAGTAACTGCGGGAGGAGTATGGGATACAGTTGCTGCATCCTTAAATGCATATTATTTATCTCAATTTAAATTGATGTATAAATGAAAATTCATTTATGTAATTACAAATTTAAAGTGACTGATAAATAAAATGCTACGAATTCAAATCAACACACCTGTGTCTATCGCTAATGGGCAAACACCATGTCCATCAACTCATCTGTCAGCGCCAAATCCTCAGCCATGCGAGCCTGACATCTACTCCCATAAATCATGCACAAATGAGATGTGGATCCATTTGTACTAGCCACATCATCTATCCTTGAGCATATCCTTGAGCAACCTACACATATGCTTAGTGGGCTCTTTGTCGCCACCTGCATCAACTAATGGCTCATCATCTAGTACAATAGGGTGTGCTAACGATGTCCCATGCTGGATGATGGCACCAGTCAATGTTGTGGTTGCTTGAAGAGTCTGTAGCTCCATTGACTCTTCCAGCTCTACTGGGATAGCCTGATACACCTTGGGTTTGGGTGCTAGGGGGCAACGACTCTCCGGGGCTACTCGCCTACGGATTCCGGGTCTATCTTGGGCAGAGCCGCCACCTCTACCATGGAACTCTCTCATGTCAAAATATTTTGGACGCACATTGAGCACAAACTCACAATATACTTTTCTCAAAAAATACAATGGCACCTCATAATTATTACAAGGTGGATCATCAAAGACCATCCACCACCTCTGCCAAAAAAGATTCTTCATCGGCACATTGGTACACCAATGTATGGGAAACCTCTTTGCATTAAGAGGTAATGACTGACCAGTTTTAGGATCAATAAAAAGGGCACATATTTGTTGTTTACTAATATTTTTATTTTTCACTCCCTCGTACGATAACCCATCAACACAATATTGACGACACCTATCCCTAAAGTTTCTCCATTTTGTAATTTGTGTGGAAACAACTATGGCACCACTAGCTAATGTTTCTAGGCTAGTGGCGAGGTATTTATGATGCTCAAGTTCAGATGTTTTCAATCTATCAATCAGTCTATTTATTTTAGACGTGTTTTGCCCTAACTGATTAATTAATTGCTCCTGTGTTTCAGGTGTGCGGTCAAAAGGAGGAATTGGGGGTGTATCTTGTGGGTTTTCAGGAGGTGCATTTTGTTGTTCTTGTTGTGGATTATCAGAATCTGGTTTTTGAAACAAAAAATGAAAAAAACCTAATCAAAATTAACAAAATTAAATTCAAAACGTAAAACAAATTGAACAAACGGGAAAGAAAGACAAAAATTAAGAAAAAATAACCTTGATCCATAGTGTCTGGAGGAGAAATGAGGCACCCCATTCGCGGTTTCATGGAGGAAATGAGGAAAAAAACGTGGTTGTCAGGGGAAAATAAGACCCAGTTTTTTTAAAAACTTTTTTTGATAGGTACCGCATACATGGTTCTTTAGGGATTATGAGTGCGTGCGCGCTCACTTTCCTAAAAGTAGCGCGTATGCGCTCACTTTCCTAAAAGCAGTGCATATGCGCTACCTTTTTTAGGCTTGGGAACAACCGACCTAAGTGCGTATGCAGTGATTTCAAATTTTATAACCGCGTACGTGCTGCTTGTTTTTTCATGTTTTTTTTGGGTGGTGTCCACTTTTCTAACCACCATCTTTGTGCACATACCCAAGTAGTAAAATTGAAGCAAGACCAAAAGAAAGATTTTATTTGGTTGATAAAAAGTTTGTAGAAGTGTTATAAGTCTTAGAAGACATAGTTCAACCAAAAGACTTGGCATAATTCTAATGACTAAAAAACTATTGAACCAAGAAACAATATAAAAATCTATTTACACAATATAGTAATATTCCTTTATTAACATGCACATAAAATTACTACAAAAAATGTGCTAGATATTGTAATGCATCATAGTTTAATATTCATGCATGCCTTCGTGCATTCCTTGGCATTCAAGCCTTATAAACATACATATGCTTTGAACTAGACAACTTCCTCAACCTTCACATTGAAATCATTCTATAGAGATCTTCAAGACTACAAACGATAACTTCAAATGAGTCAAAATCTATCTTATGAACATGGCATGGTGGGGTTGGCATGAGTGACCCATGTTATTATAGGTTAAACAATGTGTCAATAAACTATTAGCTCCTAATATTTTCTCTACCAAACAATTATAACCATTTTTAACACTTTTTTATTATTTAGCAAATAAAGGCATACCTTTTGAATGTTGCAAAAACCCAATGGAGTTTCAGATGCTTTATCATCACTAAGAAATCTTTGCCTTCTTCAACTATTGCAAGAAAATGAGGTCCATCAAGACATTGTAAAACTTGAGTGGGTTCGAGATGTGTCACCTTCACATAGGAAATATCACATTTTGTTGGTCATTCCAGGAAATAGGATTCATATGAATATTGGAAGAATTGGTAACATGACATGTTTGGTATCAGTTGAAAGTTTTACATTTTCAAGACGAGTAAAGTATAAATTGATAGATTTTTAAGCCCATAAAGACTCAACAAGGAATTAGGGGAGTCCAGGACATCAAGAATGGTCTATAAAATTGAATTCACGCTTTTTGTATTTAATATTCAAGTATGTGAGGTTGTTTCTTGAATTAATTGTATTAAGTCTTAGAGTCCCATCACGTGAATGTATGTATTAAGACTATCCTTTGAGACTAGCTTCCTTTGTAATATTGAAGCTTATTTTGTTTCCAAGTCTTAATAATTTCTAACCATCAATTTTGATGTAAACTCTTGACCATGGGTGTCATAGAGTAAATCTTTAATTGGCACATGTCACCAAGAAGAAATAAGTTGATGCAAGAGCATTTGATTCATAGGCCTAATCGTATATCCCCAAATTTTATTTTATTTTCAATTTTAGCTAGCATTTTTTATGGTTGCTGAAATATTAATGAGTTTTTGTAGGAGAAAATTTTGATGAAATTTTGGCTTAGTCCAGACTCCATTCTTTCAAGGAGATTATTGGGTGTCTAAAATTGGCTAAGTAACTGTCTAGCCCATGTTAATCATGTAGTGAATCCTATCTTCTAAGTGGCAATCTAAACATTGTCCATGTAAAAAACTAGAATTGAAATTAAAATTAAATTCAACCTATATTAAATCTTGTCTTATGACCAATCTCTTAGATTTCACGCTATTTTAAGATAAAATAAGAGCTTTTAAAAAAAGAGAATATAGTCAAATACTTAGTAGCAAGAGAAAAGTCCATAAAAGGGAAGTGGAAGAGAATGTAAGAAAATTTTGTAGAAATGGGTAGGGGATCAATAGGATGGACAAATATTTGGATCCCATAAAGGAGGGAAAGAACAAAAATTAAAGGAAAGAAGGGCTTAATAGAGTTTGTAGAAATTCTATGACAGAATAGAGTAAAGGAATAGAGAGCACTAAGAGAAATGTCTAGATCTAAGGGTGGAACAAAGAGAAATGGAAGAATTAAAAAAAAGTGATAGACTTTATAGAGTTGTTAAGTGGGAATTCGCATTAGATCCAAATATTAGATTAGTAGGAAGTCTAGATGTCCACTAAAAGTCTAGAGATTTGTAGAAAAACTAGAAAATAGGGAAAAACACCATATGCATAATTTTCTTAGGGTTTTGAAACTTGCAATATATGGTGGGAACATGGGGGATGAAGGATAACAACACTTAGAATATTTTTACAAAAGGGGATTAAGTGTAAGGTAGGTTTTGAAGGGACCCCAAACCCTTTTTAGAAAATGATTTTTATAAGATAAACACAACCAAACAACAACCAATAATGAACAAGAAAAAAAAAGAATAGCAAAAAAAGGACTAAAGGAAAATCATATTGCTTCTTTTTGAGAGTTTCAACTACCTCTAACTCATGTTAATAAAATTTCTTGTGTAGATCAACTAGACCCAATAACTCTTGTCTCCTTATCAAAGGATTCCTTCATGTTACTATGGGTTTGAGAACTCAGTCCCTTCTTTTGTCTATCTATACTACTATTTTTTTTCCTACTAATCTATAAATTCTATATTCATAGCTTTGTGCTTGAGAAACTTGTGAGAGACTACAAAATATTTTACATGTGTTCCTCGATATTTTTAGTAAGATGATGTACAAAGTTGACGAATTTTAAAATGGAATTGAATTTAATATCTATTCAAGAGATATTTAGGTCCAATACAAGGAATACAATTTCTAAATAAAGAAAGTATAACATCATTATTATTTTTCCTAAAGCACTTTATAACTTCATATTGAATTTATTGAATGGAAAAGTCCCTAATAACAAGAATCTATTTCAAAAAGCTTTTAAAAGTGCTAAGATATATCATTTTCATATGTAATTCAATAATCATATATCTTCAAACCATCAAAAACTTTATTTTTTATACCCTACACCTTATAAACTATCATACTAATTATTTAAAGATATGAACCAAAGACACTGATATGTAACAATAGCTTTTAAAAATCCACGTGAATGCCAAAACATATATAAATAGATACTCTTTTTTCTTATAATATAGTTTTTATTGTATTAAATTATTTCATTTGTCCATCTTAAGTATTTACCATCTTTGTTTATAATTAGGAAAACACGCATTTTATTGTTGTAGAAAAAAATTAATAATTTCATTAGTGTTAATTTATGTGATGTTATTTGTTAATTATTTTCAATGATATATTTTTTACAAAATTTAAATATAGTTTTTTAAATTTAAAAAATAAATATTAATTAGTAGTTTTTAATAGTATAATAAGATGTTTTTCAATTAGGGGGTTCACCCCACAGCGTGACGGTTAAGTCACGAGCCCCAGTTTGGGGCAAGTGTTCGAATCCCTTGGCAGGCGTTTGCATTGACAGCAGATGAAGGAAGACAGACTGTACTCCCTGCACAGGAGCACAGGCCCCATGCACACATGTTTGCCAATGGAGCGATAAGGAGACGGCTGTGGATTGATAAGGAGTTGCAGTGGAGCGATAAGGAGACAGTTGTGGAGTGATAAGGTGGTGTGTTTGGAGAGATAAGGAGCGGGAGATATAAGACGAATGGAGAGATAAGTTGTGGAGAGATAAGGAGAAGGGAGATATAAGGAGTATTGTGGATTTGTAGGATCGATATGCTGCATGTGACCCCACTGGTTCATAGCTCCAGTCAAAAGTGACTATATTGTAGGGGCACGACCCTATATTGTCTTAGGTTAGTGGATTGCTGCAGAGCAGCTGAAATTGTAATACTTGTTATCGATCAAAAAAAAAAAAAGATGTTTTCCAATTAATCAATTATTTTTTATAATTGAAAAGAGTTTGCACAATTCAAAGTATTTTATGAAATGTTTTAGAAAAACAACATTTAAGATGCAAATTAATTACATAAATAGTATTAAGATAATAAACTAAATAAATAGATTTGTTATAATTTTTCTACTAAATTATGTGATTTTTTTGAATTTCACTTTTTAATTCTATGTGCAAGATTTTATTATAAAGTCAAATTATAATTCTTTAAAACCAAAATATATCGCATTTTATCAATCATTTGATGAGTCTTAAGACTTGGATTTTATACAAGACCTAAAATAATGATGAGAGTGTACTCTTTGCGTCATGCACTATTATATGATAATTTATCACTAATAGTATTGTATCTTACATATAACACATTGTTGTTGTTCATCTTTTTAACATTTATTTCTCTTCTACACATCAAAATTTGATTTATTTTTCCCGTTTCTGTCCAGGGCACTTGTGTGTTCAAGTCTATTTGGAAAGTCTGGGAACATGTTAGGGGGTTTTTGGTCAACACTAGTGTCAACAATGGTGACCTGATTCATGGCGAGAGATCCTTATGGTGGAACCTCTTCCACGTTGGCAAACCCTTGGCCCTTACTCAAGGATGCTCGACTAGAGCCTGGGCCAGCAAAGGGATCAAATATCTTATTGACGTTTTGGAACATGGTACTCCTATTACGTGGGAAGATCTCAACTCAAAATTTAATCTCCCCCCACTCAAAAAAGAACCTACAACATGATTAAGGAGGCTTGTATTGATTTCGGTCTTCCTAAAGACTGTGATGTTGATTCTCATAGATTTTTGTCTTTTAAATGGGCTGATAGTACTCTTTTGGCTAAAATCAAGGCTCATAACATTTACTCTATCTTAACTTATGAGGTTTCCATCATTAATCATGTTAACACTTTATGGTATTTTGATCTGCCTGTTATGCAGTGGCAAAAGACCTTCAACATGCTATGGAAAAGTCCGATCGAGCCAAAAATCAAGTGCTTTAAATGGCTTCTGATACTTAATAGACTTCCTCTCCAGAGGAATTATGATAATAATGATTTATGCTCTATTTGTAAACTTCCTGAGACTGGCAGGCATATTTTCTTTGATTGCTCCATTGCTAAGGAAATCTGGTTAATGTTTGGATTTTCTATCCCTGATCTTGTGAATATTATGGAAATTATTTCTGGACACATTAAAGGATTAAAAAAGGATGCTAATATCTTTTGGTTTACTTTATCTACCAATATTCTTTGATATATTTGGAAAATTAGGAATGTTGATAGGTTTGAAGGCCAAGCTAGGGCCCTTACTGAGTCCTTTCGAAGACTCACATTCTCCAAAATTGTCGTGCAGGTTGCCTCTACTATGAACATTGAGAGGCTCAAGCTCCTGAGGTTCCTCAAGGATGGTCACACCACCATGTTCATCAATGAGATGAAGGATGGTTATGAGTGGAGACACAACGAGGACAACCTATCCTCCTTTGAGGAGGCTCTCAAGAAGCTGAACAACGAAATTAAAGATAACAAGGAGCCCTCCTACGCCCAAGTTGAGATGTTGGCACAGATTCAGAGCCAGAATACCATTGTTTGGATGGAAGGACCTCAGGGATGGGCGGCATGGGTTGAACCCCATGACGACATCCTCTCTTGATGCTTTTGTTTAATTCTCATGATGCAGTTAGTTTGTTAGTACTCTTTTGTGCAGATTACACACCCTATTGATTACTTGGGTTTTTGATGTCCTGTGGCGGTGACAACTATGTTTTGCTGAGGCCTAGCCTCCTTGTTCTGGATTCTCTCAATTTTTAATATAAAAAAAATTTATCCAACAATCATAAAATTTTTATTTTTATTTTTTCCATTCCATGTCACAATATAATAATGTGTCATAATTTTTTTTGAGATTATATGTTGGCATGTATCAAACATGAATACATAATCATTAAACAACATGTTTGACAAAGAAATGATTATATTGGTTGTAATGTAATTAGTCCTATATTAGTTTTTTGTATTAGTAATACTCATGATAAGGTTTTGTAGATCATTGTAGCCAACAATTATAGGTATACCATGTTTCTCTTATAGATTATGTGTTTTGGGGTTGATGTATTTTTATCTCCCTATCTAGTTTTCTAATGAATTTATTTTTATGCAATTATTGAGTAAGCATATTAAAGATAAATGTAGATTAGAAACACAATTATTGAAAATATTTATAATATATAAGTATGCTCAATATTTTTATATAATTTTCATATCTATTATGTTAAATGTGATGTTTTATGTTTGTCTTATAATTCTATTTAAATATTTAGATTTATGTCATCGTTATCATTTCTTTCATGATTTATATTTATTTACAAAAAATTAAATAATATTATCATGATTAATTATACATAAGAATATAAATAAAAATAACTAACATAAAAAAATAAAAAAATAAAACATGTTTAAAATTAAAACAAATCCGACTAAGGCTTTTTGACTATTGTGACTAAATTATATTTACAAAAAGTCAAAGCTGAGTGAAACATAATCTTTTTATGAATGAGACTTTTTTAGAGAACGCTATTGCACTCTTAATTAATGTGTTTGTTGTGTTCATGTGGACAATTTTGGTGCAAGATACCTCTATGGTGATTGTATTAATATCATATTACTACATGCTATGACTGGTAAAGATTAAAAACTAGTTTTAGCCCGTCCTACAAAAAAGCCACACAACATAAAAAAAATAAAAATTTACTTTAATATCGAAACAGGGGCATTGTATAAAATCAACAATAACATATGTTGTGAGGTATTAAATGAGAGTTACGAAAGTATTAAATGATAGCTGCTTGGTAGATGTCTGTCATCTGCCTTTTGCTTTTCCCTATGCAATTAAACATGCAGGAACATTGTTAATCAAATTTGAACGTTAACAACAATTTTTTTGAACGGAAACAAAGGGAAGTCCGTTAAGAAGGAAGGAATGGGCCCACAACCACTGAAGCAGTCAAAGTTTAGTGTGTGTTGTTTAAGGTTGGTCGAAAGGTGGCACATGCAACCAACACTCTATATTGCCACCTCATTACCCAATTAGTGGGTCCTACATCATTTAAATGGCAACCAATAGGGTTTATTTTGTTTCCTTTTAACCCCCTAGGCTATTATTTTTTCATTTTGGAAGTTTTCATTAAATCATTATGTGTTGATAATAGATTTTCGAAGAATCATTATGATTGTAAATTGGATTTTCTTTTCATCCTTCTTTGATCATCTCAAAGACAAGGAACTACAATAAATGGAGAAATAGAATTATCACTCATCTTTGATGGCTTCATTTGTTGCCACATTCTTATGATCTAGTTTCCCTACCTGGCACACCTATTAAACTATTTGTTTGGAATTGCAAAGGGGATTATGTCTTAGGAGTTATTGGTATGCATGTAGATGATGGCATTTTAGGGTCTATTATTAATTTTGAATGTCCAAAATGATCCTATTTCAAATTGTAGCGTGCCTCGTCATTCTTCAAAGAAGAAACCCTATGACTATGATACTATTAGGGAATTTGAAACCTTGGAGTATTTTGAGACTTTAGATAAGGATGAGGTTACTTCTAAGGTTCTTGTTTTTTCTTTATAGATAGTTGATCCACCATCATTAACTTCCTATCCAGAGTCATTTATTGAGACTTCCATCATTACTGATCAACAAGATCATCATTTTCTTTTAGATTTGGAGGACATATTTAGTATAATTTCATATTTATGGTTACAAGATGGATTCCTATCGAGTATCTCAAGTTTATCTTGTCAATCTTCTACTTGTTTGGAGGATAAATTTGAGGGGTTGTCTTTCCTCCTTGATGACAACCATTGTATTCCTTTTGTTACATCATATTTATCTTTGGAGTTTGTTCTCAATCAATTTCTATATAGTTCCAATTTTTCACCTTCTTCTTTGATTGGGCATGTACCTAATTTGATTATGGCATAAAGACATCATCTTTATACTACATGCTTCCTTCTTTTCTAGCATATCTAGAATGGGAAGCATACTTACAACATCTGTACATTGTTTTGTTTCTTTCTAAGGGTATAAAAGTGGTTTGTAAGCATTGGATCTTGTTTTGTCTTCAAATACTTCCCACTCTCGTAGGTGATTAGTCATTATGGGGGGGCTACATAGTTTCTCACTTTCTCTCTTATGGGGGGGGGGGGGGGGGGGGGGCATCATTTGGATCTTCATGATGTATGTAGTTATTGGAGATTATTCGTGTTGAGACCTCCATATATCGCTTCATTCCTCACTTGTATATGATTACCATATCTCTCTATTGAAAATAAATTTTATCCTGTGAGATTTTTTCATTTTCTCCATTTGTAAGAGATTAGTTATATGAATAGTTGTGCATGGGTACCTAACATGGCCTAGTTGTTGAGACTCATTTATTACATTCACATTGCATCATTATTTAATATTTTGCATTCAAGTTAATATTATTTACCTTGCATTTTGTAGCTAGATAGTTGTTGATTGCTAGACCTTACCTACCCTTGAATGTGATTGAGACACATGTCCACATCTTGTGTTCTCTCACCTATTGCCTTTTCCTTTATAAGATAGTCTAATGAACATTTGTAAATCATCTCAACATTTCAATATATCATCTCATTTTCTAGTGACATATATCATTTCTCTTTTTATATGAAATTTGTTTGTAGGTTGTGATCTTGGCTTGAGAGCTCACTCCAATAGGTAGAAGATTTCCTCTCAAGATTAAAAACTTCAATAGATAATTTATTAGTAGATGATTCATTTCTAGATGGATATTTATTTGCATTATCAAACATATCTCATGGCACACAAATATTGCTACTTACTTGGTTGCAGGGCAAACAACTCCACACTTGTCACCCAAGGAGAAGAAACAATTGGTTCAATGTAGCTCTTCCTACTCATGTATAGATAGTTATCTATTTTATACAGGGCCTAATAATGTCATATGCAAAAAGGAAGATGACATATTTGACATACTCAAATCCTACCATGATGAACCTTGTGGTGGACACTTTGCAGCCAAGAGCCCAACAATCAAGATACTCAATACATGTTATTATTGGCCCACCATACATACAAATGTTTCCCAATATACAAGGAGATGCGATAGATGTCAACGAATGGACATGCCCACAAAGAGTGATGAGATGCCCCTACAACCTCAACTGACAATCACACCATCTGACAAGTGGGTTATTGACTTTATTAGTCCAATAAAACTTGCGTATTACAATAAATCATATATATTGGTATGTATTGATTATCTCACTAAATGGATGGAAGTGAAAGATTTGAGAACTACAAGAGACACTAAGGTTGATCAATTATTATATGAGGAGATATTTACAAGGTATGGTGTTCTAAGGGAGAGACTCACAAACTGAGGTCAATAATTTACTTCTAATTTGATAACACAAGTGAAGGAGCATGAGATTAGACATAAGAATTCAACACCCTACCACCCACAATCTAATCGATAGGCTGAGATGATCAATAAGGAGCTTGAAGCTATATCAATTGAGACAATTTAGTTGTACAAAAGAGATTAAGCTGCTAGATTTCTTGAAGCAGTTTGGGCATATAGAACAACATGAAAGACAACAACAGGGTTTAAACCCTATGAATTTTTCTATGGCAAAAAGGCAGTCCTACACATTGAATTTAAATATAAAACACTCCACATAGTAGTAGAACTAGAAATAGATCTCAATCAAGCACTAAAAGATCGCCTACATCAATTGAATGCACTTGATGAGATGTGGGTGGAATCAATTCAACACACTGAGATTATCCAAAAGCATAGGAGCAAGTGCCATGACTAATTAGTTAAGACAATGGAATTCAACAAAGGATATTGGGGAGGAACATGATGCACTACGTCCCTTGTTAATTTTGTAAAGGAAATTCTAATCAACTTAAATTAAACATTAAGCGGAGATGGTAGCGGGTTGCAGAAAGATGGAAGTGTTGAAGGTGATGGACATGGCAGGAATGATCTAGGATAGACAACTGGTTTTCCACCCTTTGTTGGAGTTGTCATGAGCGCAAGAACTGAGAGAGATTATACGGTTTATCATGACCCATTGCCTTAAGTGGACCCAGGTAAGAATTTGACTTCCATCAATGGTTCTAATTTTCCCTAAGGGGATTTGTGTGATGCCAGTGGCCCTATTAACAATGCACAAGATGGCTCTGCCTTGGGGCCTAGTGTCAGTGAATTTGTTTCCAGCTGAAACATTCATAATTTAAATTTAAATTTGGGTGGGAAAGAGGTTGGGGAAAAAATATCTTGGGCTTCCCAATTTGGAGTAAATCCAAATGGTAAATCCTCTTTTCCACTCGTAAAGGTTTCCTCTCATCCCAGCAGTGGTTGTGTTTTAATCTCGTTTCCAAACCCGGTGATTGATCACAACATTTCCTTGATGGCATTGTGTAGGGGAAAAAATAAGACTAGGCAAGCAAACACTAATCCCACTCTTACATACACACTCACAAAATACAAAAGATCCTAGGGAGGTAGAACACTTCAACTACTTCTTATGAGGAAGAGAGAGTCGAGGATTACTTCTTAGGGTTTCTATTCCCTTGTTGCAAATGAGAGATAGGAAAGATGCAAGTATACACTAATAACCCTAATCTAAAAATGCAGGACTGAGAATAACTGATATGTTGCTGAAAAGTATAGATTAAGAATCAAATTCAGAGGTGCACCTGTGTCAGAAATATGAGCTAAAAATGTCCGGGACCAGGGTGTTGTGCCACTGTCCTGATTCTGCAGACCTGAAGCTGTACATTTAAAACTGGAATCTGAGACCTGAAATTTGTTGCTCTGCCAAATCTTGCTGAAAATAGGGAGGACCAGGATATAGGGAGGACCAGGATGCCACGCCCCTGTCGTAGGGGTTTTTGATGAATTTTTCCCTTCGGAACAATCTTTGTGCACTATGTTGGTCCTGAAGCTTGCAGCAACGCTTAGATCTGAATCTGCACCTATAGCCGAAAAATAGGGTATTGGGTGGCTATGTAGGGTTTTGCCTTAATCAAACCCTCATTTTGGTGATTTCCACCTCAACGAATAGCCAATTTGTAAAGTAATGTGTGCAAGAACCTTTTGTGTGTGCAAGATCCTAGGATGAGAGAGAACAATCTAAAGCAATCCTAAAGAGTAAACCCTAATTGCTTGTAATTAAAAATAGAGATGCCCTAAATTAATGATGCAAAGTGATCTAAATCATGAATGTGAATCAAATTGATATAATGAAGCTCATACAAAGACATAGAAACAACAAGAAAGCATACCAAACCCCAAGGGAAAGGTACAAGCCAATCTTCAGTTGGTGATCTCCTATTGCTTCCCTTCATCTTCAAAAGCCCCCAAATGATGAAATAATGATTTATGAACACTTGATAAGTGTTGTTGAATGTTGTTTAAGACTTCAAAATATCTACTCTTTTGCTACATAGAATACTCACTCCAAAGGCTCCTTTTTTCAGATTCCCTTAGATGCCTTCAAATGAAGAAAGAGATCTCTTATGTATGAAACCCTAGATCTTAATTTCATCTTTAGTCTGACCTAGGATTTGAATTTCCCACCAATCTTTTGGGGTTAAGCATTATAATATCTTAAAATTATGCTCCCAAAATTTTGGGAAAAATGTCGAGGACCGTGTGCAAAGTGCACATGGTTCAACCAACTTTTCACCAAATTTTTAGAGCCATTAGATATTATGATATTAGAGATAATCCCAAAGGTACAGTTGATTTCAAGATGTTTTGATATGCGAAATCGGGTCTTAAAGGTTAAAATAGGACATAATTAGGGTTTATGATTTAATGATTAATTGCAGGAATTAAATGAAAAGGGGCACACTTAGGGTAAAGGGCCCAACTTTATAACATGTGAAGAGGTGAAATATGAATTTATATTTAATTAAATTAATTAATTAATCAAATGCTTAAAGGAGATTAGAAATGCAAGATGCAAAACACACTAAGGCGAGTGTCAAACCAAGCATGGAATTGTACCACCCTAGCAAGGGTGTATAGTTTACGACACTACATTTAGCCCCCACTTTAGCAGTCATATGACACTACGTGCATATGCAAGCTAAAGTACAGAAAAAATAAACATCATTTGAAAAAGGATATATCCATCAACGGTATCTATAGTACATAGTTAGGAATTGCACCCTACAAAACCACATGTTAGATCACAAAATCACCTAATGCTTACTAAGGAAAGTGATGAAATTCGTGGGTAGCTATATGCCCCCCTTTTTTGGCTTGCTTTTTAGTGAGGTGAAACAAGGTATCATGTTTACCACAACGAATTGTGATGAAAACCTTAATGAAACATATTCACAATAAGGTTTAATTGTATATCCAAGAACTTTATGAAACAAATGCAGAGAAAGAGGGCGAATTCATGATTCCAACGCCACCGACGACGCGAAAATTGGATATCCCTAGCTAAATTTATGATAGATTGAGTGAAAAGGGTGAAATTAGGGTTTATAACTTAAAATTATAAAAATGAAAAAGCGCATATCTCATAAATACGAAAGTGACACTTTCATTTGTCACTTTTTAACTTTTGATACTATTCAGTGCAGAGGAGCCCATGCATTAGTCATCATGCCTCGATGTCAACCCGAGTAACCCACGCAGATGGAGATCCTATGTCGAGTCATTTTGACCGGCATACCGCTCGATGAGGTAAGTTGACCTTATGTTGACTCTTCTTTGACTTTTTTGTTTGCACTGATTTTCAAAATTGATGATGTCACCACCTAAATCATGCATGTGCCCCCTGTTCGGGCCCCACAGGCCCTAGGGCACCCTCGTCCCAAGGGGGAGCCCTGGTCCCAGCTTAGAGCGGCAAAGGGTTGCCTGGGATCAGGCGTTAGACAGATAGGATAGATTGATGATGCTTTTTATTAGATGATTATGATCGATTGAGCGATTACTGATGATTTGATGTTTCGATTTTGCAGATCTTCCCTATATTTGTGAGCATACTATCGGTCACACCTTCTGGAGCTTGTGAAGTCAGATTCCACGACTCTCACTAGAGGATAGAGAGTTGCTTCACGCTATAGGGTTGTGGTACATGATGACCATGCCTGCCATCAAGTTTTATCTGGTGATGTTGATGATACTGATGGAGAGATGGGATGTGGATACCTCCACTTTTCTGCTACCTGTGGGGGAGATGACAGTCACACTTGAGTATGTATACCACATATTTCATCTTCCCATCAGGGGAGAGACAGTGAGATACCGAGCCGATTGCACCGCTACCGATTACAGGAGGAACCGGGTCTACTACATCAAGAGAGAGATGCCCGGTGAGATGAGGGGTCACATTATGGTCAGTTGGATCCTACATCCCATTGGTGAGGTTCCGCTAGCGAGATGGCTGATGATTGCGACCATTGCATTAGCCGTGTGCCCTAATGGACGTGACACTCACATGCACATAGGTCTCGCTTATGCAGTTAGAGCTATGGAGAGACATCAAAGGGTATTCTCCTGGGGGCGAAGCATGTTATCCCACCTCTACCACGACCTAGGAGAGTACGTGTTTGGATAAGGATGCAGCCTGATGACCTACACACTACTACAGATATGGATATTCGAGCACATTACATGCACTAGACCTGCTAGGGTACCCATTGACTTGGTTCCGTAGCAGCCTACAATGTTCACATATCTACGTACCCATGAGTAGCGGTTCAGAGATCTGTTGCATTGGAGAGTGAGTTTTGACAGATTGATAATGAAGGTCATCAGATGGAGACCCTACCTTAGGATGTACATGTGGGCAGCCATACATAGGCAGTTGTTCTACATGCAGTGAAACCGTCTATTAGAGGGACGATACAACCACATCGTGGTCCCATTCTACTTTGATCGAGTCTGACGACAGTTTGGGTTTGAGCAGTGTGTTCCTACAAATGTGCCTATCTATATCTGGCACTCACGTGTGACTCCTAGGCCAAGAGCCATTCTGATGCCTACCAGTGATGAGCTTGACATCACAAAATTAGATGGGTCAGATCGGGACATCACGACCGATTATAGAGATGATGTGGGCACACACTAGCAATACATCACATGGTGGGGTAGGAAATACCTTGGATCCATCTTTCTAGTAGATTATCCTAGAGGGAATCCCGAGCCATGGAGAGACAAATGTGACGAGGAGGAGCCTGACACATCTGAGGATCCTGGTGAGGAGGACACAAATGATTAGGATGATGATGCAGTACAATAAAAGGTTGATAGTGCAGGAGAGGGAGATTAGGATGGTGATGATGAGGGGGATGGAGAGGAGGAGGATGAGGAGGATGAGGAGGGAGAGGACAAGGAGGATGAGGAGGGTGAGGAGGATGGTGAGGAGGAGGGCGAGGAGGACGAGTCAGATGCAGTTCCTTATCACTCAGAGAATGACACCATAGCCTTATATCCACTAAGAATTCCATCGTGAGTGGATAAGGACCCTATAAGGGGTCTTCATTCTAGTCCCCATCATCCTATGCTCACCATGCAAAGACATTATGAGCACAAAGAGCCTAGCGGGTCCCAATCACAGGAGGTTCCTTTCCACGATCCCTATTGGTGAGAGGGAGATCCAAGTAAAGTTTTTTGTGATTGTTGCATCTTAATATTTTAGATTTGATGATATAGAATGTTAGTGATGAAAAATTCTCTCTATCTCTGCAGTTGGTGTCCAGGAGTGGCGCCCCTGATCTAGAACGCAGTGACAGGTCTCATCACAAATGCACACATTCCTAGCTTCCCATAGATAATGCATAGGCCACAGGAGAATGTGGAGCGACATGAGGACCTTTTCACTCCTATTCAGCTCAAGATGGAGGTCTAGAGAGAGAGGGAGAGATCTTTACTAGAGAGACTACAATAGATAGAGCACGATCTAGCAGCATCTCGAGTAGAGGCAGCCACATACCATGAGATTATGATGGAGAGGGATCATAGGAGCTCCTCACGGAGTCACTCACGCTCCACATCATGATATACACCCATGGGCCCACCCCCACAACTAGATCAAGAGGGGACATCTAGTCACCATCCCCCAGCTACTAGTCCTAGGGATAGGAGACGATCATGATATGATATTTGTGATGTACTGTGATGTACATGTTATGACATTTATCGATATGTATCTATTCATGCTTATGTTTTATCTCAAACAAGTTATTTTAATTCATGAAACAATGTATGTATTGCTTTGATTACAAATAACATATTCGGTAATGAACATGTATGTCTAATTTAATTTCCATTTGATTGATTTCTCAATGCTTCATGATTAAATTGATACATGTGTGATTTAATTAAATAACTAAGTATTTAATTAAATGCTAGTTTGGTGATGTAGAAGGAATATTTGTTAAGCCTGAGAACTATATGACTAATGTGATTTAATTAACTCTAATTAAACACAACATTATATAATACTACTTAACACATAAGAAATTGTATAGCGTGCTAGCACGTATAAAATATAAATTTATTACAATTTACATAAATGAATCCAAGACAAACACTAAAGTGAAGAAACATGCTTGTCAAGAATGAAGTAATGTAGACTAAACAATACAATATCATTTAATACCACATAATTTAATGAAGATATCCTAACATATTATCCAATTTTGAAGAAAGAAAAGACAAAGAGAGAGAGAGAGAGAGAGAGAGAGAGAGAGAGAGAGAGAGAGAGAGAGAGAGAGAGAGAGAGAGAGAGAGAGAGAGAGAGAGAGAGAGAGAGAGAGAGAGAGAGAGAGAGAGAGACTAAGCATAGTATCTACTAAGGTGCATAGCATTTATGGGTTCTTTGAGAGGTGTACCTTCCACATCTGCTATCGTGTAAGCACCTAATCCATAGAATTCGACAACAATGTATGGTCCAAGCTAATTAGGGTTGAATTTTCCTTTCTCCTTGGGTAAGGCATTCACATTGCGTCGATTCTCATAAAGTACTAAATCACCTAATGACAAGGAATGTTGAATGACTTTATCATTATAACTTCAATGTAAAGTTTTATGATAGGCTTGAATATGCTCAAGAGCATTTATGCACCGTTCGTCGAGCATCTCAAGTTGTTGAAGCCTTTGTTCTCTATAGGAATCACCATCCATTATACCCTTAAGAGAAACTCTTAAAGATGGAATTTCCAACTCCAAAGGCATAATGGAATCGACACCATAAATAAGATTATAAGGAGTACAACCCATAGCAATACATACGCTCGTTCGGTAAGCCCAAAGAGCATAGATTAATTGAGTATGCCATTCCTTACCATGCCTGTTTACAACCTCGAGAAGAATTTGCTCAATTATCCTATTTGAAGACTCAACTTGACCATTTGACTGAGGATAATATGGTGTAGGAAAATTATGTTAAATATGATATTTCTCGAGAAACTTCTTCCCATCTTTGTTTTTAAATGATGTTCCATTATCCAAAACCAAAGATGAAGGTATTCCAAATAGGCAAATTATGTTTTCTAAGATAAATTGACAAATTACTTCAGCGGTAGTGGATCGAAGAGGAACTGCTTCTACCCACTTCGTAAAGTAATCAATTGCAGTGATGATGAAAGTATGTCATTGGGATGAAGGAGGAGATATTTTATCAATGAGATCCAAACCCCATGTGGAAAAGGACCAAGATGCTACTTGAGATCGAAGTTCTTGGGCAAGAGCAAGGATCAAATTTTTATGTTGCTGACACTAAAGACATTTCTTAAGAAACACAAAGGAATCATTTTCCATGGTCTACCAATTATATCCCATTCAGAGCAATATCTAAACTAGGGATCTACCCCCAAAATGCCCCTTGCAAGCACTTAAATGTGCTTCCTCAAGAGCAACAGGGATTTCAGCTTTGTTAAGACATCGAAAGAGAAGACCATTATAACCCCTCCTATAAAGAACATTAGAAAGGATAATGTATCTATCAGCTAACTTGTGAATCCCAACCCTAGTATTCTTGTTCGTAGAATTGTGAAAGGTACCTTCACTCAAATATCTCACGATATGTGAGTACCACTCATCAGAATCTATAATGCAACAATATGCCACATCACTAGGATTATTAGCACTAACCGGGGTAGTGAGGTTATGAATGGTGAATTTAAGATCTACCAAGGGGTCCTCTAAAGACACAAGAGAGGCTACACATTCCATTGCATCAACATGTCGATTATCTTTTCGAGGAACAGGCTCCATGGTATAAGAATCAAACTTTTGCAACAAGGATATAGCTAAATCTTTATATTGTGATAGCTTATCTTGCTTAGCTTGATAAATTTTTGTCACTTGCCTTTCTGATTAATTGAGAATCTCCATAGATATGTAGATGTTTCACATTTAGTGCTAAGGCTGCTTTAAATCAGCTATAAGAGCCTTGTATTCAACAATGTTATTGGTACACAAGAAATTGAGACAATATGATAAAGGAATAGGTTTCTTTTTAGGAGATATTAGGATCACCCCTACCTCCAATCTTATACGATAGCTAGAGACATCAAAATATAATTCCCAAACCTCATCAATCTCAGTAGAGAAAATACATTCATCAGGAAAAGACTCTAGGTTAGGTAGGGAGAAGGGTGAAGGAACCTCAACTAAATGGTTAGTCAACGCTTGACCCTTTATCGCCTTCTGCGAGATGAACTTAAGGTCAAACTTAGTCAACATCATAACCCACTTGGCTAAGCATCTTGAAAGGTCAGTTTTGGAGAAAAGATGCTTGAGAGGGTCAAATTTAATGATAACATGGACTTTAGCATTCAAAAGGTAATGCCTTATTTTTTGGGTTGCAAAGACTAAAGCAAGGTACTACCTTTCTATCACAGAACATCGAACTTCATAATTGAGCAGAGTGTGACTTATATAATAAACTGAACATACTCTACCATCCTTATCATGTTGTGCCAATAAGGCTGCAAGAGCATGAAGGGAGGCTGTTATGTATAGTAGAAAGGGTTTATAAGGGTTAGCAGGTTGAAGAATAGGAGGATTGACCAAATAGGTTTTTAGGTCTTCAAATGCTTGATGATAATCCTCATTCCATTGAAAGGTGATATTATTTTTAAGCAATTTAGTAAGCTTTTTAATTGGGAAACATTTTTAGGAGGTTGCATATTAATTGGGAAACAAACCTACGAATAGCTTGGATCTTCCCTTGTAAGCTTTTTAATTGGGAAACATTTTTAGGAGGTTGCATATTAACAATAGCATCTATCTTTTTCGTATCCACCTCAATTACATGATGTGAAACTATGAATCCTAATAGTTTACCGTTATCCACACTGAAAAATACACTTTCAGGGATTCAAGCACATGTTATACTTACGAATTCTTTCAAAGACTTGACAAAGGATCTTAACATGATCTATATGAAGAATGGATTTAGCTAAGATGCCATCAACGTAATCTTCCAAGATTTTATGCATGTAATCATGGAAGATAAGGGTCATAGCACGTTGACAGGTAGCACCTACATTTTTCAATCTAAAAGGCATCATAACCCAATAAAATGCGCCCCAAGGGGTAGTGAAAGCTGTTTTAAATTGATCTTGAGGATTAATGAAGATTTGATTATATCCTAAGAAACCATCCATGAAGGATAATAAAGCATGACCTGCTACAAAATACACTATCATATCGATATTCAGGAGAGAAAAATCATCATTCAAAGAGGCTTTATTAAGATCTCAAAAATCCATACACATCCTAATCTTGTTATTAGGTTTAGCCACTGCCACAATGTTTGAAATCAATGGGGAGTAATCGATAGGACGAATGAATCTGACATCCAATAATTTTTCAATCTCAACCTTAACAAGTAATGCTACTTTAGAGTTCATCTTTCAAATCTTTTGCTTCATAGGTTTAGCATCAAGAACTATGACAATTTTATGAGTGACAATCTTAGGAACAATACCAAACATATCAGAGTATATCCAAGCAAATATTTCAGAGAATTCATGTAGCAAACCAGAATATTGTTTTTGTTCTTCTTCATCAAGATAATTCCCTATCTTGATGACTTTGTCTTCAACACAAGGATCCATTCTGATATCAATAGTGTCACTTATGAGGAGATTACTTTTTTGAGGATCATCTTTCAATTGAGGAAATTCTTTAACTATATCATTGTTATTTCTTTATTCCCCAAAGTAGGCTTCTGCATTTAAACAATAGGGAAAACCATGAGTATGGTGATAATAAGGAAGGTTGTCATAAACTCCTAGGAAATCAGCTAAGGAATCATCAGTGGGAAAAATATCCAAAGCAAAGATACTAGAAGAGTCACAATCAATATACTCTAGATATTTTATTGATAGAGAGGTAGAGATGACGTTAACACTAATATATGGTCTCTTGGAAGCTTTAGTACGCTCAAAAGGGTCATAGCCAAGCCCAAATGTCATATCACAAAAATTGTTTTGCAAGGGAACCTTTATCCCTTGTTCTTGAGCACTACATCCATTATCATTATATCCACACCTAGCTAAGATATAAAAACCAGGACCATAGAGGTTAGCGATTTCTGAAAGAGAAGGAGGATTTTCATAAAGTGAAGGATCAAAATCCTCTAGATTAGAAGTCAAGGGAGACGAAGTCTGAGAAGCCACCACAAAGTTATTACTTAATGGCCCAGATAAAGTAGATTTCTTTTTAGGTTCTTCTTCTTCTTTATTATTTTTGACCTTGGGTTCTCTATGGGGAATTCTATATTCTCCTATGAAAGTAGGAGTAGAGTCAAGGGATCCCCAATCATCTTCTGCATGATTCTTTTCAGGAGAGAAAGCATCCTCAGTGGTAGAATCAGGCTGGGAAGGTTCTTCCTCAAGAACCTTAAGCTCACTTGAGGAATTATTGGTAGGAGATGAATTTGAAGAAACAAACACACTAGTGGGAGTAGAGGCTTTAGAATAATCATCTAAGATTGTTGTGGAAGAACCGGTTGAAGAGGATTTGGATGTTGATGTTTGCAAATAAGCATGGAGATTTGTGTCACCTAGCAAGGTATAAGTTTAATTGTTATAAATGAATTTAACTTGTTTATGTAACGTGGAGAGGACAACTTGCATGCTATGAATCCAAGGTCTCCCTAAAAACAAGTTATATGTCAAATCTCCAGACATGACATGGATAGTTGTGGGTAAAGTAGCAGGTCCTACCTTAACAAGCAAGGTGATGATAGCTAGTGAAGATTTAGCAACATTATAAAAGTCCCGGATATTTAGAGAATCAGGCTTAATAAGAGATGTTTCAACATTCATTTTATGCAATAAGTTAATGCTACAAACATTAAGGCAAGAACCATTGTCCACTAGTGTCCGTCTTATTGCACTATCATTCATGATAACCACAATCATTAAAGGATCATATTGATGATGGATCTTGCTAGTAGGTAGCTCATCTTGTGTAGAGACAATTTGAGCTTTAGGAGATGTGATAGAATCAATCAAGGAAGCCATATTATTGGGTGTCATTGCGGATGGGACATTCAAAGTTTTCAAGGCATCTTGTAACATTCCATGATGGGTTGAGGAAGTTCGAATCAAATCCCAAAGGGATATCTTGGCAGGAATAGCTTTAAGTTGTTCAATGAGATCATATTCATTGCCAAGAGTTTGTGAGATACGGGGTGCTTGAGGAAGAATAGGTTGAGGATCAGGAAGAGAAGTTGGGATAACCAGAGGAGGATTAGGTTGCCTATTATTTCTTGTGTTGTAGGTGTGAGCAACTGCATGATGATTATCCTTAGTTAATTGTTTAGCATAACTATAAGGACTCTTGTGAGATTTCTTCCTTGCATATTAATGATAGGTTTGTTAGGAGTACTAAAGGAGTCATGACTATATCCACCTTGAACCGTGAAAAGAGGTTGATTAGAGAGAGGTGAAGTTGAGGAAGGATAAGCACCTTGGACCACAAAAAGAGGCTTGCTATGTTCATTCACATTTATCATGTTAATTAACCTCTTAGATGTATTGTTTTTGTTTGAAGATTTAGGCAAAGACATAAAGTCATCAAGGGCATCATCCAACAAAGCATGGTCATATCGGTTGAAAGGTTTATCTTTTGATTCAAAAGGAGACATATCCTCATAAAGGGAATTGTTGTAAACAACCATGTCGCTAGATCTATTGGAGGAGTTCATAGGAATGTACCCATGAGAGAAATCATTCAACTTATCTTTCTCATCACCACAAAATGGCATAGTAACAAGGTTGATTAGTTTTTGGCAAAATGAGGGTTTAGAAGGCTTAGGGTTCAAAAAATCTTCTAGAGCTTCATCTAATTCATCCTTACTAAACTCATAATCAGCATAATTGCATATATCATCAAAAGCATAAACATCTTGCAAATAAAGATCTGACATTTTAAGATGAAACTTGAAGGAAATTTAAACATACAATGCAAGTAAAAGGAAAGCTCTCTCTTTTTTTTCTTTTTCTTGATTTTTTTTTAACTTTTTTTTTGGAATTTTATGTTTATAAAGAAAAATGAAAAAGATACTAAATCTAGATCTAACAATGAAATGTAATGAAAACAATATTGGATTCACGTCGGGTTCACCAAAGATGTGTAGGGGAAAAAGTAAGACTACACAAGCAAACCCTAATCCCACTCTTACATACACACTCACGAAATATGAAAGATCCTAGGGAAGTAACACACTTTAGATACTTCTTGTGAGGAAAAGAGAGATGAGGATTACCTCTTAGGGTTTCTATTCCCTTGCTGCAAATGAGAGATAGGAAAGATGCAAGTATACACTAGTAACCCTAATATGAAAATATAGGACTGAGAATAACTGACATGCTATTGAAAAGTATATATTAAGAAGCAAATTCAGAGGTGCACCTGTGTCAGAAATCTGAGCTAAAAATGTTCAAGACCAGGGTGTTGTGCCACTATCCTGATTCTGCAAAACTGAAGTTGTACCGGTAAAACTGGAATCTGAGACCTGAAACTTGTTGCTCTGCCAAATCTTATTGAAAACAAGGAGGACCAGGGTGCCACGCCCTTGTCCCAGGGGATTTGGATGAATTATGCCCTCCAGAACAGTCTTTGTGCACTTTGTTAGTCCTGAAACTTGCAACGACACTTGGATCTGAATCTGTACCTGTAGCTAAAAAATAGGATTTTGGGTGGCTGTCGGGTTTTGCCTTAGTCAAACCCTCGTTTGGGTGATTTCCACCTTAACGAATAGCCGATTTGTAAAGTAAAATATTGTGTGCAAGAACCTTGTGTGTGTGCAAGATCCTAGGATGAGAGAGAATAATCTAGAGCAACCCTAAAGAATAAACCCTAATTGCTTGTAATTGACAATAGAGATGCCCTAAATCAATGATGCAAAGTGATCTAAAGCATGAATGTGAATCAAATTGATATAGCGAAGCTCATAAAAAGACATAGAAACAACATGAAACCATACCAAACCCCAAGGGAGAGGTACAAGCCAATCTTCAGTCGAAGATCTCCTATTGCTTCCCTACAACTTCAAAAGCCCCCCAAATGATGAAAGAATTTTTTATGAATGCTTGATAATTGTTGTTGAAGACTTCAAAAGATCTGCTCTTTCGCTACATAGAATGCTCACTCCAAAGGCTCTTTTTTTTAGATTCCCTTAGATGCCTTCAAATGAAGAAGGAGATCTCTTATGTATGAAACCTTAGATCTTAATTTCATCTTTAGGCCGACCTAGGATTTGAATTTCTTGCCAATATTTTGGGGTTAAGCATTATAATATCATATAATTAAGCTCCCAAAATTTCAGGAAAAATGTCGGGGACCGTGTGCAAAGTGCAATGGTCCGACCAACTTTTCACCAAATTTTCAGGGTCGTTAGATATGATGATATTATAACAAATTCCAAAGTTACAGCCGATTTCAAGATGTTTTGATATGTGAAATTAGGCCTTAAAGGTTTAAATAGGACATAATTAGGGTTTATGATTTAATGATTAATTAGAGGAATAAAATGAAAAGGGTCACACTTAGGGTAAAGGGCCCAACTTTATAGCATGTGAAGAGGTGAAATATGAATTTAGATTTAATTAAATTATTAAAGCATATGAGAAATGCAAGATGCAAAACACACTAAGGCGAGTGCTAAACCAAGCGTGAAATTGTACCACCCTAGCAAGGGTGTACAATTTACGACACTACATGCATTATCTTTGGTTGGGAAGTATATGGGTCCAAGGCCAAATATCAAAACTATTAGAGTTTGTGAGAAATAAATGGCATTTGAAAGGGCAAGTGGAGGTTGTTGCTTTTCCTAAAGGTTTTTTCTCCTTCTCATTCTCATGTGAATAGGTCATTTCAACAATCCATTGTGGAGGGCCTTGGGTTATTGGCAAGTCATCGTTGGCTTTAAAAAAATGGGTTTCTAATGGTCTTGATTTTGGAAACTTCTATGAATTTGTTTCAGTCTAGGTCAGGCTTCCTAGGATCCCCATGGAATTTTGGAATGAAGATGTGTTTAGAGGAATTGCAAGCTCTTTCGAGGAGCTATTATCGATAAATCAAGTGACTGCTACTAGGAAGAGGTTGGTCTTCATTGGGATCTGTGAGAGTATTGTTCAATCCACTCATCTCCCCTCTTCGATTAAGATTCTCTCTAAGTTAGGGAAATGGTTTCAACAGATTGAATTTGAGACCCTTCCAATTGTGTGTTTCAACTATAAAAAATCAATTCATTGGGCAAAAAATTGTTTGAACAATGCTACGAAACCAAAAAGAGGCTGGAAAGTTAAGAATGATCCTCCAGAAGGAAAAATCCCTAAGGAATCCCATGGTACCAGGGAAGCAATGGCTAGTAATAGTTCTACCCTTTATGGTATAGAGCCTCTAATGGAGGTAGAGAAAAATGCTCAACCTAAAGGAAATTTATCGGAGCTGAATTCTGGTGAAAAAGGGGAAGAGATTGTTAGGGATTCTCTTCAGAAGGAAGATAATGTCCCTATGTCTGTTGAAAAGTAGGATCATAGAGAAGAAACTCATCTCAAGGCAATCCCTAACTCTCCTGTCCCATCTTTGGAGGAAGCCTTGAATAGCCAGAGTGACAATGTGTCTCAAGACTCGAATGAAACTATCAACTATGTCAAATCTACATTCCCCCTGGCAGGCTAGGATGTTTTGGGAATGTTGTTCAACCTACCACTAAGGAGCACATCCAAAGTAAATGTTGAAAAAGGAAATAAATGGAAATCTTAAAGAGAAAAATTATGATTCGAGCAAAGAGAATTTGAGTGTGGAAGAAATAGATTACAAAGAGGAAAGTGGGTTCTCTACAGTCATTAGGAAAAAAATTACTAAGAAAAAAGAAAGCTCCTAGAATGTCTACAAGGAACATAACAAGAGATGATGTGAGGTTGAGAGGAAGTGTTGGGAAAAAATATTCAAGATGGCATAAAGAGAAAGATAGTAGCCAAGACATTGTAGATGGGATACAACATACTATCCTTGAGATTTGTAAGAACCTAACTCTAGGTAAGCAGTGAGGATAATGTCATGGAATATGTGAGGGCTAAATAGCTCTCATAAACAAGAAATTTTGCATAATCTAATTAGAGATCATAAACTAGATATTGTTCTATTTCAAGAGTAAAAAATGCCAAAGGATAGAGTGGAAAGATTGAAGTTCTTCACCTCCAATGGTGTTCATGGTAACAAATTTGAGGGGCTTCAGGAGGAATTACCTTGTTTTGGAATCTTAACATCATTAGTGGTACTCCTATTTGGGAAGATTCTAATCATGTAGCTACTAGATTTTATCATGTTAGAGATAAATTTAGCTGGATTCTATCAAATATATATGCCCCAAATGGTAAATTTGCAAGAAAAAATTTCTAGAAGTCTCTGGTTGAATTAAGAGCCAAATACCCCAATGATATCTGGATTGTTATGGGAGATTTCAACGCCCCGATCAATGATTCAAAAAAAATTGAAGGATCCCAAGTGTAGTTGGATAGTAAATTGGATCTCTTGGAGTTTATAAACAATCATGGCCTGATTGATATGGACCTTAAAGGTGACTCCTTCACCTGGGCTAATCGAAGAGTTTGTAATAATCTTATACAAGTTAGACTTGATCAAGCTCTAGTTTTTAATGATTGGTTGTGTCATTATTTGTGTTCTCTTTTAACGCTTTCAAAAATTAGTTCTAATCACCTTCCAATTAGTTTTGTTGTCGAATCCTTTTCAAAGAAAATAAATTTCCCATTTAGATTTGAGATAATGTGGTTTTCTCATTCTTCTCTTCACGATAAAGTAAAAGAGTGGTGGAATATCGGTATAAATGGTACAACCATGTTTAGAGTCACGAAGAAGCTAGGAGAGGTAAAGAAGAATATCATAAAATGGAACAAGGATTCCTTTGGGCACATATTCATCAAAAAGACTGCTATCCAGATGGAGTTGAAAGAGATCCAAGACAAAATCCACAAAGAAGGTTATAAGGATGGTTATTTAGCCAGAGAAAATGATGTTCTCTCTAAATACCATGACATTATTACTAAGGAAGAGGAATTTTGGAAGCAAAGGTCAAGAGCCACTTGGTTAGCTTCTAGTGATAGGAATACCAAGTTTTTCCACCTATCTACTATAAAACACTAGGCTTCCAATAGAATCAATTGCATTTTGAGAAATGACACCAAGTTTGAATCCGAGGAAGAAATTAGAGGTGAAATAGTCTTATACTTCAGTGAGCTCTTATCTGTTGATCTGAGATTGAATCCTGAGGGCCAACAGTATCTCATTGATACCATTTCGTGCATACTTAATGATGAGCATAATTAAATGCTCTCAGCTATTCCTTCCAGTCAAGAAATTAAAAAAGTCTTTTCTTTTGTAGGTAATAAGGCTCTAGGTCCCGATGGTTTCCTAATGTTCTTTTTTTAGAATTTTTGGGACATTGTTGCTGATGATGTTTGTAATGTAGTGAAGGATTTTTTTGGTGCTAGGAGGATTTTAAAAAAGATTAATGTTACTTTCATTGTTCTCATCCACAAAGATCCTAGAGCGGATTCTTTTGATTCTTTCCATCCCATCAGCCTTTGTAATTCCTTTTACAAGATTATATCTAAAGTGCTCACTTCCAGGTTTCTTACTATTCTTCTTCTTCTCATTTCTTCTCAACAAATTGATTTTGTCCCTAGGAAACAAATCCTTGATTTGATTGTTATGATGCATGAAAATATTCACTCCCTTGTGGAATTAAAAAAATAGGGTTTTTTTACTAAAGTTGGATTTATCTAAAGCATATGATAAAATGAACTGGAATTTTCTTCTCAAGTTCTTGGTGGCTTTTGGTTTTGGTAATAAGCTTTTGGAACTTATTTGTCAATTAATTTCTTCAACCAATACTGCTATTCTAGTTAATGGGTCACCTTCTCATTTCTTCCAATCTTCTAGGGGGATAAGATAAGGGGAACCCATATCCCCAGTCCTCTTCACTATAATGGGAGAAAGTCTTGGGAGGTATTTGCAAAAGATGGTTAGAGATGGTTGTTTAAAGGGGCTCCACCCCTCATCCGATACTACTATTTGCTCTCATCAATATTTTGTTGATGATACTATTCTCCTGGTAACTTCAGCAATTAGAGAGGTAAGTGTAGACACCCAAAATTGTCATGATTAATTAAATAAATATTTTATTTATTTAATTATCTAAGCCTAATTCTTCTATTAATTAAATAAATCTTTATTTATTTAATTAATTCATTTATCCTCTTCTAGCCTTATTTCTCATTTAAATAAATACATTTATTTATTTAAATTATCCTTTTCCTAAATTAAATAAATATTTTTATTTATTTAATTATCCTACTTCTTCTATTTATTAAATAAATCTTTATTTATTTAAATAATTCATTAGCTTTTTCCACACATAACACATGTCATTCATCTCTTAATTCATACACTACCTACCCCTTTCATTATTTTGGTATTTCTTTTACCTACCCTCTAATCCTAGTCGACCTCTCTTTTTACACCTCTCAATCTTAACCCTCCATTTCATATAGTGTCTTCTATATAAGGAGACGCTTCCTTCATTGTTAGACCCTAATCATTCTATGCACCCTAAGGAAGCATTCTAATGACTGATCTTGAAGACTTGGCTACACTACGATCCTACTTGCAACCACATTCCGTTCTTTGTTGAGCTCTTGTGCATATTAAAATCTGAGAGCAAATATATCAAGCAAGATCAATGGAGATAGGAAGAATGGAGATCAAAACCCTATTGGACATGTAATGGTATAATCTTTGTGATTTCATTTGATTTGCATTGTCTTAGGTAATCTTCATATGTTATGGTGGATCTTTGTTGATTGTTAGGCTAGGGTTTGGTGGTTGAATTCATTTAGTCTTTCAATTCTGTTATTATTGTTATCCATTTTCACCATAAACATTTTGGCACGCCCGGTGGGACTCTTGTCCCTTTGCATTTAACATTTTTGTTGCAGATTTTGCATTTTTGAAGTCGCAGATCGGACATTTTCCGACGACATTTTAGGTATTTCCGCGTCTGCGAGCATTCGGATCGCGTCTTTGAGTTTCAGAAGCGTCTGCGTTGTCAGGAATCGCGCCTGTGTTTTTGCCAAATTTTTTATTTTTTGCAGGTTTCCGGAACCGCGTCTGTGTATCCTAAATGCATCTGTGTTGCATCTGATCGCGTCTGCGTCCTGGAAGAGCATCTGTGTATTTTGGACGCGTCTGTGCATCACAGAACCGCGTCTGTGTCATACAGACGCGTCTGTGTCTGGTATAGTAGCGTCCGTGTTTACTGTTTTGAAAATTTTCAATTTTTCTTTGGTTCCATTTTCGGATTTCGCGCTTATGGTTTCAGGTTTGGTTTATTTTTGCACTAATCCTTGCAAATCTAGCTAATCAAGTTGTGCAGCTTGCTTTGGGGAGCAAAAACATTTTTGTTGAAGGCCCCTTTTCACAAAGTCTTTTGGGTTTTTCTAAAATTTACCTAACTTGTGTGCTTGCAGGAAGGGGTTATAATTTGAAACAACCCAAACTACTAACAATTTTGTTGCAGGGCCTTGGCTAGGGTTTTGAAATTTTGTTGTGTGCTTTGTTTTCATAGACTAGCAAACACTTCCATTGGTGCACTAAAATTGAATCATTGTCTTTTGTGTCTTGAGCAATAGGCTCTTTTTGTTTAATCTTTAGAGGGCCTGTCTTCCCGTGTGGTCATTAGGACTACTAGTGAGAAGAGAACGACCCAAGTGGTAGCGAGGAAAACCCACCTCATCCGAACCACTATAATCAAATATATTCATGGTGAAAACTATGGATAACGTGTGCTGATTAGTTCATACCGACACTATGTCTCCCCATAAACCCATTTGATCAAATTTATTTGATCATTTGTAGGGCGTAACCCCTACCGGCTGGGAGCCTTCTGTATTTACAGAGCTGAAAGTGCCGCATGTATGGCCACACGAGCGGATGCCCTTACTAGCACCTTTTTGTTTTAGAAGCCCAAATCCTTCTAGTTGTTGGGGCAGGAGGTCGGACCTCTGGTAGCGGCCCACACACATACGGTTCTTAGTAGAGATACAAAGTTCGCCATGGGGAGTTTTCATGGGGACTGATGCTTGGCTGACCCGAGAAGTGAGTGCCGAGGGTGGAGCCAGTGAGGTCAAGCATCTAAGTATCCGCTTTGAATAGCGTAGCCTCGGGGGTAAAACCCCATGTGGGATCAACAACTATTGTCTTGGCCAGCCATAAGAATTATGTTTGACTTATGTTAAACATTCAAAACATTCAAGACCAAACAACAAAACATTGTGTCTTTTGTGTCTTCAAGTGTATGCAAAACAATTTTACACCAAACAACACACTTTTTGGAGTCTAAACAGTTTGCAAACATTGAGTCATCAACATTGTGTCCTCTTGTCACGAAAAACAGTCAAACAGTCGGATTTGGTCACAACAAAAACAATTTCACAGATTGGAAAAAATTGCACGAAGTTTACAGAAACGTGTCTGTGTCTGTTTGAACCGCGTCTGTGTTGTCTAAGCGCGTCTATGAAGGGCAGAATAGCGTCTGTGTTTTTAGTAGCGTCTGTGTCGAACAGAGACACGTCTGTGTCTGGAAATCGCATCTGTGAAGTATACAGAGGCGTCTATGTCCAGAATTGCAAAAAAAAATTTAGTGCAGCAAACATCAACAAGAAAATCTCAGAACCGCGTCTGGGTTTAACAGAGTAGCGTCTGTGTCAGGAAACCGTGTCTGTGAAGGATACAGTCGCGTCTGTGTTCAAAATTGCAAGAAAAAAATTTTCAGAGTCCAACAAACAAAAGAAATCAGTTTCAGAATACTTGAGCTTCCTAGGTTGTTTCTTCAGGTTTCATCTAGCATTCAACCTGTCCTTGGGTCTCATACAGTCCATCATTGCTTCACATCTCGTTTTACATTCACAATTGTCTAAACTTGAGTCAAAAGGTCACTTGCTTGTCCTCATCATACTTTGTCAACACACTACATACAACGACACTTTGCTAAGTGGTCCCTCATCAAGGTTTCTTACCTTTGGGTCTCATTTGGTCTTACTTAGAGTCAAGGTCAACTTACCTCATCAAGAGAAACTATCCTCTCTTTGGAAGTCACACCTACTCTACTACATACATACTTGGTCTTACACTTTGGACATTACAAGTACACTTCAGACTCATTTACATTTCATCCAACTCTTGGTCTTCCATACTCTTTCCATTTTTCATCTAGTCTCACACATCTTGGTCAATACCTAGTTCATGGTTGAAACCCATCTTCAAAAATCTAGGAGAGAAACTAAAGAGGCTCAAGAGTCCGCAAACATGAGTTCTTATGAGTATGACAATGAGATCTTTTTCAATTATGATCATACTACATTGCCTGACATGGATGTTTATAGAAACATTCCAAATGTGGAAAACACAGACACTACAAACAACAATGCTACACACAATGACAATGTGGACAACTTTTCAATACATTCAGCAGATGTAGAAGAATCCATTATGAATCCCCATTTCAATAGATTGGTTGAAGAGATAATGAAGAGGGATAGACAATACTTCTTACACATGATGGCACGAAGTGGAGCTAAAATACCTCATGACTTTGACATGTCTCAACTTATGGAAAATCGACCCTCGCAACAAACTCACTCCAACATGGATCAAAGGAGACCCAATAGTGGAGGAAATAGAGCACCGAATATGATGCCAGAGTCACCATCAGTTTTGCTTCAAAAACCAGAAATCCCACATACACAAGCTCAAACATATGATACTTACCTTCGAAGACCATCATGGAAGCCTTATGCAGACAGATATGCTCAATCACATGCTCAAGGTATGGATCAATCAAAACAAGTAGATACTCAAAGACATCCTCAAAATTTGGACATAAGGAAACCTCATGTCAAATTTGGGGGCAACACAATGGAAAATGAAATGCCTATTGAATATGGTATATATGCACAAAATAGATATGGTGTCCCTCAACATGAAGTCATGCCAAGTGCTCCATATATGCCACATCAATATAGACCTCCATATGGACATGTCTACGATCAGTATCATCCATACATGCAACAAGCTCCTCCTCAAATGGGTGTTTCAAACACAGGGTATGTTACAAGAAATAGATCTCCTCCCAAGAGCAATTTGGAGCAACAAATAAGAGATTTACAAAAGAAAATGGAGGACATGAGTACACCAAAACCAACATACACCATGAGAGATATATGTCCTTATCCATTTGATAAGAGCATCCCAATGCCTCCATTTTCTGCACACTTTGTGACGCCAAAATTTGACAAGTATAGAGGAAAAGGAGACCCCAAGGCACACATACGACAATTTTTCACAGCTTGCATAGAGGTAGCGGCAGAAGAAACATATTTGATGAGATTGTTCCCGCAAAGCTTAGGCGATCAAGCTATGGAATGGTTCTCTCAATTACCTCCTAGTATTAAGTCATGGGGCGACTTAGCAGAGGCATTCATTCAGCATTTCTCCTACAATATAGAAACAAATATCTCAGTCACTACTTTGTGTAACACCAAGCAAAAGGAGGGAGAATCTTTTGCATCATTTTTACAAAGATGGAGAAATCTAGCCAGCAGATGCTCTTGTGAAATTCCCCAAAAACAAATGGTAGAAATGTTCACTCAAAACGTTAACAAGGATATTGGCTATGATCTCAGGAAAGCTTGTTTGTCCACATTCAAGGATGTTATTGAAAAGGGCCTAGCAACAGAAAAGGTCTTAATTGAACAAGGAGTCATTAAGCTATTCAAGGAAAACAAAGATGACTTTAAAGGAAAAGACAAGCCAAGATTTTGGAATAAAAACAAGAACACAGTCAACGATGGTGTTGTTGATGCCAATACAGTGAGACCCAAGTTCATCTTTTCAGGATCAAGTTCTACAAACAATCAAGTGAATACTCAAACAACTTCTAGATCACGAAGGAAGTACACTCCATTGGGAGAACCACTTGAATCAGTCTTCAAAAAGCTAGTGGCAAACAAAGTGATCACAGTTCCAGATTTTCCTCCATATGAACCAAAGGTCAAACCAAATTGGTGGAATGATGATGAGTATTGTGAGTTTCATAAGAGCAAGGGTCACAAGACAGGTAATTGCCATTGACTGAAGAACATTGTGCAAGACCTCATTGATAGAGGTGACATTGAGATTGAGGGACATTCATCTAATCAAGAACATGAGATGTTTAAGGAACCATTCCCAAAGCATGACAAGGGAAAAGGTAAAGCCATAGATGATCAAGCTAACTTTACTAGAGCACCTTACAACTATGACTCAACTATCAACCACATCTCGATGGACAATCATATCTCTACTATTACTATCAAGAACAAAAATCCTGAGAATCATTCTCAGCGACCTAAGATTGTCCTAAGGGGTGTTGGATCTTCGTCTGAATCTACCTCCGAATGTCATGTTACAACCCGTCGAGGAAAGATTACGTTGCTAGGTGCCTCCACTAAGAATACCAATCCTTCATCAACTAAGCCTGAGTATGACCTTGTAGAATAGTTAGGGAAGACACCCGCGCTCATTTCCATCCTTGAGCTCTTACGCATATCCCCTGCTCATAAGGCTATTCTTGACAAAATTTTGAGAGACACTGTCGTCCCTACTGATCTGAACATGGACCAGTTTCAAGCCATGGTGGGATATCTTTCCATTCCACATTCCCTTACATTCACAGAAGCCGATGACGCCTCCGTAAGTTAGCCACATAATGCACCATTACATATTGAAGTCTTCATACACAAGCATCGAATAAAGCGAGTCCTGATAGATGGAGGAGCAGGTCTCAACATTTGTACATTGAGCACAATTAAACAATTGGGATATTCCGATAAAGCTGTGAATTCAAAAAATCAAATCACCATCAAGGCATATGATGATGAAGAACACTCATCCAAGGGCACAGTCACCTTACCTCTAAGAATTGGGCCAGTTACAAAGGATGTGGTTTGTCAGGTCCTGGATTTAGATCTCACTTATAATATATTGCTAGGACGTCCTTGGATTCATGAAATGAGGGCAGTCCCATCGACATATCACCAATGCATTAAGTTTCCTCATAATGGAGTCGAGGTAACAGTTAACGACGATCCTAATCCGTTCATATATTGCAATAACTTGAGATCACATACTGAGACCATCATTCCCAGTAATCGTGAAGCTGTTCCTTCTTCGGCCTACATTGACCCTGAGTCATTAAAACCTTCGACATCAAAACAAGGTGAACTTAAAGGCAGATTTCAGGACAAAGGCATGGGAGAATACACTTTAAATCAGACCATGTATTTACGACAAGTCATGAGCTCTCCAAAAGAATTTGGAAGGCCACATCCTAACAAGCAAACATTCATCATGACGCTCAAATGGGATCCTACTACCTTTCAAAGATGGGGCGAACTGGAAGAGGAAGATTTATACAAAATGCTCTATAAAGACATTGAAGATGACACAAATGATCAGATCAATATACCTTGCGAGAAATATGGCAAAGGCTTCAAGATTCTACAAAAATTTGGGTATGATGGAAAAAGCCCTCTTGGGTTACGCAAAGAAGGCGTCATGGAACCCCTACAACCTGAATTGACCATAAGAAGAGAACGCTCAAAGGGACTTGGTTTTCTGACTTCCAAGATCCACACTAAAAGGACAGAAGAGGCATCACGAATCAAAATCGCCAAAATTCAACAAGAAGATTGCTATTCCACAGACTCCAACGAATGGGAATGGGGTTCAGACAAATCCTCCAGTGACTACGAGCTCACCGAGACATTCAGAGAGCCAGATAAACCCACAGAAGAAGAGGAGTTTTATAACAAATTCAGAGTTGGTCAAGAAATGACCCATGAGGAGTCTACACAGTCATTGTCTCGAGGTTCTAGGTTGAAATCACATAGGATGAGAACACCTGTTCCGGAATGCGCTACTAGTAACGACAATGTGGATTCGCTTGCGATCAAAACTGACGAGGAGAGTGCCATCGATGACCTCGACGATTGCCTCGATATACCCAAATATAACCATATCTTCACTCTTAGCCCTGCAAACTCTGAAAACATTAAAGGCCTTCCCCTTGTTCATCCCCAATTCATTGACTGGGATTATGAAGGACCAGCACAATTTGACACATTTCAGAATGACGAAGCTATTATTGACTATCTTGGCATACGAGATGATCTTCCCCCTGGGGACCACAAAGCAGGATACACCATAGAACTCAACAACATGGCATATTTCGGTGAGGGTGTCGGACCTTCGAGTCGCAAAAATGTGAAAATAAGAACAAATCAAGGGTCTTATGGCGAAAACCACACTGTGGCGCTATCTGACCCCAAAAAAGTAAAAAGAAAGGACGTATCTGAGGGTGAAAACCTCTCTGAGGCACCCGAAGATGGAAGGCTCGACATTCTCCCAGCATCATATGAGGAAAAATCATCCATGTTGGTAGAGGAAACTATCAAGACAAACATTGGTACAGAAGAGATTCCACACAACATATTCCTGGCTCAATCCTTGACAGAGTCCGAAAGGGGAAAGTTCATAAGCTTCTTCAAAGAACGACAAATCAACTTTGCATGGTCATACGCTGATATGCCTGGACTGGATCCAGATTTGGTAATGCATCATTTGACAGTCAAACCGGGGGCAAAGCCAGTGAAACAAAAATTAAGGAAAATGCATCCACAAGTGGCATTACTAGTCAAAGCAGAGCTTGAGAAATTACTCGATGTCAGATTCATACGCCCAATTGATTATCCCAAATGGATCTCTAATTTAGTACCTGTCAGCAAACCAGATCGCAGCATCAGAATATGTACAGATTTCAGAGACATCAACAAAGCTTGTCCAAAGGATGACTTCCCATTACCAAATATCGACTTGATTGTTGATCTCACAGCAGGTCATGAAATGTTATCTTTAATGGATGGATTCTCTGGCTATAATCAGATAAGAATTGCACCCGAGGATCAACATAAAACATCATTCACTTGTCCGTGGGGAACTTTCTGTTGGAATGTCATGCCCTTTGGGCTGAAAAATGCAGGTGCTACATATCAAAGAGCTATGACTACTATTTTTCATGATCTCATGCATGTAACTGTGGAAGATTATGTGGACGACCTCTTGGTCAAATCAATAGACAGAAATACACATTTGGACATACTTTCAGTTGCCTTTGATCGGTTGGAAAAATACAAGGTAAGATTAAACCCCAAGAAATGTGTCTTTGGAGTAACCTCCGGGAAACTCCTAGGATTCATCGTGTCCAAAAGAGGAATTGAAGCGGATCCAGCAAAAGTCAAAGCTATCTTGGAAATGCAACCACCAAGAAATATCAGTCAACTTCGATCCTTACAAGGGAGACTCCAGTCTATACAAAGATTCATAGCACAACTGGCGGATAAGTGCAATCCTTTTCAGCACTTGCTACATAAAAACATCAAGTTCAAATGGGATGATAACTATCAACAAGCTTTTCAGACACTCAAAAACTATCTTCTAAATCCACCAGTTCTGATGCCACAAGTTCCAGATCAACCACTATTATTATACATATCAGCTACTCCAACAACACTGGGGGCACTCCTAGCACAACAAATAGCTGACGGCAAGGAAAAAGCAGTATATTATATCAGTCGCACATTGGTGGGATACAAGCTAAACTACACACCAATCGAGTGTGCATGTCTCGCTATGGTCTTTGCTTCACAAAAATTATGACATTATATGCTCACTCATAAGACTAAGTTGATTGCAAGAATTGATCCATTAAAATACCTTCTCAACAAAGCTACACTTACTGGGCGACTGGCCAAATGGGTAATGATATTGAGTGAGTTTGACATTGAGTATGTGGACAGAAAAGCAATAAAAGGACAAGCAATCGTGGATCAATTAGCAGATGCTCCCATGATAGATGATGCTCCTCTAAATTCAGAATTTCCAGATGAATCCATTCTAACAATATCACATGCAAAGCCATGGCAATTATACTTTGACGGCTCATACACACAGCATGGGGCAGGAGCTGGTATTCTCTTTATAACTCCTCAAGGCGACTCTATACCAAAATCATACCGCTTATCATTTCCTTGCACCAACAATATAGCGGAATATGAGGCATTAACAACAGGATTACGAGTTGCAGTTCAATGGAAGATCCAGGAACTTCGTGTTTTTGGAGACTCCCAACTTGTTATCCGTCAAGCAACTGATGATTACCAGACAAAAGATGAAAAATTACTGCCTTATAAACAAATGGTGGATAATCTGAAACAACACTTTACAAAGATAGACTTTGAGCAGATACCAAGAGAGCAGAATCGCGCCGCAGATGCCATGGCTACAATTGCTTCACTAATTGACCTGCCTCAAAATGAAACCTGCTATGAGTTCCTGGTAGACAACCTGTTGGTTCCTTCATATGAGATAATGCCTACTGAGATGATATGTGTGGTTGGTACCAAATCCCAGTTATATGGTTCCATCTTCACATACCTTCGCGACAATATCTTACCTCCTGATCTATCAAACAACCAACGCCGCACTTTCATTCGCCAATCCTCTCGATATGTCATTTTAGCTGATATCCTATACCGACGAGGTCTTGATGGCACTCTTCTTAGATGTTTAGAAAGCGACGAAGCTCAGATTGCATTACGTGAAGTACATGAAGGGATATGTGGTCCACATGCTAGTGGTCCTACCTTGGCCAAGAAACTCATCAGGACTGGATATTACTGGTCCAATATGGAAAAAGACTCATATCAGTTTGTCAAGAAATGTAAGCAATGTCAAATTCATGGAGACCTCATACATGCACCGGCACAAGAACTACAACCACTTGCGTCTCCTTGGCCCTTTTGTCAGTGGGGACTCGATCTCATAGGCAAGATTCACCCTCCTTCTTCTAATGGTCATAAATTCATTATCACAGCCACAGAGTATTTTACAAAATGGATTGAAGCCGTGCCTCTCACACAAGTCACTGGAAAACAAATTGCTACTTTCATCCTTAACTATATCATTTGCCGATATGGTATTCCTAAGTCCATTATTACGGATAACGGGCGTCCCTTCAAAAATCAGGATGTTCGTGAACTCTGTGACCGCTTCCATATTTCCCATCGTTTCTCCACACCATATTACCCCCAAGGTAATGGCCAAGCTGAGGCGTCTAATAAAACAATTCTTAAAATCCTCAAAAAGACAGTCGACGACGCTGGCCGTAACTGGCATATCCAACTCAATCCTGCACTTTGGGCCTACCGCACAAGTGTCCGCACACCTACAGGAGCTACACCCTACTCACTTGTCTACGGCGCTGAAGCCATCTTGCCTATTGAGGTCGAGTTACCTTCCTTACGGGTCTCTTTGCAAAACATCATCACTGATGAAGACTACAGGGTCTCTCGCTTACAAGAACTAGAACTGCTGGATGAACGGAGACAAACTGCTTTTAATCATCTTAAGGCTTACCAACAACGAATGAGTCGCAGCTACAATCACAAAGTCAAGCCTCGCACATTTGAGGTAGGTGATTTGGTTCTCAGAGAAAACCCCAAGAATCAATAAGACAGAGAGAAGAAGGGCAAGTTTGAACCAAACTGGCTTGGTCCTTACATCATCACAGCGGTATATGGATCTGGGGCATATCAGCTCTCTACTACAGAAGGTGAACCTTTGGAGGATCCTATCAACAGCATGCACCTTCGCAGGTTCTACACATAGCTCTTCAGAGTATTCTAATTCAAAAATACAAAAAAAAAAAATTATAAAACATAAAAAATCATTACTTGGTGAAAACCTGGCAAACATGCGCCTTGTGACACAAAAAATTGAAAAATCAAAAAAAGTAAAGAGAAATAATTTCGTCCAACGGTGAAAACCACTTCGGTGGCACCCTGGGCAAGTACCATGGTGAAAACTGGGTCACCAGTGCCATGTGTAGAGACATTGCTCCTCCCTCCTTCAGGATTCTCTTTCATCATTTCACTTTGCACACACTCACGACCAATTCGTTCATAATAAACTTACCCATTCCCATCATGGCTTGTTATTGATCTACCTAAGATTGGTTAGCCGTTCATAATAACCATTCCTTTTCATCCCTTTCCATCCATAATAAATCAGATCCTATCTATGGCTAAGACAAAATCCTACGTCTAGTAATGGGTGTGGAACTGAGGACATCACATGTTTCAAGGAGTACAGTTTCTTCCAGCTTCCTTCAGTCTATTCGCGCACAATCCGCAATAAAGCAGCATTTGCATCACAGATCTGCAATAAAGTTTCATCTTCTCCACAATAAAGTATCAGTTTCATGGATTCAGTCAGTTTCAGATGAGACACAGCAGCAACAATGAGCTTCAACAAAATCAAATCTTTCAACAGACTCAGACAACATATGGTTCAGTGCTATCTATCCTTTTTGTGAAAGTGAACATTGTGACCACAATCGAATAAGACTTAAACAAGTGACAAGAGACACTAAACTTGAGGACTACAGTGGATGTTGGTGTCGAGTCTTGGTTTTCTTTTGATTTCATCTTTTTGGTGACATGTCTTTTAGCTTTTCCAGGATGTCTCTGACTAGAGATTCTATCTCCAGGATGTCTTTGACTAGAAAGGCGAGGATGGGGTATCGTCACCTATTTGCATTTGCTGTCTGTGGATTGTCTCTTAGTAATGCTATGACTTGTCCAAGGATATGAGGACACTGTGAGTCTAGTATGAACTGGGGCATTCCTTGTTTGTGACTGTCTTATCTCCATGCAAACAGGTACAATGACTTTCTAGGTCGAACATATGCCTCGATTGTCATAACCTACTTGCCATAATAAAGCTCAATGATGATAACGCACAAGAAGCTCTTTCACTTTCATATCTTCTATCTTTCATCCCCCCTTTCTTGATTGACTTCCAGCGTCCTTCTCGAGTCCACGTAGCCTACTACCACATGACTGAGTATAATGACACACCAAAAACATTTGCATTTCATGAAGCTGCACCTGCATTACCACATATAAGCATCTCATACATACATATAGATATTACAATTGCATCACATCCTGCACACAACACCTGTTAGCACAATTTACATTTGCATTATCATATTCATCTGCATTACTTACATTCACATTTGCATCATGCATACACATATAAAACATAAAAGAACAAAAAAATTGCATTGCATCATATATATATTTGCATCCATATCATAAGCATACATTCTAAGAACATCTCATCACAGAAGGTACACATGCATATAGCTACCACAAAAATGGTGAATCATCTCTCATATATAATCAAATGTGTCATGATACAATGATGTCAAAAGAATCATATGGCTACAAAATCACCCGCAGGTGTCTACAATACAAAAAAATGGTACAAATACTGATACAAGGGAACCCTCTATGGCTATGATGAACTCCCTCCCTCGGAGCCGCCTGGCCTTGACAGACGCTGAGCTGTAGAAGGACCCACTCCAGGATCACCCTGCCTATCTGGTGGTGGTGGAGGACCCATGACCCCACCACTAGATGCCTGCCTCCTCCGACTCCCTCCCGTAGCCGTCATTGTCCGCGATGGTCTATGGAAGCTCCTCGCCCGCTGATCCGCTGGCACTGCACCATAGTACAGGTCTCTCCAGTAGCCAATCTCCTCTCCGGCTCGCAAGACATATGCGTAGCCTGCCCCTGCGTCCTCTGCCGCCTGCCTCCCTGCCCTCAGAGCTGTCTCAGCCTCAGTATATCGTTGGATGGCCTGATCCCTCTCTCGCTCTGTATCCCGGAGCCTGATCCTGAGATGATCCCTCTCCCGCTCCAACTCCTGGATCTCGTCTGCCTGGCCCTGGCAGATCTCTCTCAGCTCTAGCAGCTCATCCTCCTCAGGATCTCCACCCTCAGCCTCTGCCTGTGGCTCTCCCTCTGCGGGTGCCTGTCTTTGTACCTGTGCTTGTACTGGCACCTGTCTCTGCACCTGTCCCTGCCTCTGTCCCTGTGCTGTTGGTACCTGCAGGGGCACTCCATCGCGACCTCTCACCACCACCTGGGCTGGTCCCTCCTATCCTCCCTCCCTCCGAGGTGCTACCCTCCTCTCCCCCACTACTCCTCTCCGCCTCCGTCGGCCCCTACCTCCATCTCCTCCACCACCATCATCATCATCCCCTCCAACCTCTCCCTCCAGCAGCTCTCCCGGATCTGTCAACCGTGGAAATGGATGCTCTGCCCAATACGCGGAGTACTCTACATCCATGCCTGCATCCTCAACCTCCGGCCACATATCCCAGGGAAGAGGTATCATCTCTGTCAGCTGTGTGACGGCCTGATCATACGATAACAATGGCCCGAACTGTGCATGATCCCTGACCGTACGGGCATACATACCCGAGCCTCGTGGCATCCTCTGGATCCTGCCAAACTGTCGGCCAACCCTATCTACCAGCTGTCTCTCCAAAATGTAGGGCGTCCACCCAATCAGATATCTGCTCCTGAATGTATACGACAGCTCCACTACGTCATCCTCCCACTCCTCGCACCCCAGGTACGGCCTCCAGATGACCACATCGATGTCGTCTATCACACGCCTCCAGTGCTCTAACCTGCCAATTCGAGGCTGTGAGGTGATCATATCATATAGATGTACAACGCTCCGTCCATGCCCTCTACCCCTGAAGTGTATAGGTCGTGTGATTGGCAGATGCTCATATGCCCACACCTGTAGCAGTGTCTCTCCGCAACCCAAGCCAATTGATCCATGGTAAACGAATTGGTGCAGCTCATAATACAGATGTGCCAGGACACATGGACCCCATGCATATCTGGTGTGCTCGGTCACCAATGTCTCCAGTGCTCCTCCCCAGCCCACTGCCAACCCCCGTGTCGCCTTGTCCGGACACAGGAAACCACTGATAACTCCTCCAATCGCAGCTGGCAAAGCTAGTCCTATCGCGGTCATGGTATCCCATGCCACGTGCCCTGCTCTCATCTCTAGCCCGGGATCCTGGAACACCCGTCTCAGCGCCTCCCTGTCTCCGTCATGATCGTATGGGATCAACTCTCCATCGATCGGTATCCGCAGAATCCGGTATACATCCTCGAGGGTCACTGTCATCTCCCCCATCAGTAAATGGAATGTGCACGTCTCAGAGTGCCATCTCTCAGCTAGCGCAGTTAGCAAACCCATGTTCGCCCGAAACTCAGGCACATACAGTACATGTCTGAGGCCCATCTCCTCAATCGCAGCTCTGTCCTGAAACGACAACTCTGGTCGCAGTCTCTGTGTAGACGGGAATCTCTCCCGTGACTCTAACATCGGCAAATACTCCTGCAGTCAAACAATCAATCATGTCAGTTATCGTGGCATTCACTGTTTATCACAAAATGCTGCTTGAATGCATATGGTTATCTATCCTAGTGACACTCACTGTTCATCACAAAGTGTTGCTATCTATCCTAGTAGTGCTCCCTGTTCATCACAAAGTACTACGTGTGTGACATTCCCTGTTCATCACAGAGTGTTACTCACATTTGCACTCCCTGTTCATCACAAAGTGCTGCTCATCCTTTGGGTACTCCCTGTTCATCACAAAGTACTCTATCTTGGTGCTCATTGTTCATCACAAAGTGCCTTGATCTATCCTAGTCTTCTTAGAGGACCTGCTTGAGTGTATCCTCTCAGCAGCTTATCCAATCGACAGCGTATGTTCATCACAGAACTGCCGATTTGACCTAGAAGACCAAAACCATGCATTTTGACACACAAACGCGCTTTAAACTCATAAACGCGCTTCTTGACTGCACAAACGCGCTTCTGCAACATAGACGCGCTTTCTGGACACAAACGTGCCTACATCTTGCACAAACGCGATTCTAGGACCTAAACGCCCCTATAGGACATAAACGCCTCTAAAATTCACAAACGCGCCCGCAATCAACGCAAACGCGGTCCCAGACGTGAATGTGCCTGGAACCGACACAGACGCGCCTGTTGGACACAGACGCGCCTGGCACCGACACAGACGCGATTGCGCGTTTTTGCATTTTTTTGGTACCCTATTCCTAGCGCATTTATTGCTACCTACTGAGCATTAATGACAAAAACTTGAAATGCGTGAAAGTACGAGGAGGTTTGGTGGTACTTACCGGCTCTCCTGCCTCTGCTGGCCTCTGAAATCGACGAACACGGTCGAATCTATGCACGAAAGCCATCGCTACTGACTGCTGCTGCTCTATTTTCGCTCTGCACTCTGCTCTCGTGAATGTGTAGATGACAATGAGGATGTATTTTCCCCCGTGGTCTATCTTATAGCCTACCCTAGCCCCCGCCTTCATTTCCCGAGTCAGTCTTCTTTATCCCATGACTTTGTCACTTTATCCGGTCAATCCATTCTAGCCTTTCTTTCTTATCGAGAGATTGTCTGCAATCTTTTCAGACATTTTCATCCAATCTCTCGAGGGGGCATATTATTCCCATACTGGGGCAACTCTGTATCAGTTCATCTTATCTTCTTTGAAACAACGCGACAAGCCGCATTGTCTCAAAGAGGGGCAAAATGTAGACACCCAAAATTGTCATGATTAATTAGATAAATATTTTATTTATTTAATTATCTAAGCCTACTTCTTCTATTAATTAAATAAATCTTTATTTATTTAATTAATTCATTTATCCTCTTCTAGCCTTATTTCTCATTTAAATAAATACATTTATTTATTTAAATTATCCTTTTCCTAAATTAAATAAATATTTTTATTTATTTAATTATCCTACTTCTTCTATTTATTAAATAAATCTTTATTTATTTAATTAATTCATTAGCTTTTTCTACACATAACACATGTCATTCATCTCTTAATTCATACACTACCTACCCCTTTCATTATTTTGGTATTTCTTTTACCTACCCTCTAATCCTAGCCGACCTCTCTTTTTACACCTCTCAATCTTAACCCTCCATTTCATATAGTGTCTTCTATATAAGGAGATGCTTCCTTCATTGTCAGACCCTAATCATTCTATGCACCCTAAGGAAGCATTCTAATGACTGATCTTGAAGACTTGGCTACACTACGATCCTACTTGCAACCACATTCCGTTCTTTGTTGAGCTCTTGTAAATATTAAAATCTGAGAGCAAATATATCAAGCAAGATCAATGGAGATAGGAAGAATGGAGATCAAAACCCTATTGGACATGTAATGGTATAATCTTTGTGATTTCATTTGATTTGCATTGTCTTAGGTAATCTTCATATGTTATGGTGGATCTTTGTTGATTGTTAGGCTAGGGTTTGGTGGTTGAATTCATTTAGTCTTTCAATTCTGTTATTATTGTTATCCATTTTCACCATAAACAGTAAGAGCATTCAAAAAAGTCCTTGTCACTTATGAAGAAGCATCAAGGTGGTTTATTAATAGAGGTAAATGTTCTCTCTTTTTCCTAAATACTCTAGTTGAAAGACAACAAAGATTTGCTAATATCTTGGGGTGTTGTATTAGGGATTTCCCTTCAATTTACCTTGGTCTTCCTTTGGGAACTATGCCACTAGATTCTTTTTGGCTATCTCTTGTGGATAGATTTAATAAGAAGCTTGCTGGCTAGAAAGGTGTTCTTCTCAGTCAGGCTAGGGAAATTCAATTATTTAGGCTACTTTGTAGAATCTTCCTATCTATGCCCTGAGTCTTTTTAGAATCCCAGCTAAATTTGCTGAAATAATTGATAGCATTCAAAAGAGATTCTTGTGGTTCGATATTGAGAACAAAAAGAGAATTCCTTTGATTGCCTGGAATGAGGTGTGTAAGCCTAAGAAATTAGGAGGTCTTGGGTTGCAGGACATAAGAACTTTTAATGAGGCGTTGTTGGCGAAGCAGGTGTGGATAATTTTCTCTAATAGAATGGAATGGAATTTGATATTGCAGAGTAAATACTTGTGTCAAGTTACCTCTTTCAAGGTCTTCATTTCTTCTGATTGTTTACCCCAAGGATCCTATCTCTGGAACAATATCATTAAGGTTAGAAGTTTTGTTGCTAATGGTGTTGGATGGAAGTTGGGTAATGGTTCTAGCATCTATTTTTGGGAGGATTATTGGATTGGAAATGAGCCTCTTAGTCTTAACACTTCATTCAATCCCTTCAGAGAAGATTGCATTAGAATATTTGGCCATAAGGTTACAAATTATTGGAGGGAGGGTCGCTGGGTTAATCTAGTTCATATCAGTTCAGAGTTACACCCTCTTCAAATTCTTCTGAACTCGGTCTATTTGGACCAGTCGGAGAACATGATGGTGTGGAAAGTTGATTCTACGGGTTTGTATTTGGTTTCCTCTGCCTTTTCTCTTCTTTCTCAGAATCATAATGCCTCAAGACCTATTTGGGCCATGGCCTGGATTAAAAACCTTACCCCAAAATTTAATATCATCACCTCAATTCTCCCCCAAAACAAGATCCTTACCACTGACAACTTATGCAAAATAAGTTTTTTTCTTCCCAACATCTATCTTCTCTATATGGCCAATGTTGAATTTGTTTCCCATATTTTTATTGAGTGCCCCTTTGCTTAGGAAATTTGGGGAAGAATGATTCAACTCTGGGATCTTTGCTGGGTTTTTCCATCTTCTATGCCAAAATTGTTCCTTCAATGGAGAGCTCCTAGTCAAAATCAAGTAATAAAAATACTTTGGTTTTATACCCTTCCTCATCTAGTTTGGGGTATATAGAAAGAAAGGAACAATGGGATATTTAGAGACTTTGCCTTATTAGCTGAGATTGTATTCTATAAAATCTATAGTGCTATGAAGGAAAATTTCAATTGTCTTAATGGTTTCGAGGTGAGAAATAAGATTCAAAGTTGCACTGACTATGATCACAGGATTGCAAATGATTGGCAAATTCAATTGGATATTGTGAGAGTTTTTAAGCCTATCAGAAAACCCCATGACGATACTTGTTGGCATGTGCCTCCTTCAGGTTGGGTTAAAATTAACTTTGATGGGGTGACAAAGGGAAAGCTGAGTCCAAATGGGTGTGGGGGAGTGATTAGGGATTGTAATGGTATTTATATTTTGGTAGTGGCTCTCCCATTGGGTAGCCAGACAAACCACATTGCCGAAGCCATTGGATCCTACTAGGCTCTCTTGATTGCTAAATAAATAAATTGTTCAAAGGTGTGGATAGAAGGGGACTCCAAAAATAGTATTCAGTGTCACAAAAAAATAAACTAATCTCTCATGGAACATTGCTATCTAGATTGGTTTATCCTATAAAATTATTAACTCTTTTAAAAATTGTCACATTTCGCACATATTTAGGGAGAGTAATAATGTTGCAAATTATCTTGCCAACTTTGGAGTTCAATTTTATGATAAAAGAATATGGCGAAAAGGGGACCAATTGGATGATGAAGTGAGGGGATTATTAAGGTTGGATAGCCTAACCAATAAAGAACTTAACTTACCATGATTAATTTTGCCATGAGTGTATGTCAAGATTGTTGTGCAAGGAACACGTGACGAGCTCCTCACATTAATTTTTATTCTAGAGGTTTCTCCTTGCACGTTTTCTGGGTGTGATGGGGGTTATTTTGTGTTCACCTTTAGTTTGGGGTCATTTCTCGTTTGAAGAACTCCAACGCTTCTATCAAATATAGAATATTCCCTCTTTCTATGCACGATGGTTATCACAACATGGGTGGGTATTTGAAACGGGTGGAGCCGATGGACTGCACTGAGTTGAAAAATAATAAAACCATATGACATATTTTGGAGAAGGGTGGTTTAATCGCCTATATTGAAAAATCTCATGGCGTCAAAGCCAAGGTGACGAGAGGGTTTGTCAAAAATTACAAGAAGGGAATGGTCACCCTTCTTTGAAGGGAAATCGTTGTTAATGAAGACCTTATTGTAGAGTTTACTGGTCTTTCAACTGATGGGGTGAAGTTTTATAAAGACTGAAAATTCTTTGATAAGGTGGTCAATCTTTTTTCAAAAGAAGAGAAGGAGAAGAAAGACTTGGTGAGAGATGGGACCACTAGCTACAACACAACAAAGACAAAGACTATCTAGGGTGATATCCTAAAATTGCTCATGGAGTACATTACCCTTGATGGGCGGTACACAAGAGCTTTCGCCTACCACTTTGTGCTCCTTAATCACTTTCAACGTAAGGTTAGAATCTCTTTCCCCTTCTTCCTTGTGTCCTCATTGAATGCCAGCATTGTAGAACATAAGAAGGATCCTATTAAAAACCCTGTCTTTCATGAAGGTTTAATCCTTTTAAGTTTTGAACATGCTAAGTCTCTACAACATGTGTCCTACTCCCCCCCTGAGGTTAATCTTGATTTGGATGATTCTCAATCTTTGAGGGATGACTACTGTATACACCTAAAAATGGTCTAAAGATAATTAATTAAATAAGCAATTATTTAATTAATCTCCCTCCCCAATTTAATTGAATTCACTAAGCAATTTGATTAAATTTCCCTTTTCATCTACTTATTAATAAATCTAAGGATTTATTTAATAAGTTCATTTCAATAATCCCCTTTGATTAATTAATTCAAATTAATTAATTCCCTCCATCAAATTCATTACTTCTAAATCTCTAATTAATTAAAACAAATCAAATTCATGAGTTGTTGAGATTAATTAGCCTTTTCTTATTATTTGAATTTTTAAATTCAAATTCTCCTAACTTCTACCACTCCTAAACCTAACCCATTCCATCTAACCCTGGGTTTTTCCTAACCCCATCCTAACCACCATGTTCCCTTTCCTTGAACACTTTGCCCTCTCATGAGCAAAGCTTTGTGACACTTGTCACTAAGTGTTCCATTTCATCTAACCTCTTCTAGAAGCCTCTTGACACTTGTCACCATGGAGATGACAATGTTCCCTTTCATCCATCCCCTTCTCCTACCTACCACCAATTTTCCCCTTTCATCCAACCTCTTCTCAACCCACCTCCAATTTGACCATTGATATCTTCAAATCAATCTTGACCGTTGATTCTTGCCACCTCACCCCTAGCCTTGGGAAATCCTATAAATAGACCCCATTTTGGAGTACAAAGGGTCCCAATTTCATCTCATCTTATGAATTGTTACTATAGGCATCTAGCTTATAGCTTATCATTTTAGCAATGTTATCATGTTCAATTGTAGCTTAATTGCATCTTCATTCTAGCTTATTTTCTAGAATAATCATGAAATCATGTAGCTTAATCATGCTATCATTTCTAGATCATGCATCTTCATCATTTAAATCCTTCATTTAAGTGTAGTCAAGTCACTAGAGTTTGCATACCAAGATTTGAGAGCAAAATTCATACTCGCATTTACTAGGAGGCGATAGATCGCTTAGCTATGGTTTTATCTTTCTTTGATTTAATTCACTAACCATTGCTTGTAATGATTTATTAAGTGCATTGTGTTTGCAGGTATAGGTACACTTCATAGAGCACGAAAACTACCATACTGACACTACTAATGATGACTTCTCTCCCATAGCGTCCCCTTCTAAGACCAAGGGTAAAGCCCTTGTTGTTAATATCCCAAATCTAAAAACCTTGTAGCTCCAGCTTCCCTTCCTCTATTTGGAATCTTCACCTAGGCTTTAAGACTATTGGTGGTTTGTCTAACTATCCTTTGGGTCAGGGAAACCATCCCTCTCCTTTGTCTTCTATTGACTCTCAACCTAACCTTAGCACTGAGAGGCCACCTTCTTTTTTGAATACCCTTGACCCCTCTTCGCCTCTGCTCAGTGCTGAGAAAGAGTATGTATTTGATGTCCTTGCCTTATCTAGAGATGGGGTAGTGGATACTTTTAAAATTTTCAAATGTATCTTCCATGAGATCAAATATATCCAACTTAAACAGAGAGCAAATAGCAGTAAATTGGAGGTAATGAAAGAAAAAGTCAAGGATATGGGTAATGTGCATGTATCTGATGAGAACAACCCCCGGTTTGAGAAGGAGAAGGCCTTTGTTATCAATTTCCTAAAGACAACTATGGAGGCCTTTGATAATTTCAAAAAAGACTATAAAGCTAGGATGGCGACCCAGGAAGAACAAATTGGGAAAATAAAGGATTCCATCAAAGTTGTTAAAACTAGTCATGGTGTGATTGGTGCGACGGTCAAGAGCTTTAATAATATGATTAGCAGTCTTGAAGAATAGTTTCAGCTAAAATATATTATGGATGTGGACACCGATAATGATAAGGATATCTCCTCAGGCCCCAACAAAAGAACGAGAGGCACTTTGAAGAGAAAGGCAGTGGGACCTCCTTATTTTTAGAAGCTAAAGAAGATCACCAAGACAATGATTGAGATTGAAAAGGAAATGGCACAACCAATGAGGTTATTGCATTAGTGTTGGTGTTCTGTTACCTCTTCACTAAGTTTGTTGCTACTAGATTTTTTGTTCTTTGGTTTTCTTTGTTGTGTCTATGCTTATGTTGTTTTTTCTCTATTTTTTTGTTTGCCCCCTATCTGTTATGAATCTTAATGTATATCTTATGGGGCAGTTTGGTCTTTTGTGGTCTCTTTTTGGCTTAATGCCTTGTTAAGTCTAGACTTATGCTATGTTGTTATTTAAGGGTTTCAGGTCCCTTCAAAACTTGTTTTTACCTTAATAAAAACAAATGATATTAGGAATTTTTATTTAATTCAAGGTATAAGGACCCAAGAGAAAACTACAAACTCAGTACTTAGGGCCCTATAAATTCAAGAAGTGTTTCCAACTGGAGTTGTTCATCTCATCACGATAGACCAAATCCATTTTCCCTTAATGGTGAATAATAATAGGCTCAAGTTGTACAAGATTCCCCATAATGAGTGTTTACTCCACCTTCAACAACAATTCATCTCTCCATCAGCATCTAGCCCATCTAATGATATCATTCTTAGACCACCATCATCACCCACACCTTTACCTCACATACCAATTGCAAATAAACCATCTAGTTCACCCTCAACCATTCCAACATAGTAAAAAATTCTAGCTATCACATGCACACATTGCACGAATAATCACTCAATTTTATTTTTTAGTAGCATTGAGGAGCGTGCAACATCACAATTCAGTTGGAACCTACAACATTACACAATCAATGACACCTAACTTTACACACACACAATAATTGTTGCCCTCCATGTAATTTATAGTTTTGTCAAGTTGCATGCAGCAAAGGAAACATGACTTTACATGTAGTCATTTCAAATATCCATGCACACATTGTGGTACATTTCTAACCTTACGCATGAAGCAATGGTTTCACTGCCAATTTCAAAATTTCACCACAAGGCGCCATCAAAAAATCAACACACAAATCTATTGCACAACTACCATCACATCAATCAATCAAGCTTCACTCCAAGAATCATCTACTACACTTTTCTCCAACTATCTGTGTGCCAAACATTACATTACAAATCTTAAGCAAATATTTTTGCATAACATCATTTATTATATGATTGATTTTATTATTGACAATACAATTTGCATTCATTTGTATTTATTCACTTATCATATATAATTACATAATCCCAATTTTTAAATCTTTCATACCCCCTACTAGTCTATAATTAATTTTAGAACAAATTCAAACTTTAGTTGGAGGAGGTAGTCATTATATGTCTTTTGCATTGCCAAAATTATTTTTCATAATTATGCAACAAGTCTAGAACCTCGGATTAGTTGCATTACATGAGTAAAATATAGGAATGGACATTATGATCATTTGATTATCTCACGAGAAATAAGCAGAGTAGAAAAATGGTAATGGTAAGTTGATAAAAATTAAGAGTAGCAAAATTTAGAAATTTGAGTGAAGTGAAGACCAGATTGAAGTTCAAGTGAGGTAAAATTTTTGAGATAGTTCAATTGCAATTGTAGAAGAAAAAATTCTAGTAAAGGAAATGGGTGGCCACCCTATAAGAAGAGATCCCACCAACCACACTTCACTACTCTCAAATGTAGAGTGTGTACCATTTTTCTAGAGGTATGGGTGAATTCACTATTATCTAAGGCTAACAAAGTGTAATGATGAGATGACAATTAAATTCATAGAGACCATTAGGAATAATGAAGTAGTAGTCAAGGGGTTGAGAGCGGAAGCATCAAAGGTAGTTATTTGAGAAGTGTCTAGTCTTCCACGAATTGGAGAAGAATATCCAACAACTCTAGATGCGGAATTTGCAAGGACAAAATTTGCCAGACCTAGAGAACGACTTGACTCTTCAACTCAAGGGACTAAGAATCTCTCTTTTCATCTATCGTGGAAGGAAGAAACAACCCACATAATAAGTTATTTTACTTGTGATAGATGCCATTCCCTTATTTACACTATCCATTTCAAATTATGTTCCAAATTGTCTACATCATATACTCACTAGAATGGTTGTATAATTTAGGAAGAAAAGGACATAATCCTCTATATCACATCATCTTTTAGTTGTTTTATTGGTTAAAAGAGGTTTATTTTGCCAATTCCCAAATTTTACATGAGAATAATTCAAGAATTAGGACATCCATCATAGACTCCTACAAAATATTCCTAAAAATACTAATGACAGGGTTGAAGAAAAAATTGAACAAACTAGGGATGTAGAGGAAATTGAAATCCTTGGAGAAAATGTACAAGAAAATACTAGGGATAACCTACCGCCACCTACATCACCCGCCCTTAGCCCTAGGGAGCATATGAATGAATAATTGGAACAATAACATAGAAGTGAGAACTTGCACCATAGATTCACCTGCAACATTTGAAAAATTGCCTAAAGCGTCTGGAAAAACCCCTATAGCATCTGTGGTAGAAACCTTATTCCCCCATCTACACCAAAAACCAAAAAAATAAGATAATCTAATTCTTAAGCAAAAAATTGAGGAGTCTAGGAAAATACCTAGAGAAGAATTGAAGATGAAAAATATTAAGGAGAAACTTGAAGAACCTAAGGAAAGAGATAAATCCTAGAGGGAAAAATACAAAAAGGGAAAGATTAAAGGTAGTAGAAGCTAAAGAGCCATTCTCATCACCTCTGAGGGAATGGGACTATAAGTAAAAAAAATGCCTTCGAAATAGGATGATGTTTTAAATGTTGATGAAACTGATTCTGAGAGGGAATACATGTTTAGAAAATGGAGAACTAAAACTGAGGGTGAAAAGATGAAAGAAGGAACCATAAGAGAAGATACACAAAAGAGTCATATGCAAGAGAACTCAGAGCATGAAATGGATTAGTATGTCCCTTTCACAACCATGAAAAGGGATAAGGACATAATGAGCTCAAAGCAGAAGGAGACAATCTCTCCTATGGAGTCTAATAATGATGATGTTGATATGGATGTTGGAGCTAATATTTTCATTAGACCAAAGCATCTTATTGGAGAGAAAGAAGAAGAAAATGAGTCACAAGCATATCTTAAGAAAATTAAAGATTTGGAATAGCAACTACAAGGTTACAAAGAAAGAGAGAGTTAGTTGCATGGGATTTCTCTATGTTGAACACATTTGAAAATTAAACATATGCTCTTGTGGCACCTTCACCATTCACAACACTAACTCTTGGGATTTCTCTATGTTGAACACATTTGAAATTTGAAGCACTTAGGTCCAATTATGAGGTAGAGCTATAAGAAAGGGATTAAAAAGTGAGAACGTTGATAGACAATCTAGAAAAGATGGTTGATTTGGCAAACCAACTCAAAAGTTGTAGGCTCATTTCCTAAGTGCATGTCATGTAAGTTTATAGGAAAAGTCTTATGTTTTTAGATAAGTCAACTTATTAGTGATACGCCCATTTCCATTATTACATGGGTAGATCATTCTTAGTTTCTTACTCAAAGGCTACACCAAATATTTAAGAACAAATTGATGTAGCGCCCACCAATAAACCCTAGGGAAACCCACAACAAGACTCCTAAAAGAGTGGAATTTTTTTTCTGTTTACTAACTCAGTTTACATTGTTTTGGTTAATGCTCTGAAGTGATTAATTGGTTTAATGGTTTTGACTCAAGTTAATTTCTCGTTTAAAAGTTGACTTATTATACTTATAACACAAGTGGATTAGTTTTAACAAGTTTCTCATTGGCTCCCTAGGGCATTGGCCTCACTACTAATATTAATGCCATTGCATGCATGATTAACACTTAATAATTGCCATCATGAAGTAATGATATGTTAAGCACATCTAAGCATCTATATGAGTCTCCTTACTACTACCATAGCTATCAATGCACACAAGCAACAAAATAATGCAACAACCCCACACAAGACATTCTATTACTGCTGCCCTCTACACTTTTAGTGCATACAACTAACTACAATACTTAAAATAGTACCAACTCAAAATGAGACACACTACGCAACCATTGCACCCTCTATTAGCCAATGCATTATTAAAAATTAGTTGCACAACTACTTGCATAATGCACCCTATATACTGGGAACCTCGTTAATGCACGATGCTATATAATCCATCTCCTACGTGAACACGAATATAATTAAATGTATGGGTGTGGTACCTATGTACAAATGCCTCTAACTCAAACATTAGTGACAAATTAAGACTTATATATAACCAATCATGATCCAAAACATAATACATGCACCCTAGAACCTTATACCATACACCACCATGAAGAGATATGAGCTACTATAAGTGAAATGACTACTACTATACTGTTGTCCTCACTTTAATGTAGCAATTAAGAGTCATTCTACCATACTTAATCACTATCATACACATGCAATCATACTAATGCAGCTACATATTCAAGGACATATACTAAGTATTATTAATTTTATTGCAACGGTCATAATATTAAGTGCATGCTCACTAGGAACACTATGTATGTCAAGTTATTAGGTTTTTATATCAAGTTTCAACCTTAGGTTGATTTAGTTTCCATGGAACTATACACATCATCATCGTGTGTATGCTTTTGATCCAGTTTTGGTGTTTTTCAGCATGGTCCTTGCTTTTATGCCATTGTTCAAGTCCTGATTTTACATTGAGATATGTGTTCTCTTTTAGTTGCATCGGATTCATCTAATGTATTTATTTTCATTCAAGTGTCAAGGTGATTCATAGAGTACATAGTTAAGCATCTTTCAATCATTGCCTTAATCAAATTTTACATCATTCCATCTAACACAATAGCTTACATGAGTAAATGAGTTGCTGCATTAAAACTAATCTTAACCACAACACAATAAAGTTTCAAACAAGTAACTAAGCTACTCATGAATGAGCATAAAGAATCTAAAAGATTACATGTACTGGTTCAAAAATTTCAATACTGTAATTACAAGTTATCATTACAAGAGTTTACAACCAATTGTTCCCAACTTACATAAATAGAATAACATCATTCCATTGGAAGTCCAAAATGATATATATATATACTCATGTTTACAATAGGGCTGTTGTTACATTAAGTACAATTATGAGTACTACTCGCTTCTTTACAGTAATCCTAATCTAGTAAATCTACTATATAATTACAATGTCTCAACCATGAGATGATATGATACAAAAATATTCTCCAAAGGTTCAAATCAACATAAGAAGGAAGTCCAAAACCATGCATGAGGAATACGCCAACAAGAGGGAAAAACCCCAATGACAAAAAACTCCAACCACCCGACCAATGTGGAACCTACTAGGAACCACCCCCCGAGATAGGAGATGTCACTAGATCCCACTCACACTCTATCCTAGGCTAATGCTTGACCAAATGACTAACTTCAACACTCCACATACACAAACATACCACCATACAACACAAAAATCATCAAACTCCAAAGGCCAGTAATCATAAAGCAAATCATGAAAATAGCACAAGGGACTCACATGTAAAAGGGAGTGTCATCGCATGCCAAAACAAAATTGGGGCATAAGCCTATGGGCATGCAGAGCCATCTCGACCTTGGGAGAGAGACCAAGGGAGAATGACTTACCATCTCCACAGTCTTCTCATGCTTAGCCTAAAACATCCTCCCTAGGACTGAGTCATGGGGCACTGGTGAATTTATTATCTTTTTAAGTTACCTAACTACCCGTACCCATTCATTAATTAGTTATCACTTAATTATAATACAGAAAACTCTCTTACACCCACGAGGTCTGGACTTCATGCATCCTTACAAAGAACCTCGTGATAGACCATCTCTCATGACCCTCGATAACATAAAGGAGCCCACTCCCTTGACATGGACCCGTATCAATAACACAAGAGGCTCTACAAAAGATAAGGCAAGATAACATAAGTGGCATGCCATAACGTAACCATGCACAAACGCATCTTCAAACACATCCTCATGGCATGAACCATCATGAGGGCATACAAGAAACAAAACCCATGTGTCAATAAAAGAGCAACTAAAATCTTAGCCAAATCAAAACTGTGACAGCAATTAAAATGGCCTTTGGGATTAAAACAACCAACTCTTGACATGAGACTTACACTGAAATAAATAAGTAAATGATTTGGGGCAGCGAGTGTTTCACACTTAGCATGGGCTAACACTCGCGACTCCCAAATTGCGGACAAACTTCCCCAACCAAAACTCATGGAGATTCATGATCGAAACATTAACAATCATCGCTACTTACAACTGGAAGCATTTTTTCACACAATAACACAACACTAGACAAATCAAAAGGAATATCAAATCAAATTACACTAGTAGGTAAGGAGAGCCGTGCACTTGAAGACATCCTAATGGCATTCACAATGAATAAGTTTAGTAACTAATGAAACCACACTTATTTAGCAGCTGAAATAAAGAAATAAATATTGAGATTTTGTGATGTCAGGAAAGTACGAAATTCCTCATCCCATGCTGACAGTCATTTCCAGCAGGGTGTAATATGACGTTTATAGTAGGGTTAAAATTGCCAGTAAATAAATATGCATATTGTAGATTGATTTGTCTCAAATTGTATTGTGTTGCAAGCAAAGTCAATATCATAAATTTCATGCTAAAGAATTATTTTGGCATGTTTATTTTTTTATTTTAACGCAAAAGGAGACAATTAATTCACAAATTTTATAATCTGATGGGGAAGGGTGTTTAACGCCACCCCCATAGCGTGGCCCAAAATAATTAACAACAATAATTTTTTTTTTAAATATTATTTAAAAGAATACATTTAAATTAAATTGAAGCAAATCCCCCACACAAATAACAAAGGAGGTTGCAGGTCCAACACTCATGACAGGGGGTGCATTTATATTTATTTACCCTATCAATTAAGGAAAGCATAAATAAATTTATCTATAACCCAAATGGATTCAACTTCACAAGGAGGATCAATACACAATGCATTTCACAACTAGTAAAGAAATTCAAATCTTACAACAATAAAACCCCCAATTTTTGGATTCTTCCATTAAATAAAACCCCATAAATCAAAATCAAATATAACAGCAATATCTTTCTCACAAACAATAAAATGAAAATACATACCAATACTAAAAACATGACAGAGAAATGAAATAGAACAGAAAAAGAAAACAAAAGAACCTACCTTTACCTTGTGTGATGGAGGAGAAGTTTGAAGCAAATCTTTGCTCACCTCCAGCATAGCCACACAATCTCCTCAACCAATCTTCTCTAATTCAAATTTTCCAGCCAATCCAAACTATGGAAACCAAAATTCCTCAATGGCAAGCAAGAAACAAGAAAAATTGCAGAGATTTTTCCCAAATTGTGAAAAGAGAGCCTCCCCAAATGCCTTCATGGAAAACTCTATAATTTTCCTCAAAACAAGATGCCCTAGTTTTTAATTAATAAAATATTCCTCAAGTCATATTATATTATTGTTCATATTAATTAAATTTGTTTTTCCTAGATTTTCATTTCATGGGAGTTCAAAAAAAAAATCATCGAACACATATATTGATTATTTCAAATTAGTATTGTAACAAAACATATAACAATTAAATAATAATATAAAAGTGAATATAAAGAGTAAATATAAAAAGTAAATACAAACAAAATAAGTGTAAAAGGGAAATTGTTTTACTATTCACCCTTAATAATTTTATTATTCATAATAGGTTGATTATTGTGTGTGTGAAAAAGTGAACCTGTAGCTGCAAGCACAACACTTCAATTAAGTCATTATATGCATGGTTAGTAATCAATAATCAATAAGAAATAAACCATAGCAAAGCGACTAATTGCCTTCTAAAAGATGTGAGTATAAGATTGCTCTCAGATTTTTATAAGCAATACTAGTGACTAGACTACACCAAGACGAAAGATTTAATCTATATGATATTAAGCTATATGGATGCAAGATGGATGAATAATTCAAGCAATAATGGATGCAAATAATCTAAAAAAGCACAATAATTTTCAATGACTCCAGAGCGAAATTAGCGTGATAATAATCTCCAAGCATGTTCTCAAAAATCTCTGGGGTGAATTGGAATGAGAGCTGAAAACTGAATTTATACAGAATCACAAGAGAAAAAGCTCAATTTAGGATTAATTGAAATAATTGAGAAATCATGTTCAGTTAACCTTGAGATAGATTCCAATTATAGTTTAATTGAAATGCATTCAAATTAGAAGTCCAAGTTGCATTGGAAAATAATAATAAATTAATTCCATGCATATTTGATAAAAATAGATAATTCTTTAATTTATTCAAGGAAAAGGTCTTTTCAATGCAACTGAACTTCTTTTTTCTGTTTTTGAAAAGCTTTAAGTTCCAATTTTAGAGAATAATTCAATAATTCAATTAAATTGCTTTTCTGATTTCAAGTTCTAAATTTAGAAAAAGAAATAATATCTCAAGTTTGATTTCTCTCTCAATTCAATTCTTTTTGTTTTATTTTCAATTCAACTCTTTGTAATAAATTAATCCTTTTTGCATGATTGAATGGTAAATTTATTAATTAATTAAATATGCAAGGATATTTAATAAATTAAAATGGGATAATTGATCAAAATGATATTCTTGGAAATGATTTGATTAATTAAATAAATATTTAATTAATATTGAGTAGTTGATTTGCCATGTGATTTTTAATAACTAAAGAATTAATAATGTGCTCAAGATTAATTTAATTGCCTTTGGTTAGGACCTTGGTGATGTTGTCGAGATTAGGGGCCCATGGTTTAGATGACTAATTTTAGGGTATTGCATTTGCCCCTCTTTGAATTAATGTGCGAGCAATGCTTTGATTCAAAGAATGTGTGATGTCTAGGAGATGCCAGTTCTGAACTTGATTGATCACGAACTAGATAAAAAGCAAGGTGTTTAGCTTGATTCGAAGTGACAAAGCTGAATGAAGTCTGATTAAAGTGACATCGATCCCGAACTTGATTGAACTGAGGAACGATAGAAAACAAAGATACCGAACTTGAACTTGATTGATCAAGAAGCGGATCTTATTGATCTAGAACTTGATTGATCTTAGATACAATGAGTGATGATAAAAAAATTGATCTTGAACTTGATTGATCAAGACACGATGAGCGAAGAATAAACCGTTTAGCTTGATCAAGAAATGAATACTGAACACCTGCTTAGATTTAGTGTGATCAAAGAAACTCTTTAAACTTTTGATCGAGTTTAAATGAATGATTAGTTTGATTTGAAGTGATGAAACCGATTAACATTAAGAGATTAATTCAGATGAAAGACAAATATCAGCTTGATTTGAAGCGATGAAACTGATATGCCCCTAGTGATTGATTTGATTCAGATGATTGAGAGATCTCAACTTGATGTGAAGCAATGAAGTTGAGATGCCCCTTAGCAATAAGGATTTTTTTCTTTAATTGGAAAGATTTTGCTCGACTTTTGATGAAGATTTGAAAAATTTCTTGACTTGTGAGATGTGAAGTAATAAGGTCGTGAGTATGCCCCCTCGGGAGCGAAATCGAATGATAGTGAGGGATTGATTATAGGCAATTGTGTGGCAAAAATAACTTATTTGAGCACAAATTGATTCTGAGGATTTTATTTTTTTTAAAAATTCCGGCGATGATTGATAAGAAATTGAGCGTAGAGCTGATTGTAATGTTGATGTGTAGAATGAAATTGAATTAAGATTTAGCGTTGAAATTGAGCGCAATTTGAAGAAAGAATGAGCATTTGATGAAAAAAGTGCTAAGTGGTCAAAATTGTGAAATTGACTAGCAAGATGATCTCGAATTTCGATTTCGATCCCGAAAATGGAATCAGAGCAGGCACATTAGCTAAGGGTACAATTTTCATAACCATCGGAGCAAGTTGAAAAATTAGGTTTTAGGCTATATATAGGACAAAAGTGTCATTTTCAATTCATTTTAACCCTCCAAGTTTAAAAATTCAAAAAGCCTTCTGCGAAGAAAAATGGTGGTCCCTACTCGTCAGCATCGATTTGAGTGCCAGAGACGTCACAATTGACCCCGAAACTACGAGCCAATGGTAAGTGATCGATCTTTAGCCTCTTTATGTTTCCAATTTTGATTTTTTTTGTTTATTTTTCACGTTTTTGACAGGTTTTGGGTCGGGTGTCACGGTTTATCGTGCGAGACAGGATCCTGTCTCGTACGAGAAACTGGTAAATTGTCTTTTATTGGTTGAAGCCATTAGATTTGTCGTACGGGATTCACCCTCATGTTGTATGACAGGTCTGTTAAAAGACCATTTTGTCGTGCGATGTGTAAAAGTTTGTCGTTTGAGGCTGTTTACTCGTACGAGATGCTGTTTGACTGTGTTTTGTCGTTCGGAAGACAGTGATCATTTTTGAAAGTGTAAACATGAAATTTTGCTTTTGCATTTGACTTATTTGGATTTGCGTGATGTTTAACTTCTCTTGTAGGCTCATTTGGAATGTTTTCTGATGATCGTTGTTGGGTTTTTTTTTTTTTTGCAAGTGTGCTTACTTCCTGTGCTCTTCGGATGTGTATATCCTCCCACTATGGCTTTGGTTCGTGATTTGTCTGAGGTTGAACAAGCTCATGTTGATATGTGTGGCTTGACTCACCTGATGAGGTTACCTAATATCCATGTGAACCACGGGATGCTCATAGTGTTGGTAGAGCGGTTTCATTCAGAGCATAATACCTTTCATTTGCCAGTTGGGGAGTTGACTATCACTCCCGAGGATGTGTACAGGATCCTTCGTATCCCTTTTGCTGGGGATAAGGTGGATTATGATACTGCATTGTTACCTAGACTACAGGCTCTTAGGAACCTATTCAGGGATCCCGATATCTTGACTCGTTCTATGAGTTGGGATATATTGATGGGCAAGTACAGTGAGGAGTATCCACTGGCATGTGTCCTAGTAGGTTTCATTGGTTGCTTTTTGATGCCAGACAGAGGGCAATAGGGTTTTTAGTGTGGATGGGGCCGTATGCTGGAGAGGTTGATAGTGACCCCTCAGAGACTTGGCTAGGGCTCTTGTTTGTTGGCCCACATCTATCGGGAGATGCATGAGATTGTCTACAGAGATGGGCGGAGCATGGCTATAGGGGTGTACATTTTACAGGTGTGGGCGTGGGAACACCTTCCCATTTGTCGGCCAATTGTTGATGATAGCAAAGTGCCAGGGCAGCCGATTATTTACAGGTATGCCAGATATATTACGCAGCCCCATTTGGGCAAGACAGACTTCTGGTGATGACAAATCAATGATCTGATGGCTGTCATATGGAGACCGTACAGGGGGTTGGAGTCATGGGATGACTGGCGGGCGGTTCAGAGAGATCTTTTTGTTACACGCCCACTGATTGGGAGGTCACAGACTGTTGTGGAGTGATTCATCGTTTCACAAGTGATGAAGCAATATGACCGGCCTCGGGGGATCTCTTAGGAGTATACAATGTATGCTCGATACACCGATGAGGAGAGATAGGGATGGTCACCTAGGCTATCCTATGCTTTAGCGATGTAGGAGCTGACAGGTTTACACCGTCTGAGGTGGGATTACCTAGATGATATAGCAGATGCGGGGGTATTACCCCAGTATAGGGATTACTTTCAGCAGCATCCATTCCCTTGCTTTACAAATCTAGGAGAGCATGCTCCTCATATTAAGGATGTGGAGGATGATGCCCCCGCACCAGCACAGGGACAAGGCCAGAGGCAAGGCCATAGGCAGGGACAAGCACAGAGATCAGAGGCTCCATGATGGACTAGTGGTGATCCTGGTGCTAGCAACAGCAGGGTGCGAGCTGATGTTAGACAATAGAGGGGTGAGGGTGGATCCCTTGGGAGAGTAGGCATGAGGTTGGGTGGCAGAGAGGAGGAGCGAGCAGCTTTGAGGCAGGTCTGGCAGTGGTGGGATGAGCAGGGTGGAGCCACAGGTGGAGATAGCGGTGGAGATGGTGGTGGAGAGCCTGCAAGAGAGCAGGGGGCTGACATGGGATGGTCGATGAGAGCATACCTTGCAAAGTTGTAGTCACAGTTGACAGTGGCTCAGACTCAGCTGGTGGAGCGAGACTGATAGCTGGTCAAGGTTAGGGCTGAGCGTGATCACCAGATCACAGCATTGAGAGCCGAGTCAAGAGCAGAGATAGAGTCTCTTCGATAGGAGGTGCTTCTCTAGAGTAGTAGGGCTACATATTATGTGGTGGCATATAGTGTCGCAGTTCCTGTTGCACAGTAGGTACAACCCTATTCATAGTATATGGCTAGATCAGAGGGAGCACGAGCACCTCGACAGGACCCCGGGCATCAGGCTCCTCCTCCTCCACCAGGCGATGAGGGAGAGGGCACCAGCTAGATGATTCTTTTTGTACTTGGGATATTTTTTGTAGACACACCCATTTTTTGTAGCCTATACGATTCTTGCTCTGATGGGAGTTTGTATATGTCATTGGACATCATTTTGTACCCTTAGACTTGATGCGATATATATATATGAGATTTGATTTGACTTCATCGTACTTGTGTTGATCGACTATGAGATGTTTCTATATGCTTTATTCTATATGTATGCATTTATTTCAGCATGAATGTATGTAATGCAAATGAATATGGATGTCTATGTTTTGGTTTCTTTTTTTTATATGCAAATAAATGAATGAATGAAAATGAGTAATGAGTAATGAGTAATGCAATTTTTTCATTTTTCTATGCAATAAGATCAATGTAAATGAATAATAATGAAATGAAATGAATGAATCTATATGAAATGTTATGTATGTAGCTAAACATCTTAAAACACAAGTACTCGATCAGAGAAATAAAGATAAAAGACCACTTAGCGTAAGAAATGATGATGCTTTCAGCTCTCATTTAGAAGATAAAGAGATTATTACTATACCGAAATCACTCTAGATTCACAAAAATGCAGAATGAAATGCAAAATGATATGCGAAATGCAACCTAAACCTAGTCATTGGATTTAAAATACTTAAGATTCATCACTGAGCATAACGAACACAACAGGCAGGTTAGAGTTCCTTTCTTTTTCAATGTGCAATATTAATTATCTTGTCCGCAATGACCCTTTTTTCGTTCATATCCTTGGACAGATTTTGCAGGGACCCAAATTGCATCATAAAGAAATTCCCTCAAAACAAACAAAGAAATGATATGGACCTCCCTGTAGCATACAAATAAGCGGAGTCGAGGTATGTGAGGCGATTTCACCTTAATGTGAAGGCTCTTATCACAGACACCCAGCTAATTTATATGTTTCTAGATCATCGGGATCATTCCTACAAGTAGAAAACAAAGAAAATATTATCCCCCCAATCCTTGTTTCTCTTAGTCACAATAGACTTCCTCGAGTTACTCAGAGGGACGATAATCAAAAATCAATATAAAAGACAACATACAAAAAAAAATTTCATTCATAGCTCAAACTGTTTAGTGATTTTTTTTTTGTGATGTTGTTTTGCTTGTGAACTCAGTGATAAAAAATTTGTAGTAGTCAGGAGACAGGTAACTGACTCGGAGTGGACGACCAGGTTTCACTGATGGAATAATGACTTGGTTGACACTGCTTAGGATATGTAATGTGCTCTAGTCAAGTAACCTAAGACTAGGACGTTGATCAGTTTCAAGTCATGAGGGTTCCAACGAACCAGGATGTCACAAAAGTGACTGAAAATATGTACAAGTGAAAGCAAAAGATGCTTGAAAGCGAGAAATGCCAACGTTGCGTTGATAGATGGAGTGCTTGAGTACAAAAGGCATCTGTTTGCCAGGTTTTCACCTGCTTGGCAAAGATTCATTTTTTTTTTACCAAGGTGCCTATTTACCAGGTTTTCACCAGGGCAATTTCTCTCTTTTTATTTTTTTTTCTTTTCTTTTTTTTTCTTTTTTTTTTGGATTTCTTTAGGACTTTTTCTAATTTTTAGGATTTTTTTTAGGACTTTTTCCAACTGTACAAATTTGCTAGAGCAGAGAGTGATAAGTGAAGAATTTCTTCAAGTGGATGGTGTTAATCGGTTCACGGAGCTGTTCTCCTTCCGAGTTTGAGAGTTGATAGGCACCAGAGCTGAATACTACAGTAACAATGTAGGGACATAGCCAGTTGGGTTCAAACTTCCCTTTATTGTTGCAAAATTGTTGATTTTTTGGATTTTCTCTCAGAACTAGGTCACCAACTTGAAATTCTCTTTGTCGAACTTTCTTGTTATACCCTCTGGACATTCTCTTCTGATACACTTTGAGATGATCAAACGCCACTTGCCGACGCTCATCTAGCAATTCGAATTCTTGCAATCTAGATATTCTATGATCTTCATCAGTAAGAAGACCTTGCAATGAAACTCTTAGAGATGGTATTTCTACTTCAATAGGTAATACTGCTTCAGACCCGTACACTAAAGAAAAAGGTGTAGCCCTAGTAGACGTTCTGATACTGGTTCTGTAAGCCCATAGTGCAGGATTGAGCTGCAAATGCCAATCCTTCCCAGACTTGTTCACTGTTCTATGCAAGATAGTCAGTAGGTTTTTATTAGATGCCTTAGCTTCTCCATTACCTTGAGGGTAATATACTGATGAACAATGTTGCTTTATTTTTAATTTCTCACAAAGCTCGTCCAGATCTTTATTCTTGAATTGTCCTCCATTATCAGTCGCGATGGATGAAGGTATCCCATACCTGCAAATTATATAGTTTAGGATGAATAAGGCGACTTGTTTACCAATTACCTTGGTGAGCGGAACTGCCTCTACCCACTTGGTGAAATACTCAGTGGCAATTATGATGAATTTATGTCCGTTGGATGAAGCCAGATATATCTGACCAATAAGATCAAAGGCCCATTGCTGAAAAGGCCAGTGTGTTATAAATGGTATGAGGTCCCTTGCCAGGGCATGTATGAGATTTCCCTGAAGCTGACATTTCTCACAAGTCTTAGCAAATTTTATGGCATCTTTTTCCATATCTGGCCAGTAGTAGCCAGCCCGTAATAGTTTCCGAGTTAAAGTAAAACTATTCGAATGAGATCCATAAATACCTTCATGGACTTCCGATAATGCACGTTTAGATTCTTCAGTTTCTAGACATCTAAGAAAAGTACCGTCCAAACCTCGTCTAAATAAATCGTTAGCTATGATAACATACTGCGAAGCGTTTCGAGTTAGGTTTCTTTTCTCGTTACGAGTAAGGTTTTCAGGGATAATTTGATCACATAGATAGGAATAGATGTGGCTGTATCGGGATGAGTCATGTCCAATAATAGAACAGACTATTTGGGTCTCAGGAGAATCATAAGCAGGGTAATATAACTCTTCCACCAAGAAATCAAAACAAAAATTGGACTCCTGTAGCTCAGGTATAGATGCCAAGGTAGCCATATCATCTGCTGCTCTATTCACTGATCTAGGAATCCGTTGGAATGATACAAAAGCAAAGTACTTCTTGAGATCGTCTACCATCCTCTTGTAAGGCATCAATTTTTCATCTCGAGTCTGATATGTATTGTTGATCTGATTGATGACCAGCTGAGAATCTCCATAGATATATAATTCAACAACCTTCCATTCAATGGCTAGTTTTATTCCATTCACCAAAGCTTCATATTCTGCAATGTTGTTTGTGCAAGGGAATAGAATCTTATAAGACTTTGGAATTGAATACTTCTGAGGAGTAATGAATAGTATGCCAACACCTGAACCATTTTGAGTAAAGGAACCATCGAAGAACATCTTCTAGGGTTGTTGAGTAAGATGCATTATCGATTCATCTGGGAACTTGATGTGTAGTGGTTGAGTATCCTCAAGTGGAGCTTCAGCAAGTTGATCAGCAATTATCTATCCTTTTATGGATTTGCGTTCCACATATTCAATGTCAAACTCTGTAAGGATCATTACCCACTTTGCCAATCTTCTGGTGAGTGTTTCTTTATTAAGAAGATACTTGAGTGGATCAATTTTGGCCACCAACTTGACTGAATGTGCTAGCATATAGTGCCTCAGTTTCTATGATACAAAGACTAATGCCAAGCATGCTTTTTCTATTATACTATAGCTCATTTCATAAGACACCAATGTCCTGCTGATGTAATAAATAGCTCGTTCTTTTTTGTTGTCATCCTGTTGCGCCATAAGTGCCCCCAGTGATGAATCAGTGGCTGATATATATAAGATTAGTGGCTTACCCTGAATAGGTGGCATCAATATCAATGGATTAGATAGGTACTCTTTTATCTGCTGAAGATGTTGTTCACACTATTGATCCTAGTTGTATATTATTCCTTTTCTCAATAATTTTGTAAAAGGTTAAGCCTTGTCTGCTAGTTGAGAAATGAATCTTCTAATGGATTGGAGACGTCCCTATAGACTTCTCATTTGACTGATGTTCTTTGGAGGTGGCATTTCCATTATAGCTTGGACCTTCTCAGGATCAACCTCGATGCCCTTCTTTGAAATGATGTAGCCAAGTAGTTTACCAGATGTCACTCCGAATGCACACTTCTTTGGATTTAATCAGAGCTTAAATTTTTCCATTCTGTCAAGTATAGGACCTAACTCTTGAATATGCGTTGATCTTTTCATAGTCTTCACTAAGGTGTCATCAACATAATCTTCCATATTCTTATGCATCATGTCATGAAAGATAGTTGTAACTGCTCTTTGATAGGTCGCCCCTGCGTTCTTTAACCCAAATGGTATAACATTCCAGCAAAAGGTTCCCCATGCACAGGTGAAAGTTGTCTTTTCTTGATCTCCAGGAGCGATTTTAATCTGATTGTAGTCAGAAAATCTGTCCATTAGTGAGTACATCTCATACCCAGCCGTCATGTCGACTATCATATCAATATTTGGCAATGGAAAGTTGTCTTTCAGACATGCTTTGTTGAGATCTCTAAAATCTGTACAAACTCTGATAGATTTATTTGCCTTCGACATAGGTACTATGTTGGAAATCCATTCAGCATAATCTATTGCTCTGATAAATCCAACTTTGAGTAGTTTCTCTAGTTCAGCTTTGACCAATAGTGCGACATGCGGGTGCATCATACGAATTTTTTGTTTAACTGGTTTTACTCCTGGTGTGATTGAGAGATGGTGCATAATGAGATCAGGATCCAAGCCTGGCATATCAGAGTACGTCCATGCAAAGTTTATTTTCTTCTCTAAGAATAGCTGAGTGAAATCCTTCAATTCCTCTGCTGATAGTGATTGAGCTACATGAATAATTTGTGGTGTCTCTTGATTCCCGATATTCACTGGCTGAGTTGGCTCGATCAATATGGAAGACCGCTCCTGAAAATGACTGGGCAGTATACCAAGTATCTCACCTTCAGGCGCCTCAAAGAGGTTTTCACCTTTAGGTATGTCCTTTATTTTCTCTTTTTTAGATTCTGATACCGCCACAATATGGTTTTCACCATCAGATCTTTTATTTTTATTTTTCTTGTTTTTGTGACTAAGATACTTGATATCCTCTTCAATCATATTTTCACTCCGTTCACTGGTGGAAGAGTTCATAGGTTCGACTGCATTGAGAAAATAGGATAATGTATAGTCATTGGCAAAAGTAGGTATATCCATGGGTTGATTCTGTAAAGTATAGTCAATCAATTCGGGATGTACTAAGGACAAATTTTGGATAGGTTCAAGAGCGTTCACGGTATTGTTATCACAACTGTGGATCGAAAAGTCGAGTTCCAGAATGATGCCTTGCGTAAGTGTCTCGATACCAAGAAGAGTCAGATCATGATTATTAAAGTTCACGTTAATATTTAATCAATCTAATCCAATAGACATACTTGTAACATCGTTTACTACGCCGTACTGGACGTCATATCGTGGTTTAACAGCAATAAGACTAGTAGGCAACTTTTCATTGTTTGTATCAGATGATTTAGAATTTGAGGCTGAGTGGGTATCATCATGAATAGGACTATCATCAGAGTCATCAAAGTCATCAGATGAAGTTTCCAAGTCTCTTTCAGGTGATTTAGTAAGCATATGTATGGTATCATTACTAACATCTTTAATGCTACAAATTCCTTCATATTGTGGTTCATTTGTCATTTGTATCTGACACACCTATTGACATGATCTCATTGTTTCTGTGATTTTTTATCGTCTACTCCATTCAGCTTCTTCTGGACTGATGACTGGTTCTTGTTCTATAGCTTCTAACTCTTCCTATGTAGTGCTATAACTGATTTGTTCTGTTTTAGGATAAGGACACATAGATGAGAAGCTTTCTGGTATTGTTCCTTCTTTCAATGCTTGTTCATAATTTGCTTGCCTCTTTTGTCTAATTTCTTGTATTTCTCTCTCTAGTTTTATGTGCATTAGCTCTTGAGTATCATCTATGACACCACTAGATTCTTCTGGAGTTTCTGTAGCGGATGTGTTTGAAAGATAGTTAGGACCCCATTCATCCTTGTTTGAATCAGTCTTTGAATCATCTACTTGTTGCCTGCCAGTATATGTGACTGGAACTTTTAATGGTGCAAACAATTCTCTAATTCTTACAACTTCATCTCTTATATCCTCAGGGACCTCAACTTCTTGTATTATCATAGCTGATACCGTCGAAGCTTGAGCACTGACTATTTCTTCTTTCTTGACTGTTGATTCCTCTTTCTCTTTTCTACACTCTACTTTTGTTTGTTTAGTGTCTGCTTCATGTAATGTTAAAGGTGATATCTTTTTTGAGCCTTTAGACTTAGAAACATGTTTTTGGTTTGATGTCTTTTTCGGATTGTATCCCAGTCTAGCCTTATCATGTGTGGATTTGGTTTGTAGCTGAATTGGTTCAATAATACCTTCTTTTTGTTTGCCCAAAGGACCAGTACCTGAGTACCCCATGCGCTGAATCATTTTGTAACCACGACCATATTGGTTTGAGGAAATCTCACAATGTCATACCTCCTCATTTGGACTATCTTCCTTAAAGAGCCAGTTAAGCACAACCTCCTCTTCTATTTCATCCACCAAGGAGTTAGAAGATTGTATGAAGAGACCATCATATATAGTATTCAGAGCCGAAGTTTGTGTCGTCATAGCCTCTGATGGCTTGCCCAACTATTTTGGTGATGGAGGGAGAGAAACTAATGATAGTACCAGTTCTATCTTGTAGCCATCCATGCCGGTATCTGTAATCTTCAATCTCTTTTCTAAGTCTTTCATCAATGTTTCTGGATCTTCATTTGGACAGGTTGCCCTATTATGAGGCACAAAAGTATCTGCACCTTTTGTCAATGCATTACAGATGACATTTGTATCAGCAGGAATACTAACTTCAGCTCTGTTATAAGGAAACTTTAAGTATTGGTGATATGTTGATGGTACTGCCTTCATTTCATGAATCCATGGCCTGCCCAGTAATGTATTGTATGACAATGGAATATCGAGAACCTAGAAAAGGACATCTCTCTCTACTAGTCCCACTCTGATTGGTGATGATACCAGACCTTTGGAGGTCCTCTCTTCTTCATCATAGGCTTTAATTGTTATTTTCTTGCCTGGATCAATGACATTTTCAGAGAATCCTAGTTGTGTAAGCAGATGATAAGTACATATATTCAACCCCGCGCCTCCATCTATCAAAACAAGTTTAACTCTGTGTTTGTGGATCATGGCTTCAATATGCAATGGCTGGTTATGTGGATGATTTAATGAATTGTCATCTTCTTCAGAGAAGGTCAAATAGTGAGGTGAAGTCAGATGACCCACCATAGACTGAAACCGATCAATGTCTAAATCTTTTGGAACGTTGGTAGTGAGCAATGCTTTGTCTAGGATTTCCTTGTGAGCAGATGAGAGCTGTAGCAATTCAAAAATTGAAATTTGAGCATTTGTCTTTTTTAACTGTTCAGCCACGTTGTATCCAGAGGATGATGATGAGGTTAATCTTTTAAATTTATCCAAGGTTGATTCCTTTTGTTTGTTTGGCAAGGCTGTTGGATTTGATGTTTCTTGAGCCGGGTTGGAAGAACTAGCTCCTTGGAGGGTAACTTTCTTTTGAGATCGGGTCAGAGCTCTTGCATATCGTGATTCATTTGGTTTATCTTGCACTATAATCACATTGCAATATTCTGAGTGTGAAGGTTCAATCATGTTGATAACATTGTCCTGGCTGGCATAAGTATAATTTACCTTGGCACCTCCTTTGGTCTTTGAGGAATCACCTTGTTCGTAAGTAGGCAAAGGGTCTTTAAATGCTTTATGATCAACATTGGTTGGATGATTCCCAACAACAACTTTACCAGCGTCTATGAGATCCTGAATCTCATATTTTAGCTTCATGCAATTGTTTATGTTATGACCCTTATTCCGATGGAAGTCACATTATTCATTTTCTCTCCACCATCTTGGTTTGACATCCGGATCATATGGTCTAGAGTTATCTGGTAGTGTTATCAAGTTGTTTGCCAACAGAGTTTTGGAAGCGGATTCATATGATTCTTCAAGAGGAGTAAAATCACGCTTAGGTTTGGAAAGCCAAGGCTTTTCTTTGAACCATTCCTTTGTTTTCTTTGGTGGATTATCTGCTGCAATCTCGACAACTTTAAGTGCTTGTGTACCACTAGCCAGGTTGAATATTGTGGATTTTGAGTTGGTTTTGACAATGTCTACTACCCCATCATTAACAACATTCTTGTTGTTGTCTTTGGCAAATTTCCAATACTTGTTCTTCTCTTTGGAGCTAGATCCTATTTGTGTTTCTTTCCAAGGTGTGACATCTCCCTTCTTTATGAGCACATCCTCCATTCGAATGGCATTATCTACCATTTTGTTAAATGATGGGTGTACTTTCATTTGTACGTTATATTTCAGTTCGGGGACCAAGTTATTGACAAATATATCCATTTTCTCAGAGTCTGGAATAGGTCTTGGGTACCTAGAGAACATCCTCCTCCAGCGTTGGAGAAAAGTAAGAAGAGGTTTCCCTATTTTCTGTTGAGTATTACAAAGATCGATCATAGTCACAGGATGTCGAATGTTGTATGAGTATTGTTGTAAAAATAGTTGGATTAGTTCTTCGAATGTTTTTATTCCTTTGGGTAGACTTGAGAACCATTCCATTGCTTGACCCCCTAAACTCCTTAGGAAGAGACGCATGAGGTATGTTTGATCGTGCATGAATTCCATACAAACAACACTAAATTCCGTAACATGATCTTGAGGATCTGAGGTACCGTCATATTTGTCAAATTTTGGGATTTCCACTCGTGAAGGAAAAGGAGGCATGTGTAGATTTTTGTCAAATGGAAAGGGACATATTGTTTCCAGAGAATATTGTTTCGGGGACTTGTCCTTATTCTTCATCTCTGTGAGCTCCATCCGCAAAGCTAGTAACTGTTTGTGTACCATGATTATAGGTGAGTCTTCCCTTTTAGTAACAAGTGTCTGAACATCATATCCAATAGGAAGTTTGGCACCTTGTTTTGCTAGTTCTAAGAAATAGTCTTCCTTTTCTCAGGTCATGATAGTTTTCATCATTTTTCTAAAGTCTTTGTCTTTCTGACAGTCAAGGATTTCTTTTTCTGGAGGTTCAACATCTTCGTCAATCTCACTTGATGATGGGGAGTCATTATGATTTTCTGGAATATTATGGTCGTTTTTGTTTCCATCATTGTATTGTGTCTCATGTATAGTGGGAGATTTTGGTTCATCAAAAATTGGTCTGCCTGATGACGACGGTATGTCAATGAGTGGATCCTTCATGTAGAATGGATTATCTTGATAGGTGAAGGTTTGTTCTTTGCCTTTGGCTTGTTTCTTACGAGAACTCCTAGTTTGAATAGGCATTTTTATGGATTAGTGTGACCTAAAGTCATTTTGTGATGCAGAGGTCAAGATCAATTTCAGAGCTAGTTGTTCTGTTTAGAGTATTGTTTGGGAGAAACAACTGAGATTTTGTCTGATTTCAGGAATGATCTATCATGTCTAAGACGTTATCCAAATTGATTCTAAGCGTAGTGTAAGATTTAGTCTGGTTTTAGGAATGATCTATCCTGTATAAGACATTATCTAAGTGACTAAAATTTGATAGGTATTTGATTGAACTAGTTGAAAGGTGATCGACCAAATCGTGCAACGCAAATGGCAGAGGTACACTGTCTTGATCTATTTATGCTCAGGAAAATGATAACCAGTATTATGTTTGCTATAAGCTGTTTCTAGGCAAGTTTGACTGTTCTGTTCTGACAAAACCAGAGACTTGTACGATAGGATTTTCTAGACCGGACGACAATTTAGCAGCTACAGGACGACAATAGTTCTATTTCGTATGAGTTGATGCCTCATACCGTACGACAAATGGGCATGTGCAGGACAACAAAAGACTCAAAGCAGTTTTGTTTCGTACGACACAGGATACAGAGTCAAACGAAAGAATAAAATGACTCGTACGACATAGGATTGGGTGTAGGATGACAAACCAGAAAACTCGTACGACACAAGATGTGATATAGGACGATGAATTTTCAGACTCGTACGACTGTTCATAGGACAAAGCCTAGAAATTTTGAGTTTTTCTGATTGCCGAGTATGATAATTGAGTATGACCAATTCTGAGATGGACTGATTTTTGACCAGGATAAACTAGTTTCTGACTTGGACAGAGTTTCGACTTAAAATGGACTATTTTCTGACACGGACAGAGTTTTGACTTAGGATGGACTAGTTTCTAACACAGACAGAGTTTTGACTTAGGATGGACTAGTTTCCGACATGGACAGAGTTTTAACTTAGGATGGACTAGTTTTCTGACACGGACAGAGTTTCGACTCACTGAGTTGTTTTTGGTCTTCACTGATTTTTGGTATTTCAATTTTTGTTTCAGGGATGAAAACATAGAAAACAAATAGTATGTATAGTGACTCCAATCACAACATGCAAACCCTAAGGAATTTGGTGAGGAAAGAAAACCTTTGCTTGTAGACTTAGGTACACACCCAATAGCTAATTAGAATACGACCGCTAAGTCTCACCCAATGGATTCTCAACGCCGTATTATCCGACTCCAAACGCTAATGGGGGCACGAAATGACAAGTATCTTGGGAGAGTTACTATCTCTCTTGCACAAAGATTATCCCCCTTTCGGAGATGAACCAAGTAGCTTCTAATTTTAAATTGGATTTAGTCAGGGATCCGTTCGGCGCATCGAGGTATAAAATCAATTAAGAGGTCTCTCAACCTTGAAAACTAAGGTTTAATATACCCGAAGGTACGAAGGAGAGCTATTCCCGAACACTATCGTTGACTTGATTTTCATCAAATCATGTTTATTTTATAGTGGGTTGGAGTACTTGGCATCTAGCCGTTCCCACTTAGGTCGTTCCCCTCACACCGGCCGTAAGGACTTTAAAAGTTTTTCAACCCCTCGGGAGGGCAGACCAGCTAAAGATGTACAAATCTCAAACAAAGAAAAAGCTTCAAGGGTCTAGATTTCTTATTGTCTAGAAAAAGACAAGAGCATACTCTCCTACCTCTCAGAATCTTCTAAAAGCACAAAAGATGGATTTGTTCTTTAACCAGATAGCAAGTTAGGTTCCTAAAAATGAATTTAAAGAATACACAATGTTTAGTCGATTCTCCTTTAGGCAACCTGCAAAGACAACGAATCAGTAGTCATATTATCTTTGTGCGACAAGCATATTCTTCGACAAGTGTTCTGCAAAAAACTAGTTAGGCTATGAAAAAATCTAAGATAGTCAGATAAACAATCAGGGTTAGTCATCAGAATAATCAATCAGAAATGAAAAAAATATGAAATTTACCTCTTTTACCAGAAAATACAGAATCGTGCGACAGGAACTTGACTCGTACGAGACAAGATTCGGTATTATACGAAATAAGATTGTTGATGATGTCAGCTCGTACAACAGAGGATCTGCTCGTACGATAGGATATTTGCAATTCGTGTGACACCTGCAGTTTGTCATTTTAGTCTATAAAAATTGTCGTACGAGATGTACAGACGAAAAACCAAAAAATCTGAAACTTGGAAAATAACAAAAAATAAAGCAGTCAGTCTTGGAGGCCGAAAAAAAATGTAGTCTTCGAGCCCCACAGTGGGCGCCAGAGATGTGTGTGTGAAAAAGTGAACCTGTAGCTGCAAGCACAACACTTCAATTAAGTCATTATATGCATGGTTAGTAATCAATAATCAATAAGAAATAAACCATAGCAAAGCGACTAATTGCCTTCTAAAAGATGCGAGTATAAGATTGTTCTCAAATTTTTATAAGCAATACTAGTGACTAGACTACACCAAGATGAAGGATTTAATCTATATGATATTAAGCTATATGGATGCAAGATGGATGAATAATTCAAGCAATAATAATCAATTCAAGCAACAATGGATGCAAGCAATAATGAATGTAAAATGGATGCAAATAATCTAAAAAAGCACAATAATTTTTAATAACTCCAGAGCGAAATTAGCGTGATAATAATCTCCAAGCGTGTTCTCAAAAATCTCTGGGGTGAATTGGAATGAGAGCTGAAAACTGAATTTATAGAGAATCACAAGAGAAAAAGCTCAATTTAGGATTAATTGAAATAATTGAGAAATCATGTTCAGTTAACCTTGAGATAGATTCCAATTATAGTTTAATTGAAATGCATTCAAATTAGAAGTCCAAGTTGCATTGGAAAATAATAATAAACTAATTCCATGCATATTTGATAAAAATAGATAGTTCTTTAATTTATTCAAGGAAAAGGTCTTTTCAATGCAACTGAACTTCTTTTTTCTGTTTTTGAAAAGCTTTAAGTTCCAATTTTAGAGAATAATTCAATAATTTAATTAAATTGCTTTTCTGATTTCAAGTTCTAAATTTAGAAAAAGAAATAATATCTCAAGTTTGATTTCTCTCTCAATTCAATTCTTTTTGTTTTATTTTCAATTCAACCTTTGTAATAAATTAATCCTTTTTGCATGATTGAATGGCAAATTTATTAATTAATTAAATATGCAAGGATATTTAATAAATTAAAATGGGACAATTTGATCAAAATGATATTCTTGGAAATGATTTGATTAATTAAATAAATATTTAATTAATATTGAGTAGTTGATTTGCCATATGATTTTTGATAATTAAAGAATTAATAATGTGCTCAAGATTAATTTCATTGCCTTTGGTTAGGACCTTGGTGATGTTGTCGAGATTAGGGGCCCATGGTTTAGATGACCAATTTTACGGTATTACAATTATCGCCAAAACCAAATAAATATTTGAGGCAAACTAATTTAAATAATTATTAATTGCCCCAAATCAAAAATCACTAAATCGTAATAATTCAAAATAACACTAAATTAAACTCAAAGCGCAAAAAACAAAATAATCAAGGATTATTAAAATATCAAATGCCAACTTAGTAAATCAAGATAACATTATTAAATAAATTGAAGTAAACATTATTAAATAATTTAAAATGACCGTTATTAAGGAAATCTAAATGAACATAATTGAATGCACAACTCACCATACAACATACTCACAAAACCGAGGTGACATGACAAAATGGCGAAACTCGGTAAGACCGATGACAATACTAGCGACCAACTAGACCTGGTGTGTGAGTAGGGAACTAATGACATCTTCGACCACATATTTTATATTGGGAAGAGGCACACTCACACCTGTCAAGCTAGGGGAGCTCGCACCTGGTTTTCCAGGAGGAATGAATGCCTTAGTACCTGCAAACCTGCAACCAAAAAATGATACATGTGCATACGTACATATATACATATACATAGCAGACAAGCGAAGGAATTTCGCAACAACACGTCTCACTCACAATGAGTGACGTGGCGTTGATTCCCTCATGCAGACAGTCACACAGTAACCTTACTATAAACACATAGCATATGCAACATCACATCATAGGTAGATCAAACTAGGGTTAGCATATCCATTACACAATAAAGCAAAATTAGTAAAATCTATCAAAGTACATGATAAATTGAAATGCTAACTGTAGTCACACAAATCTGTCCAGCTTAATTAAATAAATGTTCGCTATTTATTTGATAAAAAATCCACTAGCTATCAGTTAATTAAATTAATATTTAATTAATTTATTCCCAAACATTCTTCTATTAATTAAATAAATTATTCAATTTATTTTAAATTAATTCATTAAACCAAATTCAAGTCAATTAAATAAATAAAATCTATTTATTTAATTAAATCCCCCTATTCCTCTTTTAAATAAATTAAATAAAAATATTTATTTAAATCATTATCCCCCCCCACTTGCATTTTCCTACAAATGCAACTTGCACACATTTATTGTAATAAATGAATTTTTATTTTAATAAAATCCCATTTCCCCTCACCCACCAAATCCACTTGCAAAATCTAATCCCCTTCTAGATTCTTCTAACCCCTTCCTAATTAGCCTAATCCATCCCCTAATTACTGTCACATTCCTAAGCAAAATGGAGTCACTTCTCAAAGACTTCAAAAGTCTTTGAAAAGCATTTAATGCTTTGTGTGTTCAACAAATTAACCCCCAAAGTCTTCCAAGACCACTAATGGCTCTTACATGACCATTTATGGCTCTTACATAACCATTTATGGTTATTTCAAACTTGTCTCCCCAAACATTTATTGTTTTGACCATATTTATCCATTTCACATTTGCACAAGAGTTTATCCATTGGATAAAAGCTTTATTCTTTAAATAAAGAGTTTATTCATTCAACTAACCTTGACTTTAACTCTCAAGGTCATATCAAGCATTTAATGCTTATTCCCTCCCCTCTCAACCTATCTCGCATTGACACTTGTCATCCTGGGATTGGGTTGAAAGCCCTCACATGGATTTGAAATCATTCAATCCTGACCCTTGTTGAGATTGCTCAATCTCAACCATCCATTGCTCCATTTTTCCTATAAATAGAGCCCATTTCTTCATAATCCAGATCCTGAAAACTTGTATGCATTTAACCTATAGGCATTTTAGAGAGCATTTAGCATAGCAAACTCCTATATTGTCATTTTGGTTAAAATAAATCATTTTAGTATCAATAGCTTAATATTAGCTTCTTTATTTACATTTAGAGCAATATTTCAATCTCAAACCTCCATAAGCATCCATAGTGCAAAAAGCTGCTGAGAGCTACACTATTTTGGAACTTGGAGAGGAGAGGAACAAGGGAGAAGGAGCTAACAGCATGCTAAGAGGCATTTGGAGATGCCTCATTATCTTTGTTTCATTTGTTAGATATATTAGCATGATTTTAGCATCTCTTTTGATATGCCTGTTTAGATTAGCTTTTGGTTAACTAACACTAACGGTTTCTTGTGTCTTGTGTTGTTTGTCATTTGCTAACCTTGTCCATTTAACAGAGCATCATTTGGTGAACCCGACGTGAATCCAAACACCAAAAAGATCAATTTTTTTTTTAACCAATAACATGTTTGAATGTTGAAAATGTCACACAGGTTGCACTTTAGCGCTATTGAACTCGTTCTAGCGCTATCGATACTTGTTTTTCTAGCACTATTGTTCTTACAATAGCGCTATTGTATCAAGTTCAGCGCTTTTGACACTGTTTTGGCGTGTTTGACATTGTTTTGGCGCTATTCACCTTGTTTCAGTGCTTTTGTCTTCTCTGTCTTTCCCTTTCTTTTAGCGCGTTTGTGTTAAATAGCGCCTCTGTTCAAACGCAGACTAGCGCTATTGTAACAAAACGTTGTACAAATCACCTTGTAACCAAAAATAAATTATTAGGCTTGTAGAAGCCCACCGAATAGGCGGATTTTACTAACTATTTTTCTCTTTTATGCATATTTAAATTAGATTAAAAGGTAGATTTATATTTTTTACTAACTTGTTTTCGAAGTTGGTTTTAAAAAATGAATTCACTTTTTATTTTGGTTTAAAATTAACTTCACATTTCAAATTTGGGCTTTAAAAAAGAATCACACATTTGTTTGGGCTCTTAAAAAGAATTTCATTGGTCCAAAGTAAAAAGAACCACAAACTTATACAAAACAACTTTATTTCTTGCAAGTTAGGAAACAAACTTCGTTTTGGTGCTTAAAATCAACAAAACAAAATTCATTTTCTTGCATCAACTTAAAGAAATTTACAATCAACACTTTGTTTTGGGCAATCTAAAAAGAACAAGCCATTTTTCCTTCAAGCTCAAAAACAATTTTACTTCAAGCAAGACGTGTTTTCAATTCAGTTGACTAGGATTTCAAAGTTCCTAGTTTACAAAATATTTTGCCTTTGAAGTTAAAAAGAATACCATGACTATTGGAGCAACATCTCCAAATAGTTAGACCACATTGCGATAATGGGTTAAAAAAAACAAGTGTTTTTCGTGCTTGACACACTTGTGCAAAAAGTCAGTCGAGTGGTCCTACCTCTAACACACACTATCCTCTCCCTTGGCTTTCGTGGTCCTAGGTGCAAGAGAAAAGTGTTAGTAACACTCAAAATTTTATCTTTTTAAGAGAGGCCTGCCAAGAGACACATCACTCTTGGGAACGACCTCGCGTGGTAAATCCTTCAAGCCACTATAAAAATCAAGTGAGAGCGAAAGCTGTAGCCTTGGGTATAGCTGTTCCTACAGTGTAACTGGCTGAAAGGACAAATGGGCCCCACCACTAGTTACAAGGCTCTTAAGTGAGTCACTGCAGAATGAACTTATGTCCAAAAACATCGAACATGACTAAACACCTTTTAGTAGTATCCCACCCGTTCTATTGATTAAGGATATTTGTGATATAATTTAGTGCAAGAGCATAGATGGTTTTGCTCCCAAGATACTCACCATACATATTTCCTTGAGTAGAAACATAGCTTTTTGAAAAGTCACTCGTGGCTTGATAAAAGTGGTGACTCCCCCATCATAGGGATCATCTATTTGTTATGCTCGTGCAAGACTTAGTATATCACATTCTTACCTGCCAAGGCGGGATTCATAAGGTATGTAGTACCAGAGTCGAAGAAATATCAAGATGTGGGCTAAATTTATCACAATTGGCCATTTGACCTTAGGGATAAAAAGTGTTTGAAGTGTGTTTATTTTAAAGACCAAGTGCAAATTGAGCCGACTTCAGGCTTTGGAAATACACCTTAAAATACACTTAAAAGGAAAGGGTCATATACAAGTCCAAGGATTGGGTTGATCTAGACCCATACTCATTTGTGCCTTTGGGGGCAACATTCTTGTGTTTGTGTGCTTGCTTTGTTTTCTTGTCAAAGAAAAAATCAGAAAATCACTTTCAAAAACAAAGTATTCATCCGACCAAACACATAAAAAACAAAGTGCAAACAACAAAGTATCAAAACTTTATGACCATTTTTCACATCTTGCGAAAGAAGAAGCGTCATCAGAATATCAACTTGAAAAGAAGACCATTAAGCTCAAAGGCTTTGATCAAAAAGAGAAAATTCTTTTATCTAAATAGAAAAACCTTTGTCTCCCATAGAGTTTTTCTGCGTCACATGCGTCTCTACCTTCAAGGCAAAACAAACGAATTTGATTCAGAATCATTGAACCGCAGAGCTTTTATGCAATATAGAGCTCTGAGTTATCACAAAAACCAAGGAGGTAAGATTAATCCCAACTTTTTCCCAAACGTCTGTATCACATACAACATAGCTCAAGAAATACCACCAACACCCAAAAGGGAAGAGGTAGAGTTTGTCCCATTTGTGACACAAAGCTTTTATTGAAGTTAAAAACATTTTCATTTATTATCTTTTTCATACATCATCACTTCATCATCAATCCGTTCCAACTCTCAAAACATTAAGAGGTTCTTGTCCCAAGTTCTCTTTTTAGATATTGCTTGAATCAAACACATCACATCACTTTTTAGATTGTTTCTACATCTAGGATAAGCTCATCCTAAGAGACACATCTACGCAGGTTAAAACTAGTTCATGAGTGAATCCTCTCATTACTAGGTAGTTAAATCTGTAACACATCTCAGATTTCTCTACACCTTATCACATCAAAACTTTTTAAACAAGCAAGCAATTCAAAGAAGGAATTTTGGTTACATCTACCTTAAAAGTACTAGAGATCCACATACAACACAATTCACCAACCATCAATCTCTCATTTCATCAAAAACTCATCATCATTTTCACACAACTTCAACAAAAGCTTGTAAACAAAATGGCCCAAACCCGATCACAGTCAAGGCAACAAGAAATAGAAATGGAAGAAGAAGAAGAGGAAAATCTCAATGAATTTCAAGAAGCACTTGGAGGAAATGCGAATGATGAAAACCCAAGTACTCCTACTCCTGCAACAATAGAAAGGGCTCAGCATAACCCTCTCTTTAATAGACTGTTTGACGAAATACTCAGGAGCAATGTGGATGCTCACTTTTTAAAGCTCGCTCAAGAAGGAGCAAAACTCCCCTTTGACTTTGATCTTGCCCAATTAAGACAAGCATCAGAACAACAAAGTCGCCATGAAGAGGAAAGAGGTAGAGATCCCATCAGATATAACATTCCTTGAGGTAACCCACCACCTCCTCCTCCAAATGAAATGGAGATGTTGCGGCAACAAGTTGAGAATCTCGCCCAACAACTTCATAGTGGTGTCAAAACTAACCAATTCTCACTCAATGACATTTGTCCCTATCCTTTTGATAGGAATCTTTATATCCCACCCTTTCCACGAGGATTCGAAACACCCAAATTTGAAAAATATAGAGGAAAGGGAGATCCCCGTGATCATGTCAGAGAATTTCATTCCGCTTGTCTTGAAGTGGCATATGAAGACACCTACCTAATGCGCCTTTTTCCCCAAAGCTTGGGAGGAACAACCACATCATGGTTTTCCTGACTATCAGGTGGCATTAGAACATTTGAGGAACTTATCCAGAAATTCCTCACTCATTACTCTCATAACATTGAACGCGACATCACTATGGCTGATCTGTGCAACACCAAACAAAAACCAGGTGAACTATTCTTAGTATTCCTGCAACGATGGCACCAAATGTCTAGCAGATGTTCTCTTCAGTTACCTGAACGAGAACTAGTGGAAATATTCATTTCCAACTTAAATAAAGAAATGGAATTTCACTTGGATGTCAAAGACACAGACTCTTTTAATGGTATGATCACCAAGGGTTTGAAATGTGAAAGGGCACTCATCAAGAAAGGACTTATCAAAATTTATAATGAACCAAAGGATGGTCCTCGCCCACACTTCAATAGTGATAAACCAAGCTTCTGGAACAAAAACAAGAATATCGTCAGCGATGGGGTTGTGGATGCCAGGACTATACAAAGTGCACAACCTGTGGTTCGGTTTGCAAGACAAAATCCTCCACCTCAAAATAACACAAATGTTCCTTCCAATCAAGGTCGCATCACATCTCACGATGAACCAAGACCTCGTCAGCAAAAACAAAAACGAACATACACTCCCTTAGGGGAACCCATTGAAACAGTATTGCGACAACTCATTTCTCAAAATTTGGTCACTCTACCAAAAACATCAAACTATGAGCCTCAGGTCAAACCGGCATGGTGGTGAGATACTGAACATTGTGATTTCCATCAAGGAAGAGGACACAGGACAAGTAATTGTCACCAGTTGAAAGATCTTATTCAGGATCTTATTGACCGAGGAGAAATTGAAATTGAAGGACATGACCCAAAAACAACAAATAATGATCATCTGATGTTCAAAAATCCACTTCCATCACAAGATCAAAGGGGTCCTTCCACTTCCAGGCGAGGCACTGATACCACGGATTATACACAGGCTGCGTATAATTACACTGTAAATCATCTGTATGATGCTAGTGAACAAGTTACAACTATAACCTTCAAAAATCCCAACTCAAATTGCAATGTTGTTACATGACGTGGCAAGGTCACCATAAAAGCAGCTCCACAAGGCACCACCTCCATCCCAAAGCAATACAATCTTGTGGAACAATTAGACAAAACGCCTGTGCTTATATCCATTTTAGAGCTATTGCGCCTATCACCATCTCATAAAACTATCTTGGATCAAGCACTCCAAGAGGTGTCAGTCCCTGCAAACTTGAATACAGACCAATTTCAAGCCATGGTTGGAAATCTAAAGTCCTCACCTTGTCTCACTTTTTCCGAAAGTGACAACTCTTCCTTCTAGCAACCTCATAACGCTTCACTACATATTGAAGGCTTTATCAACCAGCATAGGATCAAGCGAGTCTTGATCGATAATGGAGCAGGCCTAAATATTTGTACACTACAGTTGATCACAACATTGGGATATGCGATAGAATCAGTGGATCCTCGTAAGAAGATCACAATCAAAGCCTATGACGATGCAGAGCATTCATCCAAAGGAGCTGTGGTACTCCCAATCCGAGTGGGCCCTGTGCTAAAACACATCATCTGTTAGGTTCTGGACCTTCCTCTGCCATATAATCTATTGTTAGGAAGACCTTGGATACATGCCATGCAAGCTGTTCCATCTACCTACCATCAATGTATCAAGTTCCCACATAACGGTGCAGAGATCACAATCCTGGGCGATGCAAATCCCTTTGCATACTATCATAATATCATCCATCAACCAGAGATTACCATTCCTAATAATAGAGAAGCCATTTCTTCCACATCATATATAAGTCCCACCTCTCTTGCCAGTTCAAACACCACTATACCAAAGCAAGAAAAGCTTAAGATGAAGATAACAGAGGAAGGTCCTGGGGAATACAACTTGAGTCAACTCTTTTGTGTGGGACAAATGCCCACTTCTCCTAGAACACATGGTAAACCACAGCAGTTACTCCAGCAACCACTGATCACATCAGCATGTGCTTTGACGCCTTTCATCCTTGGAAAGAGTCAAGAAGAAGAAACCCAAGATGAGGACTTAGCGGAATGGATCTATAAAGATCCCATCACCACTGATACACCGCAAGTTAAGCTTCCTACGGATCAATATGGCAAAGGTCTCCTCATTATGCAAAGAATGGAGTATGATGGTCAGAGTGCTTTGGGATGTTTCAAACAAGGACAACATGAACCTCTGCTGCCAGAATTAAATCCCAAAAGTAATACAGGCCTAGGTTTTGAAAAAGAGATATTTCCTAAACTCAAATTCAAAGGAAAACCCAGCAAACCATTATGTCAGCCTACTGCAAAAAGGACACCTTTCAGTATCAAAGCAGCCTCGAGCACCATCACAACTACCCCACCGAGGCTTAGAATCCCCACACAACCATCACCAATGCCACTCATCTCACCGAACAAACCAGTAATCCCATCAGCAAAACCATTAGCTGCATCAACTGTATCAAACCCCGTAGCAACATTCATGGCACCAGCAGTACCAGCAGAAGCAACTGAGTCAACACTACCGATACTCCCGGTACCATATTCTTTTATCCTCATCAACCTTCCTGCTGCACCAATCACTACAAAGGTACATCAACTAATCACACCTACAGTATTTAATTCAAAAGACATTCCAGTATGGTATAGTAATCGGATGCTAGAAAGTGACTTAGAGGCCGACTCACATGAGTGGGAATTTGATTCTGTATAGCTTAACACTTCAGATGAGGAAGATGCATCACTACCTCCACCATGCAAAGACATCCCTGTTTATGGAGAAGCACAGATAAAGACCACTTGGGTTCCTGAATTGGAAACATCTTCCATAGACCCTACATCTCATCCTACGCCTGATTATGACAGGGAGAGTACCATCAATGACCTTCACCATAACATCTTAACCCTCACTGATACCTCTAACGAACTTAACCTAATCAATGAAGTAATGCCCATTATCCATCCTGAACTCATCGAATGGAACCAATCTGTAAAGCGGAAAATCGCGATCGAACCCTAGTTGTTCTCCCCTCTTCCAACTCCGAGGAGAGAGAAGGGAGGTTCGCTAGGATTCGATGGTTTTCACTTAGGGGAGAGACTTTACTTTCAAAAGAGGGGTTGAAACTCATAAGATCCAATCCCATGCAATGCAAGATTGGATGCTAAATGAATTTCAAGGGTTAGGAAAGCAAGGCTACCCTCTTTTGTAAAGAATGTTGTTAAGGAAATTAAGCTAAGCATGCATAGAAAGTCATAAAAATTCGCTTATAAACTGAGTTCGGGCTATAGGATGAAGCTGCAGACCTGGAATTAGCAGTAGAATGTCGATACGGCGCTGTCCTGCAAATTTGAGCAAAAGTTGTCGGGACGATGGCGCCCGGCGCCACGGTCCTCCGAAAAATCCACGAAACGAAGGGGGATCTGTTCGTCTTTGCACAAGGATTCCAGATCTTCAATTTCAGCCGCGTACCTGCAACCTACACACAGAAAAGCGAAGACGATTGGGGGGTTAGGGATTGGGGGTTTGCCTTTAGGTCAAACCCCGGTTTTGGAATTAACCAAGAAATGAGCAAGAGCTGTAAATGTAAATGACTGTAAAACAAGTACTAATACCTTGTTCTAAGGATGTTGGTATCCTTATGTGCGAAGGTTTAGATGTTGTATGTTGTATGTTGTAGCATGTAGTATATGATCTCCTCTTCAATGGTTGAATCCTTGTCTTGAATGCAACACTTAGCCTTGAATGGAGACTTGAAATGATCAATTGCTTGAATGCTTGAATGCTTGAATGTTTGAGTATAGTTTCCACGCCTTTTCCATCATGTCGAATGAAAGAGGAAAATGTAGTTTATATACTTGTCATTTAGGGCTGATAGACTGATTTTCCTGACCTTAGGCCGACCAGGGAAAGTTAATTTCCAAATTGCAAACAAAAAGACCCGAGCCCCTTAGGAGACCGGGCCCAAAATAGGACCCAAGGACCAGGGCGTTGGGCGCCCTGGTCCTGAGGGACCAGGGCGCTGGGCGCTCTGGTCCCACCTCCCGGGACATCAGGGTGCAAGGAGGTTCAGGCCAGGGTGCTTGAGAAATGCAGTTTTCAGTGTCGCGAGCAAGTTTTGGGGTCTCCATTCAGGTTGCGTGTTGCGTCGCCATCGTGAAGATTGAAATGCAGTCGAAATTGCAAGTGTCACAATTTTAGGACGCTACATTTAGCCCGCACTTTAGCGGGAGTATAAGCGTACGCTCATACTTCCGGTAAAGTACAAGGAAACAACATTGAAAGACTTTCACCACGTCAAGGAGGCAAGACACACCAAGCCCCCAGTGGACTAAGGATCTTACGACTTCGATTGACAAAGTAAAAGGGAAGATCACGAGGGAGAACCATGACTGTCAGTAGTAAGGTTCCCTCACTATGAGTCATGCAAGAAAGATATCAAAAATTTTCAAGGCAAGGTTAAATTTACCAAGAAATTTTCAAGTATCTTGAAAAGATATGAACGGGATGTATGCCCCCCTACGTTAAAGCGATCGCACACGCCTCACCGGGGGTGATTGTTTTAACGTAGTAATACATATAAGAAATGAGAAAGGAGCACGTTATCGCAAGGATTTAGCCCCCAAGTGTGAGATAAACCCAAGGATAATAGACACAAAACACAAAGCACAAGGTGACTTCGCTTTCCTCGGGGTCAGTATGCTGTATGATAATTCATGTATATATATCATATGTATGTATGCATAATTGTTCTTCATTCCCCAATCAAGGAAGGTCACCTAGAAGAAGGGAACACATGTGTCTTTTGAGTCAACATGAGAGAGATCGAGAGATCTCAATGCTTTGCATCATCCTCAAGTAGACAACACCAAGGACAACAAATAGAAGAATGAGAATAACATATAGAAGAAGTAACAAAAGAGAGGGGGAGAGAATCTGCTATGCTAATGTAACTAGTCTAGCACGTCATCTACCCCCCGATCTTGCTGATCAATGTTTCGGGAAGGCAGGGAACATGCTAGAGGAGGAACATCCAACACAGCAGATGGAGCTATCACAAGATCCAAACAAGGGCTATGTTCATGTTCCGAGCCACATTGTTCTTGTCTAGGAGCTAGGATAAGTGCTTTAGAAAATTCATTGGATAAATGGTTATCGACATCAACAAGGTCATATTCACTATCAGAAGCAAGAGGAGTAACATTTTCATCATGAATAACATTTTCATCTATATCATCATCAAGATTTATAAAAATAGGATCTTTAACTCGCATAGGATCAAGACCATCATGCATCTTATGTTTAGGAGATTTAGGCTCAATATCCGGCTGAGGAGAAAATGGAATAATGCTTGTTGAAGGTGTTTTTGGAGATTGCAAAGTTTGAGAAGCAGCTGCCTGAGCTCTAAGACGACGCTTTCGTCGGCGTTCACGTGCAGAACGATTTCGTCTAGTCTTAGTAGGAAGTGGAGAAGATAGAGGAGGAGGAATGTTCTCGTCCTTAGCACTTGGGTGTTTAGGTTGTGGTCTCTTAGGCTGGATAATAGGAGAAGAAGAAGGTCTCTTCTCTCTATAAAAAGAAGGAGGAGGAACTGCTCCATATAAAGGAGGAATTTTTGGTTTAGGGAGAAGACCAAGTCCATCATGACGAGGAGGTATAGGTCTACTCTTAGGAAGTTTATTAGGCATAGACATAGTCACATCCATAGGGATGGGTTGAGAATCTTCTTGAGGAAAGACATTAGTTTTATCTTTCAAAGGAAGAACTTCCTTCTCAAGAATGATAGGAATGTCAAGTTTAGGTGTTCTAGGTTCACTTAGAGATAGGATCATATCTGTTTTCCACTTTTGATAAGATTTGAAAAGATGATCACTTCGCGGAGGAAGAGATTGGAATTGTTTAGGCCAAAAGTAATCAAGAGGAACACTAGAGGTTCTTTCAACTGGTTTAAAGAGACTATGATTGACAGTAACAACTTCACCATTGTGGGGAAATTTCAAACACTTATGAATAGGAGAAGCAATAGCTTTCATGGAAGATAGCCAAGGATAGCCAAGCTTCACACGAAATTGTTCGGAAGATGGAATAATAGCAAAGTTCACATCAAGAGATTTGTTATGGACCTCAATAGGCAATGTAATAGAACCAATTGCAGGAGAAGAAAATGCATCAAATAATTTCACAATCACATCTTTTTTGTCATAGATCACTTGATTCAATTGCAAAGTAAAAAGAAATTCTTCAGTAATAACATTAATCATGCACGAAGGATCAATAAGCACTCCACGGCAAGGTGTATTCTTGACTTTTGCAACTATGTATAAAGGACCATCAGGTGCCCTAATGGTTTCGCTAGAATCAAATGTGATGGAAGGTTCTTCAGGGATTTCTTGCTGCTCTACAAAGTTAATCACATTCGGAGTCATAGACACAAGACCATCAGATGAAAGAGAGGAATCATTAGCCTCAATTGCATTAGAGGTATGAGAAGGCAATGGATCAGTGAAAATCTGAAGATTTTGATTAGGAGGAGCTACAGATGTATTGCCTTTATCATTCACTCCAGAAACAGAAATAGTATTATTATCAATCAAATCCTGAATTTTACCCTTTAAAGAAAAACATTTTTCAGTATCATGACCAGGCTGACGATGAAATTGACAAAAGGCTTTGTTATCAAAATAAGGTGAAGTAATCTTTGCAGGATCAATTTGTCTTATAGGAGGAAGAGTAAGAACATTTTGTTCCAATAACTTATTCATAATACTATGCAATGATTCATTCAAAGGAGTATACTTTCTTTCTTTCTTGAAAAATTTAGAAATAGGAGGCACACCTGATGCTGCATTCACATTGTTGTTGATGATGTTTTCATTGAATTTGATGGAATCTCTGTTCAGTTTAAACTTCCCAAATGGTTGTTGACTGCTATCACCCTTATCACTCGGAGCCATAGGATGTGATTGTTCCATTTGACTCACAGTCAGTTGATAATTGTGAAGAGTTGCACACAACTGTTGGAAAGAAGTAAACTCAGAAAACAGAAGTTTGTCTCGAATATCTTTTTGTAAATTAGAAATAAAGATTCTTTGAATATCATTGTCAGGCACTGGAAAAGAAATTTGAGCATACAAATGCTTATATCTACCAATGAAATCAGTCACTTTTTCTTTAACACCTTGTTTACAATGCATTAAATCAATCAAAGTAACTTTAGGACTTATATTGTTTTGAAATTGTTGAATGAAAGCATTTGCAAGTTGTTCGAAAGAAGTAATAGAATAAGAAGGCAACGAGCAATACCATTGTAGGGCTTTGTCTCTTAATGTTCTAGTAAATAGTTTTGCAAGCAACCTTTGGTCATAAGCAAAATCAGTACAAATTGTTTGAAAAGTCTTAACATGTGTTAGAGGATCTCCTTTACCATTATAAAGTTCCAGATGCGGGATTTCAACATGTTTAGGAGGAACAGCTCGGACAATGTCAAGAGAAAGTGGGCTCGCAACATCAAATGTGGGCACACTAAACTTAGATTGATTCATAGAGGCAATTTGTTGCTGTAAAGAAGAGACAGTTTGTGCTAGATTGTTAATGGTTGCTTCAGTCGAAGAATTCATATTGGATGTGTTAGATTGAGATGGAGGTGTTATGTTATTGAAAGAAGGTAAAGAGTAAGGTGGTGGGACTCTATGATAATTAGTCATAGGAGATGATTGGACAAGAGGAACACTACAAGGAGGGATGGAATGGTTAAATGAATTGCCCCCTTGCGTCATGTTCATTTGTGATGATATAATAGGCACACTCATTGAAGGGACGAATGAAGAAATCGGATTGAATGAAGGAATAGGGTTAATTGAAGAAGAGGGATTGCCCCCATGACTGGTGATCACGGGAGGAATGTCTTGTGTAGAAGTAGCCATTATGTTTGATGTAAAAGTAGGTATACTAGCAATAAGAGTCGTCAAAGGAATAGAATGATTGTCTTGAGTAGGAGGTTGTGTATAACCTAAGGTTTCGGCACAACTCTTCATAGGCATCACATTTGAATCCACAATGTGTGCAATACCACGCAAAATATCAATTCCATTCTTATCACTTTGAAGCATACGTTTTAGACCCTCAATTAAAGGAAGAGCTTGACTATCAGGGTATTCTTGAGACATCCATTGTCGAAAATCGTCAAATTGGTTATCCAATTTCGAAAGTTGTTCTACAGAAACCTCATGGAGAGATTCTTCATCATTAGGAGGATTAGAGGAATTACCCATGTCCTCGTTAAAAAGGCTATTCAAATTAGGTTCCATCTCCTCAGTAGTTAAACCTCGGAAAGACTTAATTCTACGGCTTCGTCTAACGGGAATAGTGTAAGTAGGGCTTATTGTTGTAAAACTCATGCACTAGAGAAGGAGAGAAAATTTTGATTTTAGAGGTAGCAATTTTCAGTAAAATCAGCCAATCTTCTGGATTTAAGCTGTTAAATGCAATCACAACAGTCTCCCGAAATTTCGGAAAAAAAGTCCAGGACCGTGGCACCCGGAGTGCAACACGGTCCCTGCAACTTTTTTCGAAATTTGCAGGGATGAAAGGTATGATGATTTTAGAGCTAATCCGAAAAAATTGAGTGATTTTACGATCTGTAGATAGGCCAAATTAAAGTTGCAAATTCAAAATTGAACCCTATCAAGATTGTCGAAAAATGCAAAATTTGAATTTTGAAAAAGAGAGGGAAACTGAAATTTTGAATTTTATGATTTTAGAGGGAATGTCAAAAGCAATGCAAATTTTGAAATTCAAAAATTGACTCAATTTCACGCAAAATTCAATTTTGAAAGCGGAAATCGAAGTTGTTGTAATTAAGCACTTAATTTCAAAAGTCACAAAATGCAAGAATTTGAATAAAGCACTGAAATTTTTAATGAATGATAACACACTTTTCAGATTTAGGACAGTAAGAACACAATTTTGACACAAAATTTCAATTTCAATGATTTTTGAATGATTAGAAGCCTTAGACCAAGCAATCGCAAGACCAACTTTGACTGTAATTTTGAAAGTGTTATAATTGACAAAATCAGCCAAAATTCTAGATTTTAGCAGGAAAATACAACAAGATCTCGCTCCCGAAATTTTGGAAAAAATGTCGGGGACGATGGCGCTCGGAGTGCAACACGGTCCTCGCAACTTTTTTCCAAATTTTCAGGGATGAAGGATATTGTGATTTTATTGCAGAATCCAAAGTTACAGCTGATTTGGAGATGTTTTGATTGGTCAAATTGTCGGACAAAGGTTGAATTAAGAGGGTTTCAAAAATTAGGGTTTTGACACTTAACCACTTAATTTTCAGAATTAAAGCACAAATATGAATTGATAATTTGTAATAGAAGGGCAGATCTGAAACAGGCATTAACAATTAAATATTTCACAAGTTTAATTACTAAAAAGAAAATTTAGGGTTTTTATGCAATCACCTCTAAAATTTTGCAAAAGATCAAACATGGAAATGTAATCAATTTTTTCAGATCTAAGCATGAAAAATCAGAAAGGATGTTCACGTCGGGTTCACCAAAATGTAAAGCGGAAAATCGCGGTCGAACCCTAGTTGCTCTCCCCTCTTCCAACTCCGAGGAGAGAGAAGGGAGGTTTGCTAGGATTCGATGGTTTTCACTTAGGGGAGAGACTTTACATTCAAAAGAGGGGTTGAAACTCATAAGATCCAATCCCACGCAATGCAAGATTGGATGCTAAATGAATTTCAAGGGTTAGGAAAGCAAGGCTACCCTCTTTTGTAAAGAATGTTGTTAAGGAAATTAAGCTAAGCATGCATAGAAAGTCATAAAGATTTGCTTATAAACTGAGTTCGGGTTATAGGATGAAGCTGCGGACCTGGAATTAGCAGTAGAATGTCGATACGGCGCTGTCCTGCAAATTTGAGCAAAAGTTGTCGGGACGATGGCGCCCGGCGCCACGGTCCTCCAAAAAATCCGCGAAACGAAGGGGGATCTGTTCGTCTCTGCACAAGGATTCTAGATCTTCAATTTCAGCTGCGTACCTGCAACCTACACACAGAAAAGCGAAGACGATTGGGGGGTTAGGGATTGGGGGTTTGCCTTTAGGTCAAACCCCGGTTTTGGAATTAACCAAGAAATGAGCAAGAGCTGTAAATGTAAATGACTATAAAACAAGTACTAATACCTTGTTCTAAGGATGTTGGTATCCTTATGTGCGAAGGTTTAGATGTTGTATGTTGTATGTTGTAGCATGTAGTATATGATCTCCTCTTCAATGGTTGAATCCTTGTCTTGAATGCAACACTTAGCCTTGAATGGAGACTTGAAATGATCAATTGCTTGAATGCTTGAATGCTTGAATGTTTGAGTATAGTTTCCACGCCTTTTCCATCATGTCGAATGAAAGAGGAAAATGTAGTTTATATACTTGTCATTTAGGGCTGATAGACTAATTTTCCCGACCTTAGGCCGACCAGGGAAAGTTAATTTCCAAATTGCAAACAAAAAGACCCGAGCCCCTTAGGAGACCGGGCCCAAAATAGGACCCAGGGACCAGGGCGCTGGGCGCTCTGGTCCCACCTCCCGGGACATCAGGGTGCAAGGAGGTTCAGGCCAGGGTGCTTGAGAAATGTAGTTTTCAGTGTCGCGAGCAAGTTTTGGGGTCTCCATTCAGGTTGCGTGTTGCGTCGCCATCGTGAAGACCGAAATGCAGTCGAAATTGCAAGTGTCACAATTTTAGGACGCTACACAATCAAATCCCCCATGTCTTGACCTCTTCCAAAACGATGAGGCCATCATTGACTTTTTGGAATTAAGGGATAACCTACCAAGCGGGGATCACAAAGCTGGATTCACCATAGAACTAAATAGCGCAGCATACTTCGGGGTGGATGCCAAACCTTTCAGCTGCAAAAATATAACAATAAAACTTGGATCTTCCAATGAAAACCACACCGTGGCACTGTTTGATTCAACAAAAGTAAAAAGAAAGAACGTATCGAACGGTGAAAACCTCTCTAAGGTGCCTGAGGATGAAGGGTTTGACATTCTCCCTGCTAGTACACAACAGGAACAATCAATGATTCTCATCGAGGAAACCAAAGAATACAATGTGGGGACTCCTGAAAATCCTCATCTCATACATCTGGCATCTCTTCTCACTCTAGAGGAACAACCTAAATTTATAGAGTTCTTTCAACAACATCAGATCAACTTTGCATGGTCATATGCAGACATGCCTGGGCTTGATCCTGATTGAGTCATACATCACCTCACTGTAGCAGAAGGAGCCAAACCTGTCAAGCAGAAGCTTCATAAGATGCATCCTCAAATTGCAGTGCTAGTCAAAACAGAACTCAAGAAACTCCTAGATGTCGGATTCATTAGACCAATTGATTATGCAGAATGGTTCTCCAACATTGTGCCTATTGGGAAACCAAAAGGGGGCATCCACATTTGTACTGACTTCAGAGATCTAAACAAGGCATGTCCTAAGGATGACTTCCCCCTTCCAAATATCGACATCATAGTGGACCTGACAGCAGGACATGCCATGCTTTCACTCATGGATGGCTTTTCAGGATACAATCAGATAAAGATCGCACCAGAGGATCAACATAAGATGGCCTTCACATGTCCATGGGGCACATACTGCTGGAATGTAATGCCTTTTGGTCTAAAGAATGCAGGAGCGACCTATCAACGAGCAATGACCACCATCTTCCACGACATGATGCATACTATGATGGAAGATTATGTTGATGACTTACTAGCAAAATCACTCACCAGAGAAGGGCATCTCCACATCTTAGATAAAATCTTTGATAGACTGGAACAATATGATGTTCGACTCAACCCAAAGAAATGTGTCTTTGGAGTAACCTCCGGGAAGCTTCTAGGATACATTGTCTCAAGCAAAGGTATTGAGGTCGACCCAGCAAAGGTAAAAGCAATCATGGACATGCCACCACCAAAGAATATCAGTCAGCTAAGGACATTACAAGGGCGGCTTCAATCCATCTGAAGATTCATTGCACAGTTGGCAGATAAATGTCACCCATTCACACACTTGCTACATAAGAACATCTGCTTTCAGTGGGATGCCAGATGCCAGCAAGCATTTCAGACGCTTAAAGACTATCTCATGAATCCACCATTGCTGATGCCACCAGATCCAAGTAGACCATTGTTACTCTATATCTCAGCAACAAGTACAACATTGGGTGTACTATTGGTACAACATAATACAAAAGGAAAAGAGTGTGCTGTTTACTACATCTCTCACACACTGGTGGGCTATGAACTCAATTACACCCCTATTGAGTGAGCTTGCCTAGCAGTAATCTTAGCAGCCACTAAACTAAGGCACTATCTGTTAACACATAAAGTGAAACTCATTGCAAAGATTGATCCACTCAAGTATTTACTCAGCAAAGCAACATTGACAGGTCGCTTGGCCAAATGGGTAATGATTCTAAGTGAATTTGACATCGAGTATGTGGACTGCAAAGCTATCAAAGGTCAAGTTATTGCAGATCAGTTGGCCGATGCACCCCTCATAGGTGATCATCCTCTCATATCCAATCTTCCAGATGAAGAGATATTCATGATCACAACAACACAACCATGGAAATTATATTTTGATGGTTCATACACTAGGCACGACTCGGGGGTAGGCATTCTGTTTATCACACCTCAAGGTGATAGCATCCCGAAGTCTTACAGGCTCACATTTCCATGCACCAACAACATCACAGAGTATGAGGCCTTGATCACAGGACTCAGGCTAGCCGTACAATGGAAATTACAAGAACTACAAGTATATGGTGACTCACAACTGGTCATTCGACAAGCAACAGATGAATATCAAACCAAGGATGATAAACTCATGCCATATAAGCAAATGGTGGACAAACTAAAGACATCATTTATTACTATCACTTTTGAGCAGATACCAAGAGATCAGAATCAAGTTGCTAACGCTATGGCTACCATCGCATCTCTCCTAGATCTTCCACAGAATTCAACACGCTACGAGTTCTTGGTAGAACAACTTTGGATTCTCGCGTATGATATCCCCGAATCCAAAATGATATGTCGCCTTGTCGGTTCTGACTCCCCATGGTACGGTGAGTTCTACACCTATCTCCGCGATCACACCCTTCCTCCCAACCAATCAAATAACCAACGTAAAACCTTCATTCGCCAAACTACTCGATATACCATTATTGCTAAAACCCTATACCGACGCGATCTTGATGGTACTCTCCTTCGATGTCTAGAACAAGGTGAGATAACAAAGGCTTTGGAAGAAGTCCATGAAGGAATTTGCGGGACTCACTTAAGTGGTCCATCACTAGCCAAGAAACTCCTACGCAATGGATACTATTGGCCATCTATGGAAAATGATTCCTACTACTTTGTTAGAAAATGCAAGAAATGTCAAGTTCATGGCAACTTGATACATGCACCAGCCCAGGAACTACAACCAATCACAACACCATGGCGTTTTTGTCAATGGGGCCTTGACCTTATGGGTAAAATCCATCCATCTTCATCCAATGGCCATAAATTCATTATTACCACCACCGAATATTTCACAAAGTGGATCGAAGCTGTTCCACTTACCCAAGTCACCGGTAAGCAGATCGCCTCATTCATCCTCAACTACATCATCTGCCAGTATGGTGTGCCCATGTCCATTATCACAGATAACGGTCTTGCTTTCAAAAATCAGGATGTCCGTGAACTTTGTGAGAAATTTCACATCCAACACTTCTTTTCCACTCCCTATTACCCACAAGGCAATGGTCAGGCTGAAGCATCCAATAAAAACATATTGAGGATCCTAAAGAAGATAGTCAATGATACCGGTCGTGATTGGCATGTTCAACTGAATCTAGCACTATGGGCATTTCGAACTAGCATTCGAACCCCTACAGGAGCAACTCCCTACTCATTGGTCTATGGTGCCGAAGCTATCTTACCTATTGAGGTTGAGATACCATCACTACAGGTTTCCTTGCATAATCTGATAGATGATGAAGCATATAGAGTCTCACGCCTCCAGGACTTAGAGCTACTTGATGAGAAACGACAAGCTGCATACAACTACCTCAAATCCTATCAACAGCGCATGAGCAGAAGCTACAATCACTGAGTTAGACCTCATACATTTGAGGTAGGTGATCTTGTTCTATGAGAGAATCCTCGCAGCCAACCAAACAGAGAACATCAGGGCAAGTTTGAATCAAACTGGCTGGGCCCATATGTTGTCACTGCTGTATTCGGGTCTGGGGCATATCAGTTGGCTACATCAGAAGGAGAACTGCTTGCAGATCCAATCAACAACATGCACCTCAAACGGTTTTATACCTAAACTGAACAGAGCATCAGGCACCCCCACATACTAGAAAATACCAAAAACATTCAGAAAAATGTCCTGAAGAAATACAAAAACATTCAAAAAGTAAAGAAAAATCATGCATCCAAAATAGTGAACAACCACTTTGGTGGCACCTTGGGTAAGTGCGATGGTGAAAACCTGGCAAACAGGTGCCACTCGTAAAGACAATGGCTCCAGTATCTTTCAGGCTCGTTGTGATCACATTCATACATACACCATCCATCCATCTAACCATAAGCTTGTTATTTGATCTGCAATAGAGAGATAGTACCTCATGCGTCTTGCATCCCACTCTATCATAGTCATGTATACACTTGGGGGCAATACCCTTAAAAATCTAGGTGATGGAAGTGGATTCTACATTATTGGTGATTCATTGGCAAAAACATTCAAAAATGTCTCACAAAAAATCCAAAAACATTAAAAAATGTCTCACAAAATACCAAAAAAACATTCAAAAACAATACAAAGTCCAAAAAACAACGAAAAAAACCATCGAAAATCAAAACATGGCAACACCTTGTACATACTCATCTGCATAGATACAAAACAAACATTGACATAAATACTCACATGATGACCATTTACCAATCGACCACATAATCAACATCAACACTCAAAACTGTCTTCAACAAGGATGCATCCTTCCTTACCAAAACAAAGACAAAAGTGACGTTTTCTTTGACAAGAAAATTATGTTAAGCTATCAAATACTCGGTTGATTTGTGAGTACAATCATTCGTTTATCTATATCAGGATCTTTCAGCATTATTTTGTATTGTTTGTGCATTATTTCCGATGAAGTTCTGGGGCATGTACTAATGGTGTCTACGTGGGAAGTTCACCAAGCTACGTGATCTTATGCCAAATGCAGTCATAGATCATTACGGCTTGCTGACTACAGCATATACCTCGACCATATGAGCATGAACCATTACCAAGGATCCTTATTCTTTATTCTTTATGTATATATTGTTTGTTTGCAGGAACATTGCTCTTCCTTTGGTTCCTCCCCCTCATCCAATTTGGATAAAGGTTTTTATCTCGTAGTACGGTATGCACTTGTCTCAGGATATGATCAGCCTAAGATCAAGGAGGACGATCCAAGTCACACATGAACGGAGATAATCCTTGTCTATTCCACAAGCAATACTTTGGTTGACTTGACCCTTATATCAAGTCGTTTGTATTAACTTGCTATATAAAATCCATGTAAGGAATACTCAGGTCATCTTGAATCATTATGTCAAAATGCTTGTATTCTCTTCCAACATTTTAAAGCTCAATGATGAAAATAGAGCACTATGGATCATCTTTTCATCTCATCTATTTATATCTTGCATTCCATTGCATATCACCCATCCATTCATTCATTCATATGTAGGCTTTATATGCAAAAGTGACCATTAAAGCTGGTCTTGGATACAATCATGACCGAGTACTCTGATACATCATCAATGCATCATGCAAAGTCTTAAAAACCTTGCATTCCTCATGGTCATATCATCATCGCATTTAGGTGCATCTTGCATTAAGTACATTCATGTCATTTAAAAAAAAAAACAAAAAAAAAAAAAAACTTAACATTGCATATAGTTCATTTTTGACATTGGTTTTCATTAATAATTTACATCATTGCATCAATCATAAATAATTAGATTCATTCGTGAGATCAAATTGTCTTTGATTGTTTTAAATCATTTACTAGGCACTCATTTAGTGTCAATTATCCATCATCATTTCATCATCCTTTATCATTTATTATTGTATCCATTCATTAGTGAAAAAGTGCATTCATTCATCCATTTATTAAAATATCTTATTAGGCTCATTTTAGGATTCATTTCACATTACATTCATTATCCTTTTTAATTGCATTAAGGTGCAGTTATTAAAACCATAAGTTGTAATATCCTCATATTATCATTTGTATTTAAACATATTTACGCATTTAGAATCATAAATCCATTTGTTTCCAAATATTGGTTCATACCATTTTATATATATCCATTTTACATATGCATTCGTTTAGGCATTATCATATAAACATTTGTACTTTACATTTTGTATTACATTCATCTAAAAACATCTAGATGCATATCCATACATAAAATCATTCATTCAACCATTGCATTAACATCATTGCATAAATTATCATTGCATAGGAAACACCAAAATCCTGTTCATAAATAATCACAAGCATACATCATCATCATGGCATTACATACATAAAGCATTACATCCAAAATCAAATAAATCATACATATGTAAACCTGCATTTATATGTCAGTATCCCACATCATACATCATCATAAAAAATAAAAAAATAAAAACATGCATAAAAGAAACATCTCATCAAATGCATACATGTACACATATCCATCTAAGCAATAACTCATCATCCTGCATAAACGTCCATATAAATCAACTGCATATCATCAAAATATGGGATCTCCTCATATATATCATCTCATATATCAGAGTACAATGAAGTCTACACAAATTGGCTACCAAGAGCCATCCAAGATACAGTCCAACAAATAAATAATGGTACAATACATATATGGAAAAATGCTCTCTCAAATGCCACTCTGGCCAGATGTTGTACCACCATCGCCACATGCTCTCCCACTGGTGCCTGCACCACCTAATCCATCTCTCCGTGGAGGCCTCATTGAACCCCCACTCACTCCTGTATCCCCTGATCTCTCCCTCCGTAGAGGACCCATCACACCCCCACTGCTCTGCACCCTCTACGATCGCTCTGATCTAGCTTGCCACATCTGAGAATAGCTAAGAGCTCATTGACTAACTGGCACCACCTGCTCATATAAACCCCGCTAGTAGTCTATCTCCGCCTGTGCTCATCACATCTCCCTCATCACCTCCCCCGTAGGCCCCTGTACTCCTACTCCGACCCAGACTCTCTCCTGCAGCTCTGCTAATCTCTCCACTGCACTATCCCTCTCCTGCAACACTACAGCTAGCTCTGACTCCCATGCAAATAGCTACACATCCCTAGCCACCACCTCCGCCTCCAAATCCTCTACTCGGGTCTGCAAATGTGCTATCATGTGATCTCAAAGATCTCCAGTGGCTCCCTCCCCGGTATCCATCGCCGCCTCACCTGCACCACCCTCTCCAGTAGCTCCCTCCCCTCTATCCATCAGGATCTCCCTCTCCATCCCCCTCCCCCCAGCCGAACTCCTCCCTGAATCAATGGTCCCAGTGCTATCCGTAGAGGCAGTCCACCTTTCCCTCTCTGCTGACTCTGCATCCCCAACCCACCACCTCCTCCTCCTCCACCCTCTCCTCCATCTCCTCCACCTGCCCTCGGTCCTCGACCTCCTGTCCTCCTCTGTCTCCGTCCCCTCTCATCCTCAAAATCCGGGATCGACTCTGCTGGATCCGATATCCGTAGGATCGGGTGTGCTGCCCAATACTGTGTATACTCATCTGAAACCCCTGCATCCACGACCCTCGGTCATATGTCCCACGGTCTCGCCTACAATGTCCGAAACTCTGCTAGTGCCTGATCATATGGTAGCCCTCGCCCCCATGCGTACCTCTCCCGAATAACCCGAGCATACTCTCTTGATCCACTGGGCAGTCCCTGCTGCCGTCCAAACTATCTCAGCACTCTCCCGGGAACCTGTCTCTCCACATGGTATGAGGTCCTCCCAATGAGGAATCGAGTCATAAACATATAGGGCAATGCCTCTGCATCATCATCCCATGGCTCACACTCCAGGTATGGTCGCCATATGACTGCATCCAGATCATCCAATGCCCGCCGCCACCACTCTAACTTCCCCAGGTGGGGCTGACTCATCATGCCACTATACATGAACATATATGGCTGATCTACTGCACGGAATCTCAGACTCACTAGTCAAGTCATTGGTAGGTGTTCTCAGGCCCAAATATGCAGCAGCGTCACGCCCACTGCTAAGGAACCCCTCCCCCGGTAAACCACCTCATGGAGCTCCTGGTACAGGTGCGCCAGCACGCACGACCCCCATGCAAGTCGGGTCCCCTCGGTCATCATCATCTCGATCACCTGCCCCCACCCCATGACCAAACCATGCGATCGTCTGTCTGGACAAAGAAGTCCTCCCAAGATACTTGATAAGATTGCTAGAAGAGGCTCATATAACACCTCTATCTCCTCCCAGGCAATCGAGCTATCATCAATAAACACGTCCTCATCAAAAATCCTCTGCATTGCAAGGGTCCCCTAGGATCTGTTATATGTGACCAACTCCCCCCGAATCGGAATCCGCAGAATGCGCCACACATCCTCTAGGGTCACTGTCATCTCCCCCCTGTGCCAGATGGAAGGTGCACGTCTCGCTGTGCCACCGCTCTGCTAATGCTATGATCAATCTGTGATTCATACGAATCATGGGCATGTGCATCACCTCATACAATCCGGTGACGGCAATGCAATCAATCTTTGCCTCTATCAATCGATCCCGCAACCCCTGTGTCGCAGGATGTCGCTCGCGTAACTGCAACACGCCTAGCTCCTCCTGCACATGGACATTCATCAATCGTCATCAGTTGTTTTGTTTTCAAACTTTCTTAAGTTTCAACCTAGACTATCAACAGATACTTTGATCAAGTATCTTCAGGTCTCAACAGGTAAGCAATCATGGCCACCTAGATTTCAATAGAGATTTATCCTAAAAAATTACCTAAGTCTCATTAGGCTGCTATGGTTCAAAACAACTCCCACTTCACATCGCCATCCATCCATCATTGGCATCGGGAGATTTTCTTCATCCAAACTGGGGCATCTCTTTATCCTAAAAACAAAAGCGTTATTTTACCAAAAAAAGTGCTATTTTCTCAACAATAGTGCTACAACCCTAACAAAAGTGCTCAATCAACTATCCAATAGCGCTCAAACTACAAATGCGCTAAAACAACTACACAGTAGCGCTAATTAAGAGCAATAGCGCTCAATCAAGCCCTCAATAGCGCTTATTAATCAATAGCGCCTAAACTTGCATACAATAGTGCTAAAACAAAACAAAAGCGCTCAAACAATGGGGCAATAACGCCATTGCGGCACAGTAGCGCTAGTTCATAGAGCAAAAGCGCCAAAACCATAGTTCCAGCGCTCTTGCTCCGACTCAACTTGGACTCGGTAAAAAGCCTATCAAAAATACATAAAAATTAAAATTTCAAATTTGCGTACCGCTGGTCCGTAGTCATCTGGCCGCTAGAACCGTTGGACTCACTCAAATCTGTACTCGGTAATCGGTATCGGCATCCTGACTGCTGCTCGCTCCTCCAAAATGTCACTATCAGAGCTCTAGTTTTACACTGGTCGCGGTCACAAATGATCTTGTTTTCATCCCTTTCACCCCATTTATACCCTTCGCCGTCACCGTAACTTCCCCTTGCTCACCGCCGTGGTCCCCGTGAACTTCCCGAGCCCCCCATTTCTCTATTTTTCCCCCGATTTCTTCTATTTTTGACCCGTATTGCTCACTTTTTCTCTTCTAACACCCTGCCAATTTTCATTCTTTTTCGAGAGATCGCCCGATTTTTCCGTGAACTTCCCGAGCCCCCCATTTCTCTATTTTTCCCTCGATTTCTTCTATTTTTGACCCGTATTGCTCACTTCTTCTCTTCTAACACCCTGCCAATTTTCATTCTTTTTCGAGAGATCGCCCGATTTTTCAAAAAAATTCGGCCCATCTCTCGAGGGGGCATACCACCCATTAAATTTACATTTTATGGGGCATTTCTTCACACCAATTTTTCTTTCTTTGAAACGACACGATAAACTACACCGTCTCAAAGAGGGGCAAATGTAGTCACACAAATCTGTCCAGCTTAATTAAATAAATATTCGCTATTTATTTGATTAAAAATCCACTAGCTATCAGTTAATTAAATTAATATTTAATTAATTTATTCTCAAACATTCTTCTATTAATTAAATAAATTATTCAACTTATTTTAAATTAATTCATTAAACCAAATTCAAGTCAATTAAATAAATAAAATCTATTTATTTAATTAAATCCCCCTATTCCTCTTTTAAATAAATTAAATAAAAATATTTATTTAAATCATTATTCCCCCCCCACTTGCATTTTCCTACAAATGCAACTTGCACACATTTATTGGAATAAATGAATTTTTATTTTAATAAAATCCCATTTTCCCTCACCCACCAAATCCACTTGCAAAATCTAATCCCCTTCTAGATTCTTCTAACCCCTTCCTAATTAGCCTAATCCATCCCCTAATTATTGTCACATTCCTAAACAAAATGTAGTCACTTCTCAAAGACTTCAAAAGTCTTTGAAAAACATTTAATGCTTTGTGTGTTCAACAAATTAACCCCCAAAGTCTTCCAAGACCACTAATGGCTCTTACATGACCATTTATAGCTCTTACATAACCATTTATGGTTATTTCAAACTTGTCTCCCCAAACATTTATTGTTTTGACCATATTTATCCATTTCACATTTGCACAAGAGTTTATCCATTGGATAAAAACTTTATTATTTAAATAAAGAGTTTATTCATTCAACTAACCTTGACTTTAACTCTCACGGTCATATCAAGCATTTAATGCTTATTCCCTCCCCTCTCAACCTATCTCACATTGACACTTGTCATCCTGAGATTGGGTTGAAAGCTCTCACATGGATTTGAAATCATTCAATCCTGACCCTTGTTGAGATTGCTCAATATCAACCATCCATTGCTCCATTTTTTCTATAAATAGAGCCCATTTCTTCATAATCCAGATCCTAAAAACTTGTATGCATTCAACCTATAGGCATTTTAGAGAGCATTTAGTATAGCAAACTCCTATATTGTCATTTTGGTTAAAATAAATCATTTTAGCATCAATAGCTTAATATTAGCTTCTTTATTTACATTTAGAGCAATATTTCAATCTCAAACCTCCATAAGCATCCATAGTGCAAAAAGCTGCTGAGAGATACATTATTTTGGAACTTGGAGAGGAGAGGAACAAGGGAGAAGGAGCTAAGAGCATGCTAAGAGGCATTTGGAGATGCCTTATTATCTTTGTTTCATTTGTTAGATATATTAGCATGATTTTAGCATCTCTTTTGATATGCCTGTTTAGATTAGCTTTTGATTAACTAACACTAATGATTTCTTGTGTCTTGTGTTGTTTGTCATTTGCTAACCTTGTCCATTTAACAGAGCATCACTAACATTATTCATCTATACATCAATTTCGACATAAATACAATAGAAATCAATCATCATATTAACATCTAAATCACATAAAGTCATAACTAAACATGAGCACACTCACTATTATCAGGAAACATGAAATCATGCAATGTATGTCTATAATCATCAATAAGATACACATGGAAAACTAGAATAACCTCCACACATCATGTATGTCTAATCATATCTACCATACCCATCGCTCAAAATAAAGAACCGATCAAGTCTACTAAAATGGAACAAGAGTCGGCTCAAGGGTGAACTCTATACCATCATTCATGCAACCAATAGATAATGTGAGTCCCCATAATGTATAACGTCCTAATCAAAATCCTGAACACCCTTCAATGGCCTCGATGAACTTGTCACAGGTATCACATCAACTAGGTCAAGGAGGGACTTTACAATTGATTAATTATTGTGGGGTTTTCCCTCTCTTTTGTAAGTTGAAATGTTGAATTAAGGTAAAGTGCTTACAAATAAAGGTAAAATTGAGAAAACAATGAGGTACAATTGCAATATATTTGCGTGCACCTAAATATGAGCAGTATAAGCCGAGTTGGATCTGATCTTCGAAAAAGCTCCTAAAAAGCCAAGACCATGGCGCATCACAACGTTCCTCCAAAATTTTCGCACGCCAAAGGAGAATGATTCATCTATGTGAATGAATCTTATTCTGAAGAGTACAACTTTGTACCTGTTTCCTGTACACAAAAAGAAGGGGAAAAAGGTTGGGAATAGGGGCTTGCCTTAGGTCAAACCCTTGTTTTGGAATTAACCATGAAATTGAAATAAAGGTAATTGAAATGTCTGTAAAGAAAGATTGTCCTTTTGAGAGAGATGCTAAATTATGATGGTACCTCCTTGTGAATTTTTTCTTGCCTCCACATGGAATTAGGGTTTCATGAAATAGGATGTGAATCTCCACTTCAATGCTTGAAACTTGACTTTATTATTGCTCCAAAGCTTGAAGGAAGACTAAAAATGCTCAATTTCTCTTGAATGCTTGATTGCTTGATGTCGTATATGTGCTCTTTCTAATTGATGGATGCTTGTATGTCTCTTAAAATGAGAGGGAAAATTATCTTTATATACTTGCCCTTTGGGAAAATTGGCTAATTTTTTGACATGAGTCAACATGGAGATGGGAATCCTACTCAAATTTGAAATTTTGCATTGGGTTTTGAGGGGCCCCAAATTAGGGTGGACCATGGCATGGCGCCATGGTCCTACCCTATTTTTGGGTAGGCTTAAGGTGCTTGATGAGGTAAATTGTGAGTTTTATGGCATTTTTGATGTGTATGAGCATAATCAAGTCTTCAGTTAGGCCAAGGGACGTAAACACTAAGGTGAAGACCCAAACATGGTCAAAATTACAAAGGGGTGTTATTTTAGGATGCTACATTTAGCCCCCACTTTAGTAGGAGTATGAAGTCAATCATACTCTTAGTAAAGTACAAAGGGGTCACATTGAAAAACTTTGACCAAGTGATCAAGGAGGCAAGATACACCAAGCTCCTAGTGGACTTTAGGATCTTACAAATTCAATGATAAGGTAAGAGGGAAGATCATGAGAGAGAGAAAGAGAGAACCATGACTACAGAATAGTAAGGTTTTCTTACTTTGAGTCATGAAAAGAAAAATACCAAAGATTACAAAGAAAAAGACAAAGTCCGCTAAGTAACTTAAGCATGAAGATATGAAAGAGAGAGAATCATTGAATAGAGTGTATGCCCTCACATTAAAGTGATTATGTACACCTTGTCGACAACAATTTCTTTAAGGTAGGATACACCCAAAAAGACAAGCACGATATCACAATAATAAGCCCCCAAGAGAGGACAAATTAAAGGATAATGATCACAAACACAAAACACAAGGTGGTTTCACCTAGCTCTGGAGTCAGTATGCTTTTTATGATAACCAATGTATATCATGTGTATATATATGCATAGAACTATCCTCATCCCCAAAGAAAGGAAACCACCATGGAAGAAAGGTACACATGTGTCTTTTGAGTCAACATGGGAGAGACCATAAGAGATCTCAATGCTTTACATCATCCTCAAGTAGACAACACTAGGGACACCAAATAGAAGAATTGAAAAACAAATAGAATAAGGTTACAAACAAGCAAGAGAGGAGAGAGAGAGAATCTATAGTTCTAATGAAGCTAATAAAGCACACGATCTGCTCCTCGATCTTGTTGATCATTATTTCGGGAAGGTGAACAACATGCGAGAGGAGCAACATCGAGCATAGTAGATGGAGCTATCACAAGTTCCAAACAAGTACTGGATGCTCTAATAATGAGTCACTTTGTTTGTTACTTGGAGCTAGATTAATGCTTTTGAAAATTGTTTAGATAAATCATTGTCAAAATCAACATATTCATATTCATCATCAGAAATATTAGGATCAATATTTTCATCATTAACAACATTCTCACCTATTTCTTATTTAAGATTAAAAAATATAGGAGCTCTAATAGGAATAAAACTTGAACCATCATTTGTCTTAATCATTTTTCCTTTTGGAGAATTAGGTTGAACATCTTGGGTAGGAGAAGGTTGAGCAAATGGAAATATGTCAATTGTTGGTGTCTTGGGAGAAGGAATTGTTTGAGAAGAAAGTTCACAAGCACACACACAACGTCTTCATTGACATTCTCTTGTACAATGGTTTCATTTAGTTTTAGCTGAAGGTTGTGAAGGTTTAGGTTCTTCAGGTATAAACTTATTTTCTTCTTTTAAGTAAGGATGCATAGGAGAAGGTCTTTTAGGTTGAACAATAGGAAAGGTTGGTCACTTCCCTTTTTAAGATGTAGGAGGTAGAACCACACCATATAAAGGAGGAATGGGAGGTGTAGGAAGGAGACCAGGTCCATCATGAGGAGGTGGAATAGGTCTATCCTTAGGAGGAATAATCTATTTATCATTAGAAGGAGGAATAGATTGACACTTAGGAGGAAGAGATTTTCTATCCCCGGGGAGAAGAATGGACTCATCCTTAGCAAAATGAATATATTCTTCCTTAGGAGAAAGAATATCTCTATCCTTAGGAGGAAGGATAATCTTATTCATAAGAAGAGGCACATGATCATCGAGAGGAAGGTTAAGTGTTGGATTTCCAGGTTTACTCAAAGATAAAATCATCTCGTTTTTCCATTTTTGATATCATTTATAGAGAGCATCACTTCTAGGTTGAAGAGGTTGGAATTGTTCGGACCAAAAATATTCAAGACAAACATCTACATGCCTCACCGTAGGTTGATATATGCTATGATTAACAATTATGATTTTATCATTAGGAGGAAATTTCAAACACTTATGAACAGTGGAAGCGATTGCTTTCATGGAAGAGAGCCAAGGATATCCCAACTTCACACAAAATTGATCATATGTAGGAATGATAAAAAAGACAACATCTAAGTATGTAGTGCCAACATCAATAGGAAGTGTGATAGAACCAGTAGAAAGACAAGAGAAACCATGAAAAACTCTAACTATCACATCAGTTTAATCATATGTCACTTGATGCAATTGCAAAGTATAAAGAAATTCTTCAACTATCACTTTAACCATGCAAGTTGGATCAATGAGCACCCCTTGAAAGGGTATACCTTTGATTTCCACAGCTATACAAATTTATTCGTTGGGTGCTTCAATAGTCTCACTAGGATCAAATGTAATGCACAAGTCCATAGGAGGTTCATTTTTATCAATAAGGTTGACCACATTATTAGTCTTAAGGCCAACATCATTAGGAGAAAAGGAAAGATGACCGATCTCAATCACAATAGCAGAATGGGAAGGTAAAGGATCAGGGAAAATTTTGAAGGTTTTGATTGGGAGGAGCTACAAATTTGTTTCCTTTATCATTCACACCAGCCATATATATGGTATTGTTGTCAATCAAGTCTTGATTCTCACTCCTTAAGGAATAACACCTTTCAGTGTCATGACCAGGTTGACGATGGTATTGGCAAAAGGATTTGGAATCAAAGGCGGGTGGTAAAGGCTTAGTTGTATCAATTGGTTTGATAGGGGGAAGTTTAAACACATTTCTTTGTAACATTTGCGACATAATACTATACAAAGATTCTTTAAGAGTGAATTATTTTCTAAAGTATTTGGACAAAGGAGGCACAACTGTTATTGTGGCTACTACTTGAGTGTTGTTGTTGTCATTGAATTTTATGAATCCCTTATTTGGTTTGAACTTCACAAAAGGTTTTTGAGCACTTTCACTTTTATCACTTAGAGCCATTGAAGAGGATTGTTCCAATTGACTCACGGTAAGATGATAATTGTGAAGTACCGCACACAACTACATTAATGAAGTAAACTTAGAAAAAGAGAAGATTATCCATAATATATTTTTGCAAATTAAAAATAAAAATTATTTGAATATCTTGATCAAGCATAGGAAAATAAATTTGAGAATAAAAATGCTTATATCTACCAATAAAATCAATCACTTTTTTTTAACACCTTGCTTACAATGGATCAAATTAGTCAAAGTACTTTTAGGACCAATATTATTGTGAAATTATTGAATAAAATAATTAGCCAATTTTTAAAAAGAAGTAATAGAATAAGGAGGCAAAGAAAAATACCATTGAAAATCTTTATCCCTTAGTGTTCTAGTAAATAATTTAGCTAGCAATCTTTGGTCACGAGCAAAGTCACTACACAAAGTTTGGAATATTTTAACATGAGTCAAGGGATCACCTTTTCCATTGTAAATATCCAATTGAGGTACTTCCACATGTTTAGGAGGACAACTTGAACAATGTCATTAGATAATAGGCTCACTACATCGAACATGGGCACATTATACTTAGATTGATTCATAGAAGTGATTTGTTGTTGCAAGGAAGACGTTGTTTGGGATAGATTGTTGATGGTAGATTTGGTAGAAGGATTGAAATTGGCCATATTGGATTGATAAGGAGGAGTAACATTGTTGAATTAAGTAAGGGTTTGAGAATAAGGAGGTATATTGTAATATGAAGGCGGGGGTTGAGAATAAAGAGGTGGAACACTATGATAGGTAGGTATGGGAGATGATTGGGTAACACACGGAAGACCTAATTGAGGAGGGATGAAAGAATTATGATTAGAAGAGTTTCCCCCTTTACTAACACTTGTAGATATGACATGTTGAGTAGAGGTAGCCATGATGTTGGATGTAAAAGTGAGAACATTAGCCATAGGAGTAGTCAAGGGAATGGAGTGATTAACTTGACTAGAGGGTTGAGTATAACCAAGGACTTCAGCACAACTCTTTGTAGGAATAATATTAGTATCAACAATATGAGAAATACCACGCAAGACATCAACACCAAGTTTATTGCTTTGAATCATTCTTTTCAATCCTTCAATCAATGAGAGAGCTTCACTTTTTGAGTATTGTTGACTCATCCATTGTTGAAGATTTTCAAATTGATTGTCAATATTATCCAATTGGTCAAACAAAACCCTAGTTAGTGATTCCTCCACATAATCATAATCATGAAAAGAATGAGGATAAACGAGGACATTTGTAGGATTGGAGGAACCACTGACATCCTCACAGAATAAGTTATCCAAATTAGGCTCCATCTCCTCGGTAATTAAACCTTGGGAAGCCTTAATTATACAACTTCTTCTCACAGGGATATTATAGGTTGGACTAATAGTAGTAAAACTCATGTAATAATGGAGGGAAATTGGAAATTTGAAATTTGCAAAGGAATTGAATAATGCAAAAAAATTAGAAAAATGATTATTCAACTAAATAAGAGAATTTATTGAGAAGACAAAATAATTGTGAAAAATTATGCAATCCCCTAGGAAATTGAAATTTAAAATTACTCACCACAAGATAGAAAATTAAAATTAGGGCTGAAAATAACTTCTTAATTTTAAAAATTTAAATTTAAAATGATCTAAGAGAAATTTAAATTTAAAATTAGGGCCTTGTAAAAAGAACCTCTTAATTTTAAAATTTAAATTTAAAATGTGATGTTGAAATTTGGGAATTGAAATAATCAATTTAAACCTAAAAATTAGGGCTCTTTTAATTAACCCCTTGATTTTAAAGTTTAAATCTGAAATTGTCCACAAGAAGTTTAAATTTAAAATTAGGGCCTTGTAAAAATAACCTCTTAATTTTAAATTTCAAAATAGATCCAAGGTTGAAATTGAAATGATGAATCCAAAATTGAGAAATGCACAAGGTAAATTTAAATTTATAAATAAGTGTTTTTTTGGTCAACCACTTAATTTGAAATTTGAAATTTGATCCAAGATTTCAAATTTGAATTTGAAGCCACTCTAAAATGATAAATTCAAAATTTAAACAACCAACAAGCTCAATTTTAATTTTTTTGAAAATTAGGTTTTTTGCAATTAACCACTTAATTTTAAAATATAAATATGAAATTTGACTTACAAGTGAAAATTTGAATCTTAAAATTGAAAAACACTCAAATCTGAAACAATTAATCCAAATTATGCAATTCACAAGCTTAATTTTAAAATTTTAAAAAATTAGGGTTTTAGTGAAATTAACCTCTAATTTTTTAAAAAATTTGCAAGGAAATTAAACTTGTAAATGAAAATTTAAATTTTAAATTGCATACACACTCAAATCAGAAGCAAGCATATGACACATCGGGTTCACCAAAATGTGAAAGGGGAAATTTGATTTGACAATTTACAAAATAGAAGGGAGAAATCAATCAATTTCGCTTAAAACCTTTACATTCAAAAGAAGGAAGGGAATCCACTAGATTCAGTCAGAAATTAGACAAGGATTGAATACTAAGTGGATTTATTAATTATTGTGTGGTTTATCCTCACTTTTGTAACCTGAAATGTTGAATTAAGGTAAAGTGCTGAAAAATGAAGGTAAAACTGAGAAAAAAGTGAGCTAGAGATGCGGGATTTTCCTGTGCACCTAGATCTGAGCAGTATAGGCCGAGTTGAATTTGATCTTTGAAAAATATCCTAAAAAGTTGGGACCATGGCGCATCACAATAGTCCTCCAAACTTTTCGTACGTTGAAGGGGTATGATTCATCTCTGTGAATGAAGCTTATTATGAAGAGTACAACTCTGTACCTATTTCTTGCACACAGAAAGAAGGGGGAAATGGTTGGGAATAGGGGCTTGCCTTAGGTAAAACCCCTGTTTTGGAATTAACCATGAAATTGAAATAAAGATAATTGAAATGACTATAAGGAAAGATTATCCTTTTGAGGGAGATGCTAAATTATGATGGTACCTCCTTGCGAAGTTTTGCTTGCCTCCACATGGAATTAGGGTTTCATGAAATAGGATGTGAATCTCCAATTAAATGCTTTATTCTTGACTTTATTACTGCTCCAAGGCTTGAAGGAAGACTAAAAATGCTCAATTGCTCTTGAATTCTTTATTGCTTGATGTCATATATGTGCTCTTTCTAATTGATGGATGCCTATATGTATCTTCGAATGAGAGGGGAAATCCACTTTATATACTTGCCCATCTAAAAAATTGGCTAATTTTTTGACATGAGCCAACACGAAGAGGGGAATCCCATTCAAATTTTAAATATTGCATTAGGTTTTGAGGGGACCCAAATTAGGGTGGACCATGGTGTCGCAAGGTCCTGCCTTATTTTTGGGTAGGCTTAAGGTGATCGATGAGGTGCATTTTGAGTTTTATGGCATTTGTAATGTGTATGAGCATAATTAGGTCTTCAATCAAGCCAATGGGTGCAAACACTAAGGTGCAGACCCAAATGTGGTCAAAATTGCAAAGGGGTGCAATTTTAGGATGCCTACACAACGCAAACCAGAATCCTTTAATATACGTGGGATATGTTCAGCTAAAAGCCCTTATGTCTCACCTCAGGAATGAACAAGAAAGGGGAGAACTATTCCAAGCATACTAGGAAAGGGAAAAATCAGGTTCTCTAAAAATTAAAGTAAGATCAACCAAGCTAAACAAAATTGTAGATGGATGGGTTAATCTTATCAACAAATCAAAGGTGGCAGAGAAAATTAATTAATATAGGGAAAAGTCTTATAACATGTTTAGATCATTAGTGGTCAAGATAGGTAATGGTATACTGGTGCATTATCAAAATAGATGGAGCAATCTAACACTTGAAATCAAAACAAAAGGAGCCTCACTCAATCTACAACTACATCACATTGGAATTGAGAGCAACTAGATACATCAAGGCTTCATTGGGCATCGAGGTTACATGGATCCCACTCACATTTCATCTTCCACTACTCCTATATTAAGTTCCACATCGGTCAAGAAGGAAGTTTATGGATATGGTCAAGGAAAAGGAACGATGGGAGAAGATCACAAGAGAAAGGTTTTTACATGACACAGGGTGTAGGTGCTAGTGCAGTTATAGACTTTAGGCTTGATGTGTTGCTGTATGCACCTAAAAATGGTCTGAAAATAATTAATTAAATTCATAGTTATTTAATTAATCTCCCTTCCCAATTAATTGGATTCACAAGGAATTTGATAAATTTCCCTATTCATCTACTAGTAAATAAGTCTAATTGATTTATTTATATAGTTCATTCAATAATCCCCCTTTGATTAATTAACTCCAAAATTAATTAATTCCCCTCATTTTAATCAATTCTTCTAATTCCTAATTAAGATTAACAAATTCTTAATTTGTTGAGATTAATTATCTTTTTCTAATATTTGAATTTAAAAAATTCAAATATGAGCATATGACTTCTAACTTCTAACCACCTAACCTAACCACCCCCTAACCTAACCCATTCTATATAATCTTGGGTTTAACTAACCCTATCCTATCTTTCACATCCTAACCTCTTTTATCCTAACCTCTTATGGTTGGATATTCTCCCCTTGAGACACATGGGACTTTTGCCACATGTCTCCTCCCTTGGACACCTGCCCTCTCACGAGCAAGGTTCCTTGACACTTTTCACCACAGAGATGAAAAGTGTCCCTTCTTCCAACCTCTTCTCCAACTTCCCCAATCTTAGCCCTTGATATCTTCAGATCGAATCTGGACTGTCGATTCCTGCCACCTCAACTTTGGCCTTGGAATTCCTATAAATACCCCTCATTTTGGAGCAATAAAGAGCCCTTGCATCCTATATTTTAGCATCATTACTATAGACATTTTTATCTCAATCATCTAGCATAAATAGCATTTTAGATTAATCATGCATCTCATATCATTTTAGATCAATCTATCTAAATTTTCTTAATCTTGCATTCATATAGATTAAATCCTCTGTCTTGGTGTAGTCTAGTTGCTGGTATTGCTTAGATAAATATGAGAGCAAATATATACTTGCATATTTTAGGAGGCAATGGGTCGATTTGTTATGGTTTTTTGATTTATTGATTTTGATCAACTAACTATGCATGCAATGATTTATTAAGTGTTTGTGTTTCAGATACAAATTCCAAATTTTACACATAGAGTTGTAGTTTAATCTTAGGCTTTAGTTTTCTTTAGGACAAGCAAAGGTATTGTTTGGGGGGGGGGGGGGGGTGATGAGTCTTCTAATTGGCACTATTTTATCCTTGATTTCATCAAAATTTTATATGTTTAAGACTATATCCTGACCATGCTTTTACTTAATTAATGATATATGACATGTGATAAATGAATATGCTATGTTTATTTTCATAGCTGATATAATGTCAGTATGTTGTAAATGGTGTTGATGTGAATAAATGGTTTCCCTAAGACACTAACTTGTAGCTTAAGGATTAGCAGCTAGCTCATAGCCAAAGAAGAATGTACAACTACTATTACTATGGAATAAGTCAGAAGGCTTTTGACCAAAAAGCAGTTGTTATAAAGATATTTTGACTTTATCTTCAAGAATGATTGGACTAAGGCTATGTAGGAGCTTGTAGGATAATGGATTTATGCTTTATTAAGTCATGCATATGAATTCTTGCATGTTCCTATCTTGTTGTTTACCGTTTGAATAAGAGTTCAACTTAGATTGAGACTCCTGCTAAGTTAATTTATATTTTTAGTTTCATAGTGGAATAAGTCATCCTTAGTGTTAGGGAGCATTGACAATTGTTCATAGCAAATTTTGAGATTTTATTAGTCCACTCTCTTAGACTAATATGTATAAAGCTCTAGTTCTGATAGAGTCGGTAGATCTTCTACTTTCTCATATGTTATACAAAGTAGATTTTGTCTAGATTTATGATTGATTAGAGAAGTTACTACTACTATATGTTATGTACTAATTTCAGATGAATAAAGTGAATGGTTGATGATGTGTTGAGTTAATATTGTTTTTTGATTCAAGGTTGCATCCCCTCGAGCAAGGGCCACTTGAGGTAGTGTTATTTTCATTTATTTAGCATTAGTTAGACTAATTATTAATTTCATAGATTAGTTGTTAGGTGTGTTCTTATTTAGTTAATGCATGCAATTTGGTAATGAAGCTAGTAGTTAGATCATAAGTTGGAGATGTAACCTAGTCACAACGCTATTTACTTGAAACCACTACTGTTTACTTGCTAGTTACCAACATCAATTGTTATGTAAATGAGTTTTCTATTTCCACATTTTTTTATGTTTCAAACAATTTTTTAAGTTACTTAATTCCCTTTACACAACTGATAGGTGGCTTACAAAGTCATTGGCTGCACATACAATGCCAACATCATCCAAGTATATATGTGCCTAGTTTATAATTAAATAAGCTTCTCTAGTACAATAGATTACTTAATTTGGGGATCTATTGGTCCATTAAGAGTATGCATTCAGTTGTTTGCATCAATCTATTGTACTAACCCCATTCACTGGTTTTTAATTTATATGATTTATATTTGACAAAATAACATTAACTAGATTTCACACATATAGACATAAAATTTTATTCCCATCTAACTCAATCTAAAGTGACCATGGGCATGTTTTCTTGGTCTACAATTTGTCTATTCTAGTCAAATAACTAGGAATAGAACCACGAGTTAAGTAAAATTTAAAGCTATATATCCATTTGACCACCTATACGTGTTCCAATCAAATCAACCACAAAAATTTGTTCCAAGTGTGCCACCCTAATTAGTATTATGATGGTAAATGTAATAATTGTCAGGTTCTTTGGTTGATCATAAAGTGAAGTCCAATGGCCCAAAAAGTGAATTCCTATTATGAACTCCCATGTTCCATGTGTCAATACATCTCTAACTATTTGATTTCAGTTACCAATGCAATGAAACGATCCTCTAGTTCTTTAAGAATATCATTTCGACCACATCTTCTATGTGGATTCTTTCACTTTCAACTTTTGTCATCTTCTAAATATATTCCAATCCCAATGTCTACTTTGTTTTGATATAATCTAGGGATAAAGAATGAATTAATATCTAGTTACTCAAAAAATACTAAATCCTAACCAAAAAATATGACAATAGGTAGAATTATTTTGTGAAAAATTGATACAAGGGCTCTACAACCTCCATCTGCTCACTCGTGTCAAAGGCCAGTTTCACTTGAGTGAGCATTTGCTCGACTCAGGAGTCAAACTAACCTTCTAGCCTTTTCATTCTCACAGTACTATTTGCATTTATTACTGCTTTAATTCAGTGTTTTAGGTGAAGGTTTTATGGCTCAAGTCTCGTCAGGTCTTGGTCATTCTGCATTGGGTGAGAAGACATTTAAGGAAGCATTGGTTGAGAAAATGACTTTGCCGGCCTTCATTCTGCAAGAATTCAACCCTCTCGATCGCAACGATGATGGAAGAGGTAAGTGTTCGGGCCCCATTATACTCACTGTCATTCCTAACAATCTTATGACTCCAATGATTATTAATGAAAAAAATAGGCTTATGAAAACTGCTATTTTTCTTGCCGCTCTTGATATTAACCTACTGCCATCTCAAAATTACATTAATAATTGGATTCAAAGCATCTAGGTTAATACGTTAGGGTTTATAGTTTCCTTTTGTAGGGTGGTACAAAAGGATTTGTTCATTATCTTTTTTAAAAACCCTAAACATCAAGATGATGTTATTAGGAAGCAATTCTAGAATATTGGGAAGTGTTGCTTTTGGGCGTTGAGTTGGTCTTAGGAGGATAATAAAGAAGATATTTTGGCTATCTTGTGCCCTAGATGGCTATTGGTTCATAATGTTTCTCCTTATTTTTGGCATTTTTTGCCCAAGGCATTAGAAAATCTTAGGGATGTTATTAGAATGGACAATTCTCCCTCCCTTCTTCTGCATCTCGATGCGAGGGTTTTGGTTGCTATTAATCCTGGTAAAGATTTGCCTAATGAGCTGGTTGTTGACATGGGGGATGAAACTTTCACATTCCCAGTGAAGTATTTGGGAGGCACCAATCCTTATTTTTTGTGTAGAATGGAAGACCATGTTAGAAGAAATTGTCCCTTGCTGGGTAAGAAGAAAGCGGGCTCTCCCTCTGCTAAACCCAACCCCTTTGCACTACCTTCTATTGGTTCCTCCTCTGGACCAATACTTGCAGTCTTTGTTTCCTCCTTGACTTCTGAACTTGTCATTTTTATTGATTCTCTTGTCCCACCTTATGATGGTCATACTTCCTCCCTTGTCTCACCTCCCTCGCCTTTGCCTCATGACTTACCTCTTCCTTCAACTGGCTCCTGTGCACCTGGAGTCTACTATGCCTCATTCCCTTAATGCTCAATAGCTTTCTCTTTTAAAAATTAAAAACATTGCGAACATAAAAAAGAGAATTAAAAATATGATCTATAATGATCTAGATAGGAAGAAGACTTATGATAATGACCGTAGTAGTTTTTCTACCATGGATGTGAGAGGAGCCTTGGGTGTCAAGGACTCCAAGACTAGTAGAGTTGAGAATATTCCTAAAAAGGGGGATTTTTGGGGAAGGAGGTCCATGAGCCACTTGTTTAAAGCTTGCCCCTTCTTATAAGGACTTTGATGAAGATTTGTTTGTTATGAAGAAATATTACAACCCAAAGACACCACTTATTGATGTTATCATTGCTTCTGAACCCTCCAACACTCCCCCTTTTAGGTTCCCCTTGAAAACTATTAGTAGTTCAGATCTTGATAATCAAGACGACTCTCACACCCCTAGTAGGGATACTAGTGGATTGATGGGAAAGAATAGTGAAGAAGGAATGTCAAGTGATGGTAAGAAGGACTATTATGAGAAGTGGGAAAGATGGGTCATTGTGCCATATAAATGTCCCACTTCAAAGGAACTAATTGATAATTGATGCTCTACAAAAAGGGAAGGTTAGTCAATGATAACCAAACACAAATAAGAAGAAAAGGCAAACTGCTAGTGTCAGAAATCACAAACAAAATACTTTCCTACACAAGCATATCAAAAGAGATATCAAAAGCATGATAAAATATCTAACTAAGAAGGTAAATATGATGAGACATCTCCAAATGCCTCCTAACATGCTCTTGGTTTCTTCTCCCTTGTTCCTCTCCTCTCCAAGTTCCAAAATAGTGTAGCTCTCAGTAGCTTTTTGCACTATGGATGCTTATGGAGGTTTGAGATTGAAGTATTTGCTCTAAATGTGAATAAAAAGCTAATACTATGCTATTGATACTAAAATGATTTATTTTAGCCAAAATGACAATATTATTAGTTGATTATGCTAAAATGCTCTCTCAAAATGCCTATAGCTTAAATGCATACAAGTTTTCAAGATCTGGATTATGAAGAAATGGGCTCTATTTATAGGAAAAATGGAGCAATGGATGGTTGAGATTGAGCAATCTCAACAAGGGTCAGGATTGAATGGTTTCAAATCCATGTGAGGGCTTTCAACCCAATCCCAGGATGACAAGTGTCAATGTAAGATAGGTTGAGAGGAGAGGGAATACGCATTAAATGCTTCACATGACCTTGGGAGTTAAGGTCAATGTTAGTTGAATGAATAAACTCTTTATTCAAAAGAATAAAGCTTTTATCCAATGGATAAACTTTCGTGCAAAGGTAAAAGGGATATACATTGTCAAAGCAATAAATGCTTGAGGAGACCCATGAGTGCAAGTTGAAATAACCATGAATGGTTATGTAAGAGCCATTAATGGTCATATAAGAGCCATTAATGGTTTTGGAAGACTTTGGAGGTTAAATTGTTGAACACATAAAGCATTTAATGCTTTTCAAAGACTTTGGAGTCTTTGAGAAGTCACTTAAAGTTGCTTAGGAATGTGACAATAATTAGGGGATGGTTTAGGCTAATTAGGAAGGGGTTAGAAGAATCTAGAAGGGGGTTAGGATTGCAAGTGGGTTTGGTGGGTGAGGGAAAATAGGATTTTAATTAAAATAAAATTAGTTTATTTCAATAAATGTGTGCAAGTTGCATTTGTAGGAAAATGCAAGTGGGGGGGAATTATGATTTAAATAAATGTTTTATTTAATTTATTTAAAAGAGGAAAAGGGTGATTTTAATTAAACAAATAGATTTTATTTATTTAATTGATTTGAATTTGGTTTAATGAATTAATTAAAATAAATTGAATAATTTATTTAATTAATAGGAGAATATTTTGAAGATGAATTAATTAAATATTAATTTAATTAACTATTGGCTAGTGGATTTTTAATCAAATAAATAGCAAATATTCATTTAATTAAACTGGACAGATTTGTGTGACTACAATAATGTTATGGCAAATATTGGATATATAAAAGCCATGACCAAAAGAAATAAATGTGCTAATTTTTGTAAGAAAACCATGACCCCCTCTCTGGGGGCTGAACAAGTCTATGAATTCAAAAAGAAACATGATAATTATTACCCTAAAACGCAGCTGCCTAAATGCTATATATCATTTAGGGCCCCAATGGACACCACACCATAATATTTTTGATGGACTTGAATTGTGTTTCATGGAATGTGATGGGTTTAGAATCCTCAGATAGGAAGTATGTCATCAAAAGATTGTTGAGGATGAAAAAGAATGTGGACTTTTTATTGTTGTGGGAGATTAAAGTAGTCCAGTTCTCCCTTGAAATTAATCTGAAGTGCATATGGAGGGATGCTACTTCTTATGCTACTAATCACTACATAAGTGGGTACTACTATTTTGGTCTGCAAAAGATATGTTGGCAACAGTTTAACAAACCGAGAGGGGGGGGATGAATCAATTTGCATAAAACTTTACACAATTCAAACATAAATTCAGATCTGATAATTAACAGCTAAAGCACAAATTAACACCACATCAACATCACACATAACACCAAGATTTTTGATGTGGAAAACCTTGTTAAGGGAAAAATCATGGTGGGAACCTACCCACAATGAGATAATACCCTGTTAGGAGTAAGTGAAATATTACAATGGGGAATGCACATGCATTCAGGCTCATTGCCTATAGCTCATTGATCAAAATACAATAAGGGCTACAACCCTAAGGAAGACTCACTATCTTACAAAGATTCAGACAATAATTCGGATTACATGAACTAAGAAAATGGCATCTCCTAATGCTTGATTATAGTTCCGGTTAAGCACATATACTCAAACTTTTCTCTTACACCTCTTCACACTCTTTCACACTTCTTCGCTCTTCTCTTCTACTAGAAAGTGATCAATACAATATCCACACATGTAGATGCCTCTCACAAATGAATATTACATGAATATATATAAATCATCAACCTATATTTCAAGGTCGGCTAAACCCTAACACAAATCACACGATACAACAACATATGCAGACCAAAACAATGTTGGCTAAGACATAGTTTGGACCCAAATCATCACTGTAATTATGAAATACCTCCAAGAATTGTGCATCGATCATCCACAACACACTACAACTCCATAAATGTCACATAACATGAAGAACACCACTACATCAAGAAAATGATCAATAACACACAACAATAAATGCGGACCAATAATATGGATAAGACATGATCTAGAAACATTCACAAGCAACATGAATTGCACCACAACAATCACAACAACTCAAATTACTAGAATTATCAACATCTCTTTACCAGAGCTCAAGAACACCAACACAATTGACTGTCAACCTGAAAGATTTGCTTATGGAATTCCAAATCATGAATCACTAGAATTGAGGACACAACTAAATGTCCTAAATACTCTGCAAACCAAGATATTGCAATTCCAGAGCAATGCAAAGCACAAACTAGAATACCGAATAACACGAACATTGAATAACAAACTTCAATACTGGACCTCATAGCTCGATCAAATCATCATGCTGACCACCGAAACTTATACTAAATCAACTAGAGATAAGAATCTCTAAACCCATCAAAATGTTGGGAAAATGGTGTTGTACACCTTGCATAATAATGTTTTATTGTTGTATTATTTTATTATTTTGTTGCACCTAGGAGCACCTAGATGGACGTGCAACATGTAGAGATTCTCTTGGAATATTCTTGTAACCACTTGATGAGTTGTATTGACACATTGGTATTATTATGTTGTATTTATTTAATATTAAAGAATGTAATTGTGATGAAGTACCCAATATTAAATGTGGGTCAAGGGTAGGTAGGAAAAATATTATATTTTATTGTTACATGGTTTTGGGCACATGGTTTTGATGTAATACCACTTGGTGGTTTTGTGGGAGCTTGTGTTTATAAAAGCAACCACAAGGGTAGTTATTTGGGTTGGTTATTTAGCTAGGTTAGCATTTGTGAAGGAAGCATGGCATGGGATGTGTGGATTCATGCTTGGTCACATGGAGTGCTTGTTGATGGCTTGTTATGACTGGGTTTCAGAAGCTTTCCATAGTTGTATTGTAATGGATGCATTGTTGATAATACATGGTGGATGATGATTTTGGAGGTTGGGTTTTTCCCTCATGAGGGTTTTTTCAAGATATATCTTGTGTTACATCTTCATGGGTATGTTGTCTATTCTTTGCATGTGGATTATATGTGTTGATTTGATTAAGATCTAAATTAGGTTATGTGGAAATTGTCATAAAGATGGACACAAGTTTCCTTTCAAGTGGTATCAGAGCTATTGGTTTAATGGTGTTTATAACCCTAGTTGGAATCCATGAATGCATGAAAGAATGAAAAGACAAGGCAAGATATATGGTTTTGTGGGTTGTTATAGAAGATCTATGTTATTTGTGTTTTCTGTTATGATGGGTTGTTTTCAGATTTGGGGTTGGAAGAATTTTGGTCAATCTAGGGCATCATTTAAAAATGCTTTGAATGAGGGTTTTGGGGTGAGCTTTCATAAATGGACTCGTGGGAGAAAACAGACCTCATGGATAGATTCAGGTTGGTCGGGAGACAAAAAATGATATATAATTTACCCTATTTCAGTGTTAGAGGCCCATGTTTGAATTTTTTTTAGACGATACGACCGTGCCGCCTGCAATTGGGTCTTATAAAATAAAAATTATTTAAATCCGTCAAAATTATAATAAAAAATTATCCTGCAAAATAAAAAAATAAAAAAAAAAGTTGTTGGGGGGCATGTTGAAAAAGTTTATTGAAAACTAAAATAAAAAATTATATATTTGTTGGGGGGTGCAAGGCCACCACCCCCACACCCTCAGAGGTTGTCGCACATTGCATCAGGTATTGCGGTACTTGCAGTACGTACTACAGGACCCGCAGTACTCTATCGGTCTGACAGGGGGTGGGGCTCCCACCGTCGATGGTACCGCTAAGGCCGGCCCACTTGTGTGTGTGAAAAGTGGAATAAGTATCTGCAAGTTGTAAGACACAACACTTCAATTAATTCATTGCATCTATGGTTAGACAGATATAAGCATGAATAATAAAACCATAACAAATCGACCAATTGCCTTCTAAAAGATGCGAGTATAGACTTGCTCTCAGATTTGTATAAGCAATACCTGTGACTAGACTACACCAAGACAAAGGATTTAATCTATATGAGCATGATATTAAGCTAAATGGATGCAATATTATGCTAGATGGATGAATAGTAAGCTATATAAATTAAAGCAATCATAATTGAACTAAATATGCAAAAAGCTAAACTAAGATGCAATAATCTCAAAAAGCAAGCACAATATCTTCAATGACTCGAGAGCAAAAACTGCATAATAACAATAAATCTCCAAGGTGTTTTTGAATGAGAGATGAAGGATGAATTTATAGAGAATCACAAGAGAGCCCAACGGTCAAGATCAATTAGTAATGAGTTGTTGAGATGATTCAAGAAAAAACACAATTTTGGATAATTGAAATAATTGAGAAATCAGATTCAGTTAACCTTGAGATAGATTCCAACTATAGTTTGAATTGAATTGCGTTCAGATTATAAGTTTGAGTTTGCATTGGAGACAAAATTTAATTAATTCCATGCACTTGAGATAAAAATAAGTAATTCCATGCATATTTCTTTAATTTATTCAAGAAAAGAGTCTTTTCAATGCAACTGAATTTCTTTTCTCGAAAGCTTTGAGTTCCAATTTTAGAGAATGATTAATAATTCATTTAATTGCTATTCTGATTTCAAGTTCTCAATTTAGAAGATAGAAATAATATCTCAAGTTTGATTTCTCTTTCAATTCAATTCTTTTATTTTATTTTCAATTTAACTCTTGCTTTGCATATTGATTCCTCTTTTGTAATAAATTAATTCCTTTTTTATGATTAAATGGCAAATTTATTAATTAATTAAATATGCTAGGATATTTGATAAATTAAATAGGATAATTGATCAAAATGATTTTCTTGGAATGATTTAATTAATATAGAATAATTCACTTGCCATGTGACATTTAATGATTGAAGAATTAATTAATTGTGTGCTTAAAGTTGATTTAATTGTCTTTGGTTAGGACCTTGGTGATGTTGTCGAGAGTAGGGGCCCATGGTTTAGGTGACCATTTTTAGGGTATTACATTTGCCCCTCTTTGAATTAATGTGTGAGCAATGCGTTGGTTCAAATAATAGTTGATGTCTAGGAAATACTAGTTCTGAACTTGATTGATCATGAACCCGATGAAGAGTGAGGTGTTTAGCTTATTTTGAAGCGATGAAACTGAACAGAGTTGATTAAAGCGATATAGTTCCCGAACTTGATTGAACTAGGACCGATGAAGAGCAAAGATACCGAACTTGAACTTGATTGATCAAGAAGCGGATCTTACTAATCTAGAACTTGATGAACTAGACACAGTGAGCGAAGATAAAATCGATCTTGAACTTGTGGATCAAGACACGATGAGTGAAGATAAACTGTCCAGCTTGATTTGATGTGATGAAACTGAACACCTACTTAGATTGAGCGTGTGATCAAAGATACTCTTTAAACTTTTGATTGAGTTTAAATGAATAATCAACTTGATGAAAAGCAATGAAACTGATTAATGTCAAGAGACTAATTTAGATGAAGGCAATATTTGCTTGAATTGAAGCGATGAAACTGATATGCCCCTAGCGATTGATTTGACTCAGATGAACGAGAAATATCAACTTGATATGAAGTGATGAAGCCGAGATGCCCCAAGAAATAAGAATTATGATTTTCTTTAGTTGAAAATATTTTTGCTCGACTTTTGATGAAGATTTTAAAATTTTATCGACTTCGAAGATGTGAGGTCATGAGGTCATGAGTATGCCCCCTCAGGAGCGAAATCAAAAGAGATCGAGGGTACATGATTTTAGGCAATTGTTGGCGATGATAATTATTTGAGCACAAAGATTGAGTTAGAGGAATTTTTGAAGATTTAACGATGATTGATGAGAAATTGAGCACAAATTGAAGAAAAGAATGAGACTGTGATGAAAGCGCTAAGTGGTCACAGTTGTGCAAAATTGACTAGAAGAATGATCTCGGATTTCGATTTCAATCCCAAAAATGGAATCAGGATGGGCAAATTAGCTAAGGGTACAATTTTCATGTCCATCGAAACAAGTTGAAAAATTAGGGTTTTGGCTATCTATGATGAATAATGATGAACAGTTAGTACCAAACCGGTACTGAGAGGGGGGGTGAATTAGTACAGACAAAAAAACTTTCCCTAAACCAGTTTGACTGCAAAGACTGCACTTAACTGGTAAACAATATCTCCAGTCTAAATCAGGGCACTACTGGTAAAACACGGTGAGAATGTGAAAGACATAAACCGGTAACGCTTAGATCTCCACACAATCTAATATCTAATTTACACTTCACCCGCCTACATAAACAAGTAATATATCATCAAAAATATAATGACTGCTGGTCCAACATGCTTGACCACTTGACATAAAATATTAAAGCATCACATGAAAAGCATCACACATGACACACTGATTTTTTTTCACGTGGAAACCCAACTGGGAAAAACCACGGTGGGGATGAATACCCACAAGGTGTTATTTGAATTCTTCTGAAGTCTGCTATGTTAGGAGCCTAGTCCGGTTAAAGACTTTTACAATAGGTTCTGCTAGGAACCGATCCTGCTAGGGATCACTCGGTTAAGAAATGGCTAAATACCCAGTTAAAGGTTAGAACCCTCTTAAAGGTTACCTCGCAAGAGGATTTGAAGAACTCATTGAATTGAGTCACCCTGTTAAAGGATTTACACAAAAGCCTGTTAAAGATACCCGGTTAAGGGATTTTCTAACTACTGAAATGGTTAGAAGTCAATAGGTAATACACTGATCTGATAACAACACACAATGCCAAGGCAGATCCTCTTTAGCTCCTTTTCTTCTACAATCACACTCTACAGGTATCCACGCACTTCTCTGGTTTGGCAAGAATCAAGCATCTCTTCACTTGGATACACACATAACATTTGTGAACAACTTCAAAATGAAAAACATCATCGACCTTATAGGAAACAGATAGGTCGGTAGCATAAACCCTAAACCCTAAACATTTAGGTTTAACAATTCAGTCAGTTCAATCCTGACCGCTAATCACACTACATTGAATACAATAGTCTTGAACAGATCTCAAGACGTTCTCCAACGTTCATTATTTGCCACTTCTGGAAGCTGATAACCCATTACGTGCTCTCCACCATTTACAGAGACTTCGCACATTCCCGAGGTAGATAGGATCAATCTTCTTCATGCAAGATCCTCAAGGAAATCCTTCACATGCACAAGGCTGATGTGGCAACACGATCTGATCTTCATTACAATGCTAACTTCATCACAAGATGTCATCAGTTGAATCACACAGGCTTGGAATGCATCAACTGGAAACCCTGAAGCTGAGACTACCAACCGGTAGTCATGCCAAATGAAACCCCGATACAAAACTTCCCATATATCAGTTCTCATTCCAACATACCACTTCACTTTTTCACATATACCAGTTCACAACATCATACCGCTTCTCTTGCCAGTTTGCTTACTACAATATACCGGTTCTCTTGCTAGTTTCCTTACTACAATATATCGGTTCATATTTCAGCATATTGACATCAATGACAACATACAATATCATCATGTCATCAAGCTCTACACATATGCCAACAATCTCCCCCTTTGGCATTGATGACAATATACAAAGATATCTCTCTGCTTCACATCTTCTCCCCAATACTGCAGATATCTTCTCCGCTTCACATCTTCTCCCCCTTTGACAACAATACCAAAGTGGAGGCACAAACAACTATGTCCTACTATGTTGTTCCCCTAAGGAGTAGCATCCTTCAACACACCAATCCTGAAAAAGATTTATCAATGCAATACCTCACTGATGTGGAGCACACACCTTTAGTTCACCTCTTGAAGGGGCAGCACCCCTAATTCACTCCTTAAATAGGTAAATGTAGCCTTCGGTAGAGGCTTGGTGAATATGTCTACTAATTGTTCCTTACTAGAAACATGTTCCAATACAACCTCTTTGTTCTGAACCTTCTCCCTCAAGAAATGATACTTGAGCTCGAAGGGCTTGGTTCTAGCATGCAAAACCGGATTCTTGGAAATATTAATTGCACTTGTGTTGTCACAGAATATACTCACCGGTTCAGATACAGGAACTTTAAAACCACTTAATACATGCTTCATCCAAATTGTCTGAGTGTAGTTCATAAATGATGCAACATATTTCACTTCTGTTGTAGATTTAGAGACAACTTTGCTTCTTATTCATCCATGAGACCAGTCTACCACCAAGAAAGAATGCACCACCAGTTTTGCTCTTCCGGTTGTCCACATTACCAGCCCAATCAACATCTATAAACACTTTGAGGTTGAAATCATTATTGTATGAATACCACAATCCATAGTCAATAGTTCCCTTCAGATATCTAAGAATCCGCTTGACTGCTACCAAGTGGGATTCTCTTGGACTTTTCTAGAACCATGCAGTAATGCCCACTGCATGTGCAATGTCCGGTCTGCTATGTACTACATAGTGCAACTTACCAATCATTGATCGGTATTCCGTCTCATTCACCAATGTTGAGTCATCCTCTTTTTACAATTTACAACCGATCACCATCGGTGTACCAACCGGTTTGTTGTCTTCCATGCCAAAGGTCTTCAACACCTCTTTGACATACTTAGACTAAGTGATAAAGATACCATTGATAACTCAATGATGAACGGATAGTACTAACCCAGTACTGAGAGGGGGGGGGTGAATCAGTACAGACAAAAATACAATCCTAAACCAGTTTGACAGCAGACACTTCAAATGACTAGCAAACAGTGACACCGGTTTGAAATAGAGTGCAACCGGTAAAGCTAAGAATGACTGAGACAAGCATTTACCGGTTACTCACTTAGATTTTCATTGAACTCAAGACTACACTACCATTTCACCCTTATGTATAAACAGGTAATCTATCATCAAATCATAATAACAGCTAGTTCAACATGTTTTATTGACAGGCATAAAACACAGAACCATCATATGCTTGACAGACAATAGCAAAGCATCACAAGATAAAAGCATCACACATGACACACATATTTTTCACGTGGAAACCCAACTGGGAAAAACCATGGTGGGGATGAATACCCATAAGCTATTTTTGAACTCTTTAGAAGTCTGCTCTGTTAGGAGCCTTGTTCGATTAGAGACATTACAATAGGTTCTGCTAGGAACCGATCCTGTTAGAGATCACCCAATTAAGGGATGGCTAGAATACCCAGTTAAGGGTTAAACCCTATTAAAGGTTACCTTGTTAGAGGATTTCAAGAACTCAATAGCTAAAGGAATTCAAACTCAATAGCTTTGAATTACCCTGTTAAAGGATTTACAGCAAGCCAGTTAAGGCTACCCTGTTAAGGGATTTTCCAACTGTTGAGGTGGTTAGCTTTCAACAGGTATTACAATGATCTGGTAACAACACTCAATGCTAATGCAGATCCGCTCAAGCTCCTCTTCACCTTCTGCACTTACACTCTGCATGTATCACTTCTCTCCCTTTGGTCAGGCAAGAATCATGTATCCCTTCTCTTGGATACACATACACAACTTTTGCCAACAACCTCAGAAAGAGATACAACATTGATCTTATAGGAAAATAGATAGGTCGGTAGCATAAACCCTAAACCCTAAACCTGTTAGGTTAAGGAATTCAAACGGTTCAATCCTGACCATTGAGCACACTGCATTAAATGCAATAGTTCTTGATCCAATCTCAAGACATTCTCCATCGTCCATTTCCACCGATTTTATGGCGGCTGATAACCTATCACATGTTATCACCGTTTTACAGACTTCTCACATTCCCGAGGTAGATAGGAACAATCTCCTTCATGCAAGATCCTTCATGCGCACAAGGTTTACGTGGCAACACGATCTGTTCTTTGTTACCATGCTAACTCATCACACAAAGTCACCGGTTGAGCCACACAGGCTTGAAGCACTTAAACCGGAAACCCTCAAGTTGAGACTACCAACCAGTAGTCATACAATACTTCCATGTGTCGGTTCTCATAACTATATGTCAGTTCATCATGAACAAACACACCGCTTCACTTTGGCACAAATGCCAGTTCACAGTGTTCTACTGGTTCTCTCATATGTCGGTTCTCACTTCTTCAGCATATTGACATCAATGACAACATACAATGTCATTATGTCCTCATACCGGTTCACATAATGCCAACAACCATCTTTCATTTGTTGAATCTGTAGTCCAATGAAGAACTTAATCTCCCCTATAAGTGACATCTCAAATTCCTTCTTCATCTCATCTGCAAAATCATGACTCATCTTGTCATCTCCACCAAAAATTATGTCATCAACAAATACTTTACAGATCAGAATCTGATCTCCTTTTGATTTCAAAAAGATATTGCTATCTTCACTTGTTCTTTCAAATCCAATCTTCACAAGATGGGAGCGTAAGCATTCATACCATGCTCTTGGTGCCTGCTTCAATCCATACAAGGCTTTATGTAGCCTACACACCATGTCACTGTCTTCTGATAGGGCAAACCATCTGGTTGCTCTATCTACACCTCCTCTTCAAGTATTCCATTCAAGAATGCAGATTTTACATCCATTTGATATACTTTGAATCCCTTGAAGGCTACATATGCAAGAAGCATATGAACTCCTTCCAATCTAGCTACTAGAGCAAAGGTTTCTCCATAGTCTTCTCCTTCTTCTTGAGCATATCCCGTACACACTAGTCTGGCTTTGTTTCTTACCATTGTGCAATCTTCATTCAGCTTATTTCTGAAAACCCATTTGGTGCCAATGACATTTTTATGCTCAGGTTTAGGTACCAAAGACCATGTGCCATTCTTTTCTATCTGGTCAAGTTCCTCTTCCATTGCCTTGATCCAGTCTTCATCTTAATGTGCCTCTTTAAAAGTTTTAGGCTCAAATTCAGAGATCATGCAAGAGTTTTCTCTGACCTTTTTTCTTGTAAGGATTCCTACATCCTTGTCTCCTATGATCTGCTTTGGATCATGATTCAACTTTACATACCTAGGAATGATCTTAGTTGTTTCCTCTTGCTTTTCTTCTTCATCTTCATCTTCATCAGCATCAACATCTACCGGTGTAGGAGCACTGTTGTTGGTACTAGTTTGTTTTGCAACTGGTTCCCAGAAGGTTACAACCAGTTCATCTACCACTTGCTCACTATTGGTTTCCTTAGGTTTCTCAGAAGTTTCATTAGCTCTAACATTGATACTTTCAACAATTCTTTGAGTCCTATTGTTGAAACATTTGAGAGCTTTGCTCTTGGTGGAATACCCAAGGAATATTCCCTCATCACATTTTGCATCAAACTTGCTTTGATGTTCACTCCTCTTGATATAATATTTGCTACCAAACACTCTAAAGTAGCTTACCACTGGTGTCTTACCGGTCTAATACTCATAAGGAGTTTTATCCTTACCTTTCTTGATGAGTACCTGGTTCATAGTGTAGACTGCAGTGCTCACCGCTTCTCTCCAGAAGGTGTTAGCAACCTTCCCTTGAATCAGCATCGTTCTGGTTGCTTCAACTACAGTCTAGTTGTTCCTCTCTGCTAGGCCATTCTGTTGTGCAGTCCAGGGGGCAGATAGTTGCCTCTTGATGTCGCTCTCTTCACAGTACTTGTTGAATTCACTGGAAGTGAGTTCTCTTCCTTGATCAGTTCTTAGGCACTTAATCCTCTTACTGCTTTCCTTTTCGACTAGTGCTCTGAAAGCTTTGAACTTTCCAAAAGCTTCAGACTTATCTTTCAAGAATGTGACCCACATCATTCTTGAGTAGTCATCAGTGAGAATCATAAAGTACCTATCTCCCTGCATACTCTTAGTTTTCATAGGACCAAACAAATTAGTATACACAAGATCAAGTAAATTGTCTGCAGTGAAAGATTTACCTTTGAAGGTTGAGGAAGACATTTTCCCCAGTTGACACTCTCTGCACAAAGGATTCTCTGGTTTTCTCAGCACAAGCAATCCTCTAATTGCCTTGATCTTACTGGCATTCACAATATTATCAAAGTTTACATGGCAAAGTCTCCTATGCCATATCCAGCTATCATCAAACTTAGCCATTAGACATGTACTGATATTTGCATTTAGCTGAAACAAGTTACCTCTGGTCTACATACCGATGACCATTAGTTCACCACTCTTTCCTTTTATTTTGCACACTCCATCTTTGAATTCTAGAATGAGTCCATTATCATTCAATTAGGCAACACTCAAAAGGTTGTGCCTGAGACCTTCTACCCAATACACATTATCAGCACTACTTTTTCCATTTAGAGAGATGGACCCTCTGCCTTTTACCATACATGGTGCATCATTACCAAATCGGACCACACCACCATCATACTCTTCCAGAGATAGAAACTTACTGCGATCACCAATCATGTGGTGATAACAACCACTATCAATAATCCACTCATTGGAATTATCAAAGCGAGAGACAAGAGCCTTCTTGTTTGACACATCTTCCTTAACTGCTACAAACACAATGTCTTCACTTTCTTCATCTTCTGATTCCTCATCAGTGACACCTTCATCAACTGCTACAAAACAATTTCTCCTGTTTCCTCCTTTGAACTTCTTGAACTTCTCTGGTTTGTCCTTATTTTCACCATTAGGACAGTTTACAATAATGTGTCATATCCTATTGCAAGAAAAGCATTTCAAAGGGAGCTTACCTCTGTATTTACTAGTTCCCTTAGGAATTCTCTTGGCAAGAAGAGCTTCAAATTCCATCAGGATCCCCTCATCATCCATTTCTTTGCTTTGTCTTGGTTCACAACTAGTACTAGTTTCTTTTCCCTTTCTAGATGGTGCAACAAATGCTCTAAAGGCTGATTCAGTCTTCTGAATACTGCCATCATAATTATTTAGCTCATATGTGGTCAACTTAGCAATGGTGGAGTCTAGGGATACCTTTGTCTTGTCTATAGACCTCAACTCCTGAATAGAAGCAATATTGCATAGACTGGTAACAAGGATCTCAAGACTTTGCTAACAATAGTGGAATCATCTATTTTACCTCCTGCACTCTTGATGTCTCTAACAATAGTTTTGATTCTTATTCCATATTGTTGAATGGTCTCTCCTTCAACCATCAACATGTATTCAAACTTTCCCCTAAGGCTCTCTTCCTTAGCTTATTTCACATGCTCATCGCCGCCATAGATATTCTCCAGAGCATCCCATACTTCTTTGGGATTATCTTTATCCTGAACATCAATAAACTCAATGTCATATAGACTGTTGATTAGGGCTTCCATGACTTGCCCATTCTCCTGAATCTCTCTTCTTTGATCATTAGTGAGAGTATCGGTAGGAATAACATAAGCATTCTCAACACATATCCAGTGTTGAGCACCCATGCTTCTAATGTAGATCTTCATTCTGTCCTTCCATATCTTAAAGTTATCTTTGTTGAACTTTGGACTTTCCCTCTTCATCATTAGAGTGGGATCTTTTCCTCAAGTGGTTAAGCTGACAACACAGAGGACCTAGAGGATGCTCTGATACCAATTGATGAATAATGATGAATAGATAGTACCAAACCGGTACTGAGAGGGTGGCATGAATTAGTACAGAAAAAAATCTTTCCCTGAACCAGTTTGACTGCAAAGACTGCACTTAATTGGTAAACAGTATCTCTAGTCTAAATCAGGGTACTACCGGTAAAACACAATGAGAATGTGAAAGACAAATCGGTAACGCTTAGATCTCCACACAATCTAATAACTCATTTCCACTTCACCCGCATGCATAAACAAGTAATATATCATCATAAATATAATGACTGTTGGTCCAACATGCTTTACCACTTGACATAAAATATTAAAGCATCACATGAAAAGCATCACACATGACACACTGATTTTTTTTCACGTGGAAACCCAACTGGGAAAAACCACGGTGGGGATGAATACCCACAAGTTGTTCTTTGAACTCTTCTGAAGTCCACTCTATTAGGAGCCTAGTCCGGTTAAAGACTTTTACAATAGGTTTTGCTAGGAACCGATCCTGCTAGGGATCACCCGGTTAAGGGATGGCTAAATACCCAGTTAAAGGTTAGAACCCTGTTAAAGGTTACCTCACAAGAGGATTTGAAGAACTCATTGAATTGAGTCACCTTGTTAAAGAATTTACACAAAATCCCATTAAAGCTACCTGGTTAAGGGATTTTCCAACTACTGAAATGGTTAGAAGTCAACAAGTAATACACTTATTTGATAACAACACACAATGCCAAGGCGGATCCTCTTTAGCTCCTTTGCTTCTGCAATCACACTTTGCAGGTATCCACACACTTCTCTAGTCTGGCAAGAATCAAGCATCTCTTCACTTGGATACACACATAACATTTGCCAACAACTTCAAAATGAAAAACATCATCGACCTTATAGGAAACAGATAGGTCGGTAGCATAAACCCTAAACCCTAAACATTTAGGTTTAACAATTCAGTCGGTTCAATCATGATCGTTAATCACACTACATTGAATACAATAGTCTTGAACAGATCTCAAGACATTCTCCAATGTTCATTCTTTGCCACTTCTGAAAGTTGATAACCCATCACGCGCTCTCCACCATTTACAAAGACTTCGCACATTCCCGAGGTAGATAGGATCAATATTCTTCATGCAAGATCCTCAAGGAAATCCTTCACGCGCACAAGGTTGACGTGGCATCATGATCTGATCTTCATTACAATGCTAACTTCATCACAAGATGTCATCGGTTGAATCACACAGGCTTGGAATGCATCAACCGGAAACCTTGAAGTTGAGACTACCAACCGGTAGTCATGCCAAATGAAACCCCGATACAAAACTTCCCATATACCGGTTCTCATTCCAACATACCACTTCACTTTTCACATTTGCCGGTTCACAACATCATACCGGTTCTCTTGCCAGTTTGCTTACTACAATATACCGGTTCTCTTGCCAGTTTTCTTACTACAATATATCGGTTCTCTTGCCAATTTTCTTACTATAATATATTGGTTCATATTTCAGCATATTGACATCAATGACAACATACAATATCATCATGTCATCAAGCTCTGCACATATGCCAACAATATAAGGGGTACAAGTGTCATTTTCAATTCATTTTAACATCTCCAAGTTTGAACTTTGAAAAGCCCTCTACGAAGAAAAATGGTCGTTCTGATCCAAGAGCATCAATTCGAGCACCAGAGACATCATAATCAACCGCGGAATTACGAACCAACGGTAACAAACTAATCTTATGCCTTTTTATCTCATCAATTTTGATTTTTTGTTGATTTTTTTTTTCTTTTTATGGCGTTAAAAATTGGATAGTGTCATTTTGTCGCGCGAGACCATAATGTGTCTCGTACGAGAAACTGTCTTTTTGTGTTTTGTCATTTTTGCCCATTAGATTTGTCATCTAGGACCTCCTCGTGTATCGTACAAGTGTTTGCTTGAAATACCATTTTATCATGCGAGTGCATGTAGTTTATCGTATGGGAGTCTTTTGTCGTGCTAGGTGCATTCCTAACTCGTACGAGTTTCTGCATAGACTGTGAAATGTCCTATGGAAAACAGTGAGCATTTTTAAGCGTCCAAACATGAAAATTTGATTTTGCAATTGATGTATTTGGATTTGCGTGATTTTTAATTTGTTTTGTAGCGTAATTTGGATAATTTTATGATGCTCTATTGTTTGATTCTTGCAGGTTCAATTACCACATGTCCTATTTCAGTGTGTTTATCCTCCTACAATGAGGCTAGTTCGTGAGTTATCCGATATAGATAGAGCACATATTGACTTGTGCGGGTTTACCGACCTTTTACAGATGTTGGATATCCGTGTGAATCACAGGATGCTTACTGCACTGGTTGAGAGATTTCATTCTGAGCATAACACCTTCCATTTACCAGTTGGGGAGATGACCATCACTCCAGAGGATGTTTACAGGATATTGAGGATTCCATTTGCTGGGGATAAGGTTGATTATGATTTTGCTCAGTGTCCTGGTATATTAGCCTTGAGATGCATTTTTCATGATGAGGACATCCTTACGCGGGCTATCAGTTGGGATGATATGATGGCCAGGTACAGTGAGCAGTTTCCCTTGACATGTGTCTTGGCAAGATTCATTGGATGCTTCGTTATGCCGGACAGAGGACAACAAGGTTTCTTATACGACTGGGCTAGGATGCTGGAGAGACTTTTGGATCATCTTGAGAGATTAGGGTGGGGTTCTTGTCTATTAGTCCACATGTATCGTGAGATGCATGAGGTTGTATACAGGGAGAGGAAGAGCATGGCAATAGGTGTCTTGGTTTTACAGATATGGGTCTGGGAGCATATCTCAATTTGCAAACCTATTATGGATGATGCTAGAGATCCACACCAGCCGATAGTTTACAGGTATTCTGGATATGTTACTCAGCCCCATCTGAGCAAGACAAAGTATTGGCAATGACAGCTTGATGATCTAATCTTTGTTGTATGGAGACCATACAGGGGTCTTGAGCTTTGGGACGACTGGAGAGTTGTGCAGCATGACATGTTCATGACTCGTCCTCTTATCGGTAGATCAGTGATAGTTATTGAGTGATGTGTTGTATCTCAGGTCATGAGGCAGTATGGTAGGCCTCAAGGGATTTCATAGGAGTTCACCACCTATGCTCATTATGCAGATGAGGAGAGATGAGGATGGGCACCTAGGTTGTCATACGCATTGAGCATGCAGGCGCTGGCAGGGTTACAGTGACTTCGGTGGGACTACCTGGATGATATTGCAGATGCAGGGGTATTGCCCCAGTACAGGGATTGGTTTCAGAGTCATCCCTTTCCTAGATTTACAGATCCAGCTGAGCATGCGCCTCTCATAGAGGAGGTTAAGGATGATGACCCTACATGGGCACAGGTACAGCCACAAGGATAGGGATAGAGAGCAGAGGCTCCTAGGCGGGTAAGTGGTGATCTTAGTGCGAGCAACAATAGGGTACCAGGTGGGAGGAGACATAGGCAGAGAAGAGAGGGCGGATCCCTTGGAGATGTTGGTGTGGGGGTTAGTGGTGCTAGGATGAGAGAGGGTAGAGGACGGGAGGAGCGAGCAGCTCCTAGATAGGTGTGACAGAGGGGGGATGAGCAGGGTGGAGATGGAGGCGGAGATGGAGGTGGAGAGCTTGTGAGAGAGAAGAGGGCAGTTGATGCAACACGATCTATGAGATCAAGATTAGCAAGTCTGCAATCACAGTTGACAATGGCTCAGACATAGCTTGCAGAGCGAGACCAACATCTGGTGGAGCTTAGAGCAGAGTGAGACTGACAATTGGTTGAGGTCAAGGCAGAGCGAGATGCTCTTCAGCGGGAGGTTTTTTACCAGACGAGTCAAGAAACTTATTATGTTGCGACATATAGCGTAGCAATTCCTGTAGCGCAGTAGGCTGTCCCATATTCTCAGTATATGGCTCGATCTGAGGGAGCTTGGGCACCTAGGCAGGATATTGGTCAACAGGCTCCACCTCCTCCACCACCTGGCAATGAGCGAGAGGCAGAGAGCTAGATTTTTGTAGCTCTTAGATTTTGTTATATACCCCATTTTTTTGTAGCCCATACAATTCTTACTCCGATGGGAGATTGTAGATGACAATTGATATCATTTGTACCCTGACACTTTTATTTATACTCTGAGATATTTATGATGATATATATGAGATCTTGGTTTCATTTCATCGTACTTGTGTTAATTGATTATGAGATATTTTCTATATGCTTTATTCTATATGTATGCATATTTGTTCAGTATGGATGTATGTAATGCGGATGAATATGGATGTTTTTTTTTGTTTCTTTTCATATGCAAATAAATGATGAAAATGAGTAACTAGTAATGCATTTTTTTAATTTTTCTATCCAATAATATGAATGCAAATAAGTGTGTATAATGAAATGTATGGATCTATATAAGATGCATACGTATGCAGCTAACATCTCAATACACAAGTACTCAATCAGTGAAATGATGAAAAAGAGATCACTTAGCTTAGAAATGATGATACTTCAAACCCTCATTCAGAAGATAAAGAGATCATTGCTATCATGCAGAAATCACTCGAAATGCACAAAATGCAGAATGAATGCAAACTAAAAACTAGTCACTGGATTTGGAATGCTTAATTTTCATCACTGAGCATTTACAAACATAACAGGCATAATAGAGTTCCTTTGTTTTCATGTGCAATATTAATATCTTGTCTGCAATGACCCTTTTTTTGTTCATATCCTTGGACAGATTACGCATGCATCTGGATTGCACATTTAAAGCAGTTCCCTCAAAACAGACAAAGAAATGATGCCAACCTCCCTGAAGCATAAAAATAAGTGGAGTCGAGGTATGTGTAGCGATTTCACCTTGATGTGAAGGCACTTATCACAGACACCCAGCTGATTAGATGTCTCCAAATCATCGGAATCATTCCTACAAGCAGAAAACAAAGAAAATATTATGCCCCCAATCCTTGCTCCTCTTAGTCAAGATAGACTTCCTCAAGTTACTCAGAGGGAATAATAATCAAAAACCAATATAAAAGACAACACACAAAGAAAATTTCATGCATATCTCAAATTGTTTAGTGATTGTTTTTAGTATTGTTGTTTTGCTTGTGTACTCAGTGATAAAACTCTTCGGTAGTTAGGAGACAGGTGACTGACTCAGATTGGATGATCGGGTATCATTGATAGAATGATGACTTGATTCATATTGCTTAGGACATGTAAATTGCTCAGTCAATTACCCTAAGACTAGGAAATTGATCAGTTTCAAGCCATGAAGGTTCTAAAAGAACTAGGATGTCATAAACACGGCTAAAAGATATGTACAAGTGAAATCAAAGATGTAGGAAAGCGAGAAATGCCAACGTTGCATTGATAGATGGAGTGCTTGAGTACAAGAGGCGCCTGTTTGCTAGATTTTCACCTGCTTGGCAAAGATTCTTTTTTTTTTAGGACATTTTATGATTTTTATGATTTTCTACTAGGACTTTTTATCTGTACAGGTTACTGGAGCAGAGAATACTAAGTGAAGAATTTATTCAAGTGGATGGTGTTGATCGGTTCACATAGTTGTTCTCCTTCCGATGTTGAGAGCTGATATGCACTAGAGCCAAAGACTGTAGTAACGATGTAGGGACCTAGCCAGTTGGGTTCAAACTTCCCTTTATTGTCTCAAAACTGTTGATTTTTAGGATTTTCTCTCAGAACAAGGTCACCAACTTGAAATTCTTGTTTTCGAACCTTTGTGTTATATCCTTTAGACATTCTCTTTTGATACACTCTCAGATGATCAAATGCCAATTGCCGACATTCATCCAACAACTCAAGTTCTTGCAATCTAGATATTTTGTAGTCTTCATCAGTAACAAGACCTTGCAAAGAAACTCTCAAAGATGGTATTTCCACCTCAATAGGTAAAACCGCTTCGGAACCATACACAAAAGAAAAAGGTGTAGCCCCAGTAGGTGTTCTAATACTTGTTCTATAAGCCCATAGTGCAGGATTGAGCTGCAGATGCCAATCCCTCCCAAATTTGTTTATTGTTCTATGTAAGATAGTCAGCAAATTTTTGTTAGAGGCTTCAGCTTGTCAATTTCTTTGAGGGTAATATACGGATGGCCAGTGTTGTTTGATTTTGAATTTTTCACAAAGCTCATCTAGATCTTTATTCTTGAATTGTCCTCCATTATCAGCCACAATGGATGAAGGTATCCCATACCTGCAAATGATATAGTTAAGGATGAACATAGCTACTTCTTTGTTGGTTGCTTTGATGAGCGGAACCGCTTCTACCCACTTAGTGAAGTACTCAGTGTTAGTTATGATAAACTTGTGTTCGTTGGATGATGCAGGATATATTTGACCAATGAGAGATCAAAGGCCCATTGCTGAAAAGGCCAATGTGTAATGAAGGGTATGAGATCCCTTGCTGGAGCATATATGAGATTCCCATGTAGCTGACACTTCTCACAAGTTCTAGAAAACTTTATAGTGTCTTTCTCCATGTTTGGCCAGTAGTAGCCAGCCCTTAATAGTTTCTGAGCTAAAGTTAGACCATTCAAATGAGATCCACAAATACCTTCATGGACTTTCGATAATGCACGTTGGGACTCTTCAGTTTCTAGACACCTAAGAAAAGTACTATCCAAACCTCGCCTAAATAGATCGTTAGCGATGATGACGTACCGTGAAGCATTTCGGATTAGGTTACTTTTCTCATTACGGGTAAGATTTTCTGGGACAATTTGATCTTGTAAATAAGAGTAAATGTGGTTGCAGTGAGATGAGTCATGTCCAATAATAAAACAGACTATCTAGGACTCTGGAGAATCATAGGCAGGGTGATGTAACTCTTCGACCAGGAATTCAAAGCAAAAATTAGATTCTTGTAACTCTGGTATTGGTGCCAAGGTGCCATAGCATCTACTGCTCTGTTTGCAGATCTGGGGGTCTACTGGAATGATACAAAAGTAAAATATTTCTTGAGATCATCCACCATTCTCTTATAAGGCATCAGTTTCTCATCTTAAGTCTGATATGTATCATTGATTTGATTGATGATTAGATGAGAATCTCCATAGATGTGTAATTCCAGAATCTTCCATTCGATAGCTAGATTGATCCCGTTTACCAAAGCTTCATACTCTGCAATGTTGTTTGTGCAAGGGAAAAGAATCTTGTAAGCCTTCAGGATTGAATACCTTTGAGGAGTAATAAAAAGTATTCCAGCACCGGAACCATGTTGAGTGAAAGACCCATCAAAGAACATCTTCCATGATTGTTGAATAAGGTCCATGATTGATTCATCTAGAAATTCTATATGCAGAGGTTGAGTGTCTTCAAGTGGAGCATCAACAAGTTGATCTACAATTACCTATCTTTTGATGGCATTGTGTTCTACATATTCATTATCAAACTCTGTAAGAACCATGACCCATTTAGCCAATCCTCTAGTAAGTGTTTCTTTGTTGAGAAGATATTTGGGCAGATCAATCTTAGCTACTAGCTTGATGGAATGTACTAACATGTAGTATCTCAATTTTTGTGATGCAAAGACTAATTCCAAGCATGATTTTTCTATTATAGTATAGTTCATTTCATAAGACACCAATGTTATTCTGATATAATATATAGCTCTCTCTTTTCTATTTTCATCCTGTTGTGCCAGAAGTGCCCCCAATGATGAATCAATAGCTGATATGTATAGAATCAATGGTTTACCTTGAATTGGAGGCATCAATATTGGTGGATTAGATAGGTATTCTTTGATTTGCTGAAGGTGTTGTTCACATTCTTGATCCCAGTTATATGTTACTCCTTTCCTTAATACTTTTGTGAAGGGTTGAGCTTTATCTGCTAGTTGAGAAATAAAGCATTTGATTGACTTAAGACATCCTTGTAAACTTCTCATTTGATTAATATTCTTTGGAGGTGGCATTTCCATTATAGCTTGGACCTTATTAGGATCAACCTCAATTCCTTTCTTTGAAATAATGTAACCAAGTAATCTCCCTGATGTCACTCTGAATGCACACTTTTTATCTAGTATGAGACCTAGCTCTTGAATATGTGTGGATCTCTTCATAGTCTTTACTAAGTGTCATCAACATAATCTTCCATATTTTTATGCATCATATCATGAAAGATAGTAGTTACTGCTCTTTGGTAAGTTGCTCCTGCATTCTTTAGGCCAAATGGCATGATGTTCCAACAAAAGGTTCCCCATGCACAGGTGAAAGTTGTCTTTTCTTGATCCCAGGAGCTATTTTGATCTGATTATAACCAGAGAATCCATCCATTAATGAGTACATCTCATATCCAGCAATCATATCCACTATCATATTAATGTTAGGGAATGTAAAATTGTCTTTCGGACATGCTTTGTTGAGATCTCTGAAGTTTGTGCAAACCCTAATAGATTTGTCTACCTTTGATACAGGTATTATGTTTGAAATCCATTCTGCATAGTCTATAGCTCAGATAAATCCAACTTTTAGCAATTTTTCTAGCTCAACCTTGACTAACAGTGTCACATGAGGGTGCATCTTGCGGATTTTTTTCTTGACTAGTTTAACTCCTGGTGTAATAGAAAGATGGTGCATGATAAGATCAGGATCTAGGCTGGCATATCAGAGTATGTCCATGCAAAGTTGATCTTCTTTTCTAAAAAAGAGATTGTTGAAATCCTTTAACTCTTCTGTTGATAGTGATTGAGATAAGTGGATGATATGTGGTGTCTCTTGACTCCCAATATTTGCTGGTTGAGTTGGTTCAATCAATATAGAAGACCTTTCCTGGAAGTGACTTGGCAGTATATCAAGTATCTCACTTTCAGATGCCTCGGAGAGGTTTTCACCCTTAGGTACATCCTTTATTTTTTCTATTTTTGATTTTGACACCACGACAATGTGGTTTTCGCCATCAAATCTTATATTTTTTCTTTTTTGATTTTTGCGACTAAGATACTTGATATCTGTTTCAGTCATGTTCTCACTATGTTCGTTGGTGGAAGAGTCCATTGGTTTAACCTCATTAAGGTAGTAGGCTAATGTGTAGTCATTAGCAAAGATAGGTACATTCATAGGTTGGTTTTGGAGACTATAATCAATTAGTTCAGGATGTACCAAGGATAAAGTTTGAACAGGTTCGAGGGAATTCACGGTATTATCATCATAACTTCGGACCGACAAGTCGAGTTCTGGAAGACTACCTTGCGTAAATGTCTCGAGACCAGGAATAGTCACAGCATGATCATTGATGTGCACATTAGTATTTAGTTGACCAAATCCAATAGACCTACTCGTAGCACCATTTTCTATGCCAGACTAGACTACATATCGTGGTTCGACAGTAACAAGATCAATAGACAGATTCTCGACTTCCGTGATAGAGGAGTTAGAGTTTGATGCTGAATAGGTATTGTCATCAATAGCATTATTGTCGGAGTCATCAGAGTCATAAGAGGAAGTTTCTAACTCTTCTTCAAGTGATTGAGTGAATGTATGTATAGTGTCAACACCTACATCTTTGATGTTGCAAGTTCCTTCATGATTTGGTTCATTTATCACTTGTATCTGACATACCTGTTGACATAACCTTGATGGTTCTGTGAATTTTTGTCTTCTACTCCATTCAGCTTCCTCAGGACTAATAACTGGTTCTATTTTTGTAGCTTCCAATTCTTCTTGTGTAGTTCCATACCTAATAAGTTCTGTCCTATTAGAAGGAGACATAGTAGGTGAAGAATTTTATTGTGTTCTTCCTTCTTTCATCTTTTGTTCATAGTCTGCTTGTCTTTTTAGTCCGATTTCTTCTATCTTTGTTTGTAGTTTTAAGTGTATCAGCTCTTGTGTGTCATCTGTTATATCATTGGACTCTTCTAGAGTTTTTGTACTAGATGTATCTAAGAGATGATATGGACCCCATTCATACTCGTTCGAGTTAGTTTCTAAATCATCTACTTGTTGTCTACCAGTGTATGTGACTGGAATTTTTCAGTGGTGCAAACAATTCTCTAATTCTTTCTACCTCTTCTCTCATATCCTCTGGAATTTCTACTCCTTGTAATGTTGTAGCTGGTACCATTGGAACTTGATTATCGGTTGTTTCCTCTCTCTTGATTGCTAGTTCTTCTTATTCTTTTTCATACTCTTCTTGAGTCTGTTGAGTGTTTACTTCCTATGATGTTGAAGGCAATATATTTTTCCTCCACTTAGATTGATGATGGGAAGTATGTTTCTGGTCTGATGTCTTTCTTGGATTGTATCTCAGTCCAACTTTTTCATTTGTAGACTTAGTTTGTAGATGAATAGGTTCAATAATACCTTCTTGATTTTTGCCCAGAGGACCAGTACCTGAATATCCCATGCATTGAATCATTTATATCCTGGACCATATTGTGTCAGAGAAATCTCACAATGTCTTACTTCTTTGTTTTCATTATCTTCTTTGAAAAAACATTTGAGAACGACATCCTCTTCTATTTCATCTACAAGGGAAGTGGAGGATTGTACAAAGAGACCGTCATATATGACATTTGGGGTGGAAGTCTGTGGCTTCATAACCTCTAATGGTTTTCCTAACTGTCTTGGTGATGGAGGAAGAGAAATTAGTGAAAGGACTGGTTCTATCTTGTATCTATCCATGCCAGTATCTGTGATTTTGAATTTCTTTTCTAAGTCCTTCATCAAGGTTTCTAAACTTTTAACTGTAGAGGTTGCTCTTGTTGGCATTTTTGATGTTTATATTGTGATTGACATTGATGGACACACACTTGTATTGAGATCCCCTTTATATGTATGAGCTTGTGCTCAACCAGTATTTGTTGCAACCGGTATGTTGTATACTAGTCTCTAGACTAGTGATTTTGTAGAATGTGTTTCTCGGTCTGAAGCGGCATGTCGACCCCAAGCGGTTCATAGATCCCAAGCCGTATGAGGGAGCAAAGCGGCACAACACATTCTTACCAGTCTTCATTTTTGACAAACCGGCAATCGGTATTTTGTAGGAACCGGTAATAGTCTGTGATGAGTTATCAACCGACATTTTGTGATGAGTTACCAATCCACCGATTGTTTGATGGTGCCGACACATTGACGGTGATTCTTGTGTCATGTTACTGAGTATGTCTAGATTCATTGAACCTAGGAAATTGTAATGTAATCCTATTAGACCAACAAGAAATCAGATTCCTTTAAAAAGGACATCATGTCTAGGGTTTTAAGTTGTTGCTGAAAGGGTTAATGTTGAGCTAGGGTTTGAAGTGGAAGTTGAGTTGTTGTGAGAACGATCTTATCTGAGAAGATCAAGTTGTAACTGTGAGAGAGAGAGAGAAGACTGAAGTAATGCTAGAATGCATTAGCTGTGAGAAATACTGGATCTAACCAAGCAGTTTGTGCTATTAGATAGATCAAACACTTGTTGATTACTCACATCTTTGACAAGTCTGTAGCCCTTAACCGGGTAGGCCTCAAAGCCTTTGTAAAATCCTCTAACAAGGTGGTTCACACATGTGAATCGAAAATCCTCTAACAAGGTAGTCTTTAATCAAACTTATCTCCTAACAGAGATTGAGATTCCTAATAGGATCTATTCTGATGAAGAACATTGTAAGACCTTAACCGGTCTGACCTTAACCGATCTAGTTTCTATTTTGTAGATAGTGACTTGTGAGTTCCATCTCACCGTGGTTTTTCCCAGTTGGGTTTCCACGTCAAATATCTTGTGTTATGGTTGTATTGCTTTTGTGGGTGAATGCTTTATTTGCATTTTGGTTTGCATGTGTGGTAACTGGTTTGACTATCAGACTGCTTTACCGGTTTATCTTTAGACTGTGTAAGTGTTTTAGTGCAGTAATTTTTGGCATACTAATTCACCCCCCCTCTTAGTATTCATCAATTGGTATCAGAGCCTACCTTTCTATTAGTTTAACCACTTGGAAAGAGATATGGGGGAATACACCTTGAGGGAACTTACTCAACGGCTCACTAAGTTTGAGCAAGCCTATGATGATCTTATGGTCAAATACAAGGCATCTCAAGCAAAAAGGAGAGAACATGCAGAGAGGCTAATGGAAATATCTAAAAGTAGTTTTGAAGATGAAGCTAACATGGAAGCCATGATTGTTGAAGTGAATAAGCTGAATGATTCAAACTCCAATCTGAGAAAGAAGTTGGAAGGACTGACTATTCAGTTTAGTCAAGAGCTTGAGAACCGAAGAAAAGCTGAAGATCTGATAAAGGACAGAGATCATGAAATCTCCAAGTTGAAACATGAGATTAGTGCACTAACTACTCGCCTTCATGAGAGCAGAATGGAAAAAGAAGACATGCAAGAGAACTGAACATTTCCATCTCTGAAAATGCAAGTCTAATGGAGACAAACACTGCTATTTCCAAAGAACTCTTTGAGTCAAAGGAAATACTTGCTAAGTTTGGCAAAAGTACTGTCAAGCTTGAGTCATCTAGACCGGCAAAGAATACCAATGGTCTTGGTTTTTCTAGACATGAGGAAGGAGAATCCTCAGGAACCAATGCTGAAGCATCAAAAAAGCAACTGGCACTCAAAGGAAAAGGTAAGCAAAAATTCAAACCTGTTTGCTTTAACTGTCATAAAGAAGGACACACTGCCAATGTATGTAGGAGCAAAGCCTACAATAATTTTCCTTATTTTATCAACAATGTACCTAGATCCAACAAGTTCAATGGTCATTGTTATGCATGCAACAAGTTTGGAAGATATCCTCAGAGGACCTAAGGAACTGGTCTTGAACCTTTTATGAACTGGAACCACAACTGGTTTAATGTCTTCAATCATCAGTCAAGAAGCGGTGGCCATCAAGCGGCAACTGGATGGAGAGAAAGTTGTATGATCTGTCATGGTCATGGTCACACTGCTGCAACATGCAGAAGGAAGAATGGAAACATGTACAATGGACCTTGGAGAGCACCTAGACTTGTTTGCTATCACTACAACAAACTAGGTCACATTGCAAGATTCTGCAGAAGCAGAAAAAGTATATCTGATGATATACCGGTCACTCACGAAGGAGAAATAGATGTTGAAAAAGTTCGAAGAGACATGAAGAAAATATGGAAGAAGAAACCAATATTGTCAGAAGAGGAACCGGTTTCTGCACCTAGTGTGGAAATATCGAAACTGGCAAACTAAGCCTCAAAGGCTTAGGGGGAGCAAACAGCGAAATGCTTTCGAACCCCCGGTTGACATCGGTAAAAGTCCTTAACCGGTATGCAATACCTATTTCTTGGAAGAAGACCAAAAATGGTAAAAAGGCAAATTAGGGTTTACGCCCTAATAGAGGAGCATTAATGATGGTAGGTGAGAGACATGTATAAATGCATTTTTCAAATCATTTCTCACTATCTGTTTTCGAGCGAAGAAAAGTTTTCAAGTGCAGAGCAAAGAAAAGGTGATTTGAGCTTAGATTTCAAGAAATTGGATAACCTTGAAAGAGATTCAAATCTAGTTTGCAAGCGGTAGTGGAGAACACAAAGCGGTGATTTGGTATCCGACGGAGAGTGAAGTGAAGCAAAATCAGGAAGCCCTAAATTTGTGTTTGAAAGGTATTTTTCGTGTTCTTGAAATATTCTTCAATGGCTTCCACATCTCATACCAGTTCAAGTACATCCATTGAGTCAGAAAGTTTCATTCAGAGGAAGTCCAAGTATAATGCTTTATCACAAGTTCCAGCTAGAGTCATAGTCGAAGAAGGAATTTCCAATTATATTGATTGCAAAATAGAAGACCTAGGGTCTTTAGCCATTCATACTCAGTTAGGTCTATTTTGCGGAAAGGACAAAAGGATCAAACTGGAATTTAGTGTCATAGAGAAGAAGAAATTCCACAACGCAATATATTTCTTGGAAGACTTCACAGAGGATCACATCGGGATCATCTTGAGCAGAGTCCATGGTGACAAGATGTACCTGGAGAGGACACATAATATCACACCTCAGGCAATTCATGTAGTCACCAGTTTCTACAACATAGGGCAAGTGCTAGCCCTAAGAAAAGTGAGCAAAACGGAAATGACCAAGCTCACTGGTTCAACAAGTGATTCATGGGGCATGACAGTCAATCCTATCAAGGATGATCTGGTGAAATACGCATGCATGGTGATTGGATACAGAACATTCTCAGCCAGCAGGATTAATCTTGTATTTGCTGCAGCGGTAAATGCCGCTTACCGAATGATAAAAGAGGATGCATCTTTTGACTTATGCACCGGCATGTAGAGGCAACTCCTACCAAATCTTAAGGCAATCAAGCAGGACAACTCACTGAGGTTTAAGTTTGGACAACTACTAGTAGGGTTGTTCTTTTATTTCCAAGGCTACTTTCCGGGTGTAGGAGATGTCCAGTGGTCACCTGACCAACCAGTAACCAAGCAGATAAAGGAAAGCATGCAAGCCATTGGAACCAGCTACCCTGAGGTACTGAACAAATATTTTGATGAGTTCAGAAGAAAGATGAGTCAGAGGGTAAGAATCTCAGGTGACATGGTGAAGAAATATGAAGATGAAATCTATTTCACTATTCAGGTGGACAAATGTCTAATGGAGGCTATTGAGCCTAGAATGGAGGAAGTGGAGCCTATGGGCTCTGAAGTCATGTTTGACATGTTGGAAGGGTATGCTTCAACCCTTATTGCCTCACCTCTTGATCCAAAGTCTAAGAGGACCGGAACCTACTTGGAGAGGATTGCACTGGTTGAAGAACCATCGGTAAAGAAAGGAAAAGAACTGGCAGCTAAGAAAGCTAAGGCAGTGTCAACAGCATCGGCACCGGCTACCACTGCAACTCCAAGAGTGACCAAGTGGTCACTAGAAAAGAAGAAACCAGAGGTAACACCAGCAAAAGTCTTCGAAAGAAAGAGGAAGACTAAGGAAAATGAACCAGACTCCGAAGAAACCGAGTCTGATGAGCAGCCAAAGAAGGCAAGACAGACAAAGAAGATGAAGAAGAATGAACCGGCAACATCCACACCGGTAAATATAGACATCTCCTCATACAAACCTTTGACACATTGTCAAAGAACAGTAAAAAATATTAGGAGAAAGTTACTTCATGATTTAATAGATTATTATGATGAATTCAATAGTGAGGAAAAAGATGAAGTACTACAGGAAATCATTCTTTATTTATGTAAAAATGACCGGTCACCATCAGAGATTAAATCTCAGACACTGGATTCATTATTTAAAGCATTGGATAATAAATGGCGCATTGCCATTGAAAAGGAACAGGAGATTAGGGAGAAAGTTTTTGCACAGTACTTCCCTGAACTCTCAAATTCAGAATTGTTTGATGCCCTGAATCAAAGTAAAGGTCTCTTCTTCACAAGGAGAAGAAGACTCTGGTTGTTGGAGGGGAGAGTTGATGATGTAGAAAAAGATACACATCAGCACATGGCCCATGCTATCAGCTCTCACAAAGCATGAATGGCCGACCTCCAAACGGAAAAGGAACCGGTTATTTCCAAACCAGATGAGGTCTTTGATGACGAAGGAAACCTAGTGGAAGAACCAATCAACACCATCGATGTCGATGCCCTGGATGTAGAAGATGTCACTCAGGACATACCTTATGAGGGAACAGAACAGGGGAAATAGGCCATTCAGGGTGGTGAACAAGCTGAGGACACACAGCAAGCGGCAAAGGAATAGGAAGAGAAAAAGAAGAAGGATGAAGATGAGAAATAGAAGAAAGAGGAAGAGAAGAGAAGAGAGGAAGAGGAGAAACGGAAAGATGAAGAAAAGAAGAAGCAAGAAGATGATAGGAAAAAGAAAGAAGAAGAGGATAAGGAAGAAAAGAGAAAGAAGGAAGAAGAGGAAAAGAAAAAGAAGGAAGAGGAAGAGAAGAAGAAGAAGGAAGCGAAAGAGAAGAAGAAGAAGGAAGTGGAAGAGAAGAAGAAGAAGGAAGAGGAAGAATAGAAGAAGAAGAAGGAAGAGGAAGAATAAAAGAAGAAGGTAGAAGTAGAGCAGAAGCAGAAAGAAGAAGAAGACAAGAAGAAGATGGAAGAGGAAGAGAAGAAAAAGAGAGAAGAGAAAGAGAAGGAAGAGAAGGAGAAGAAAAAGAAGGAAGAAGCAAACAAGACAATTGAAGCAATGAAGACCACATAGATGGAAACTCCTAAGGCAACCGGTAGCCAAGCCAAACCGGCTGCTATCTCGAGCCCCATTGATCTCCAATCTGCAAGTGAGTCTGAGCTTATGCAGAGCATCAAGGTTGCCCAAGAGCGCCTTGAAGGCATTCGCAGGAAAAGAGAACAAGATATTATTCAGGCGGTTGTAGACACGCTTACCGGTTTAATCCCCGGTACTAATCTTCCTGACACTGAATCATCACTAGCACAACTCAAACTTTTGTGTACTGTAGTGGATGATCAGGTGCAGAGTCTAGAAGAAGCAGCAGAGGCCAATGTAAAGAAAGAGCACCAAAAGGCTCTTAATGTTGCTCTAGTGAAGAAGTTAAATGAGCTTAGGACTGAACTGCTAAAGGATCAAAAGGACATAAGGAATGCCTTGGATGAGGGAAACTTGCTACTCAGCAAAATCTATCAACCTCATCTGTTCTGTGATGATGTGCTAGCCAAGAAGCAATAGCTTCAAATGGACTTATAGTCCTACTTGGGCACATTCAAGACTCCTTATGATTCCTTTGCAGCATATGGGCAAACTGTTCACCGGTTCCAGGTCCAGTCAGCCAAGATGGAGCAAGAGATCAGTACATAGTCTAGGGATTTGCAGGAGCTTCAACTGGTATTACTTCCATGACTGCAAATTCTTCAGAAGTGTTATCTGAACCTAGATGCCCTAACAATCACACAGGAACTGAGCACAATAGATGCCATGGAGGAACAGGTATCCCAGATGCAGATAGAGAATGAAGTGGCAAGCTCCCCACTTGAGTCCTAGTCCCTATCCATGAAATAATTTTTGCAGGACTATAAAGCGGTTTTTGACAAGTATTATTCATTATTGTCATAAACTCTTTTATATATATGGAAATAGGTTTTTTCAGTGGTACTTTGTCATTGTTGGCAAAGGGGGAGAAGTATATCTGGTTTTTGGTTTTTGGTTTTAAAATTTTGATCTTTTGTCATATGGGGAAAAGTATATCAGGGGGAGATGTATCTGTTTTGAAATTTTGATATATGCTATGATATATGTTAGATGCTCTGATGATTATGCTCTGTATGCAAAATTGCTATACACTGTGTTGATTAAGGGATAGTGTATATGCTTAGGGGGAGCAATTTTGTTAATGGCAAGTTTTTGTTGTAAAACACTTAGATGTCAAAAAAAAAATTTCCTAAGTGTTGCCATCAATGCCAAAGGGGGAGATTGTTGGCATTTTTTATGTTTATGTTGTGATTGTCATTGATGGACACACACTTGTATTGAGATCCCCTTTATATGTATGAGCTTGTGCTCAACCGGTATTTGTTGCAACCGGTATGTTGTATACTAGTCTCTAGACTAGTGATTTTGCAGAATCTGTTTCCCGGTCTGAAGCAACATGTCGACCCCAAGTGGTTCATAGATCCCAAGCGGTACAAGGGAGCAAAGTGGTACAACACATTCTTACCAGTCTTCATTTTTGGCAAACCGGCAACCGGTATTTTGTAGGAACCGGTAATACTCTGTGATGAGTTATCAACCGGCATTTTGTGATGAGTTACCAATCCACCAATTGTTTGACGGTGCCGACACATTGACGGTGATTCTTGTGTTGTGTTACTGAGTATGTCTAGATTCATTGAACCTAGGAAATTGTAATGTAATCCTATTGGACCGACATGAAATTAGATTCCTTTAAAAAGGACATCATGTCTAGGGTTTTAAGTTGTTGCTGAAAGGGTTAATGTTGAGCTAGGGTTTGAGGTGGAAGTTGAGTTGTTGTGAGAACGATCTTATCTGAGAAGATCAAGTTGTAACTGTGAGAGAGAGAGAGAAGACTGCAGTAATGCTGGAATGCATTAGCTGTGAACAATACTAGATCTAACCAAGCAGTTTGTGTTATTAGATAGATCAAACACTTGTTGATTACTCACATCTTTGACAAGTTTGTAGCCCTTAACCGGGTAGGCCTCAAAGCCTTTGTAAAATCCTCTAACAAGGTGGTTCACACATGTGAATCTAAAATCCTCTAACAAGGTAGTCTTTAATCAAACTTATCTCCTAACAGAGATTGAGATTCCTAACAGGATCTGTTCTGATGAAGAACATTGTAAGACCTTAACCAGTCTGGTTTCTATTCTACAGATAGTGACTTGTGAGTTCCATCTCACCGTGGTTTTTCCCAGTTGGGTTTCCATGTCAAATATCTTGTGTTATGGTTGTATTGCTTTTGTGGGTGAATGCTTTATTTTCATTTTGGTTTGCATGTGTGGGAACCGGTTTGACTATCAGACTGCTTTACCAGTTTATCTTTAGACTGTGTAAGTGTTTTAGTGCAGTAATTTTTGCCATACTAATTCACCCCCCCCTCTTAGTATTCATCAGCTCTATTATGAGGCACAAAGGTATCGACACCCTTTGCCAATGCATTACAGAGGGAGGTTGTATCAGCAGGAATATTGACTTCAACTCCGTTATAAGAAAATTTTAAGCACTAATGATATGTAGATGGAACTGTCTTCATTTCATGAATCCATGGCCTGCCCAATAAGATGTTGTATGACAGAGGAAGATCAAGCACCTAGAAAATAACATCTCTTTCTACAGGTCCAACCCTAACTGGTAATAGTACCATACCTTTAGAGGTTCTTTCTTCTTCATCATAAGCTTTGATTGCTATTTTCTTAGCTGGATCAATAACGTTTTCAGAAAATCCCAGCTGTGTAAGCAAATTATAGGAACAAATATTCAACCCAACGCCTCCATCTATCAAAACACGTTTAACTTGGTGTTTATGGATCATAGCTTCAATGTGTAATGGCTGGATATGTGGGTGATTCAGTGAGTTGTCATCTTCTTCAGAGAAAGTAAGATAATGAGGTGAAGTCAGATGACCCACCATAGATTGAAACCGATCGATATCTAAATCTTTTGGGACATTAGTAGTGAGCAATGCTTTGTCTAGGATCTCTTTATGAGAAGAAGAGATTTTGAGCAATTCAAAGATGGAGATTTGAGCGTTCGTTCTTTTCAATTGTTCAACAATACTATAACCAGGAGAGAATGATGAAGCCAACTATTTGGATTTAGCCATGGTTGTATCTATTTGTCTGTTCAAAGAACTTTGTAGGTTTGATGTTGTTTGAGAAAGAGTTGAAGAACTAGCTCCTTGGAGAGTGAATTGCTTTTGAGCACAGGTCACAACATTTGCATTTTGTGATTTGTTTTGTTTATCTTTGATTATGATCACATTGCAATATTTAGGTTGGGAAGACTCAATCATGTTAATCACATTGTCATTTCTGGTATAGGTGTAATTAAGTTTGGCACCTCCTTTTGACTTTGAGGAATCACCTTGTTCATAAACAGGTAAGAGATCTTTAAAAGCTTTGTGATCAACATTAGTTGTGTGATTTCCAACAACAATTTTGCCAGCGTCAATGAGATCTTGAATCTCATGTTTGAGCTTCATGTAGTTGTTTCTGTTGTGACCTTTGTTTCAATGGTATTCGTAGTATTCATTCTCTCTCCACCATTTTGGTTTAACTTTTGAATCATATGGCCTAGAATTGTCTGGTAAGGTTATCAGATCATTTGCCAATAAAGTTTTGAAAATGGATTCGTATGATTCTTCCAGAGGAGTGAAGTCATGTTTAGGTTTCGACAGCCAAGCTTTCTCTTTAAACCACACTTTTACTTTCTTCAGAGGATTTTCTGCTACAGTTTCAACTTCTTTGAGTGCTTGTGTGTCGCTAGCCAGGTTAAATGTCATGGATTTTGATTTTGCTTTAACAGTGTCTACCACTCCATCATTAACAATGTTTCTGTTGTTGGGTTTGCCATATTTCCAATATTTGTTCTTTTCTTTCAAACTAGAACCTTGATGTGTTTCTTTCCAAAGTGAGATATCTCCTTTCTTTATAAGCACATATTCCATTCTAAGGGCACTGTCTACCATTTTTTTGAATGAAGGGTATACTTGCATTTGGATAATGTATTTCAATTCAGGGATTAAGTTGTTGATGAAGATATTCATCTTCTCAGAATCTGGAATAGGCCGTGAATATCTAGAGAACATCTTTCTCCATCATTGGAGGAAAGTGAGAAAGGGCTCTCCTGTTTTCTGTTTGGTATTGCAAAGCTCTATCATAGTGACTGGGTGATGAATTTTATAGGATTATTATTGTACAAATAGTTGGATTAATTCTTCAAAAGTTTTTATTCCCATAGGTAGGCTTGAGAACCATTCCATAGCTTGCCCTCCTAAACTTCTCGGGAAAAGGCGCATCAGATAGGTTTGTTTGTTCATAAACTCCATACATAAAGCACAAAATTCTCTGACATGGTCTTGAGGATCTGAGTTGCCATCATATCTGTCAAATTTTGGGATCTCCACTCGTGAAGAAAATGAAGGCATGTAAAGGTTTTTTATCAAATAGAGATGGGTATATCGTGTCCAGAGAATTTAATGATTTATCCTTGTTTTTCAGTTCTGTGATCTCAGTTCGTAATGCTTGTAATTATTTGTTCACCATTGCTAAGGGTGTCTCTTCCTCTTTAGTGATGAGGGCCTCAACATTATAACCAGTAGGAAGTTTAGCGCCTTGCTTTGCTAGTTCTAGAAAATAGTCTTCTTTCTCTCTAGCAATGATATTCTTCATCATTTTTCAGAAATATTTATCCTTTTGACATTTATGAATATCAGTTTTGGTAGGTTCAGAGACTTCCGATTCATCTGATGAGGAATCACTATCAGTAGCTTGGATATTGAAATCATCATAAGTATTGTGTTTAGCAGCTCATCTTTCTTGTTTTGTTCCAGATGTGGTGGGAGACAAGGGTTGATCATAAACTGGTATATCTAATGATGAAGGTTTATTAGCGACAAGATTCTCTACGTAAAATGGATTATCCTGGTATGAAAAGGATTTTCCTTTGCCTTTGGTAGCTTTCTTACGAGAACTTCTAGTTTGAATAGGCATTTTTATTGACTGATGTGACCTAAAGTTGTTTGTGATGCAGAAGTCAAGATCAAATTTGGAGCTAGTTGTTCGTTTAACATATCAATTGAGAGATGCAACTAAGATTTGAGAGATGCAACTAAGATTTAGTCTAGTTTTAGGAAAGATCTATCCTGTGTAAGACGTGATCTAAGTTACCTAGTTTAATTTAAGAGAAGTGACTAAGACTGAGTCTGGTTTTAGTAACGATATATCCTATGTAAGACGTGATCTAAGTAACTTAAGTTTGATAAATGGTTGATTGAACTAGCTGAAGGATGATCGACAAAATCGTGCAACGCAACGACAGAAGTGCACTGTTTAGATTTGTTTATGCTCAGAATGATGATAACTAGTTTTATGCTCATTGTAGACTATTTTAAGCAAGTTTGACTGTTCTGGACTGACAAAATCAGAGATTCGTACGATAGGTTTTACAGGACCAGATGATAGTTTAATAGCTTCAAGACGATAAAAATAGAATTTCGTACGAGTTGTTGCCTATGTTCAGGACGATAAAAATAGAATTACATTCATACGAGTTGGACCTTAATGGCTTTGGCCTTATAGGCTCCTCGGGAGGGTAGACCCACTAAAGTTACACAAATCTCAAACTTAGAAAAAGCTTCAAGGGTATGGATTTATGATTGTCTATGCAACCTAAAGCATACTCTCCTACCTCTCAGAATTTTCTTAAAACATGAAAGACAGATTCGTTCATTAACCAGATAGCAATTTAGGTGCCTAAAAATGAATTTAAAGAATACAAAATGTTTACTCGAATCTCCTCAGGCAACCTGCAAAGACAACAAATTAGTAGTCATATTATCTTTGTTTGACAAGCATATTTTTCGACAAGCGTTCTACAAAAACTGATTAGGCTGTGAAAATTCCTCAGACAGACGAACAACAAGCCAGGGTCAGCGTTAGTGTGATTAAAATTGAATAAGAAAACCTGAAGAATGAAATCTTCTTTTAACCAAAAAACACAGAATATCATACAACTATTCTCACCGAGTCGTACGATAATTCGTACGAGATCATACGATACTTGCAGTTTATCATTCGACACTGTGGGAAATCTCGTACAATATTTCATAGTAACTGTACGGATGAAAATCCAAAAAAATAAAAATCTGAAAAATTAGAAAAAGTTAGTCTTCGAGGCCGAAAGATGTAGTCTTCTGCCCCACGGTGGGCGCCATAAATGTGTGTGTGAAAAGTGGAATAAGTATTTGCAAGTTGTAAGACACAACACTTCAATTAAGTCATTGCATGTATGGTTAGACAGATATAAGCATGAATAATAAAACCATAACAAATCGACCAATTGCCTTCTAAAAGATGCAAGTATAGACTTGCTCTCAGATTTGTATAAGCAATACCAGTGACTAGACTACACCAAGACAAAGGATTTAATCTATATGAGCATGATATTAAGCTAAATGGATGCAAGATTATGGTAGATGCATGAATAGTAAGCTATATGAATTCAAGCAATCATAATTGAACTAAATATGCAAAAAGCTAAAATAAGATGCAATAATCTCAAAAAGCAAGCACAATATCTTCAATGACTCGAGAGCAAAAATTGCATAATAACAATAAATCTTCAGGGTGTTTTTGAATGAGAGATGAAGGCTGAATTTATAAAGAATCACAAGAGAGACCAATGGTCAAGATCAATTAGCAATGAGCGAGTGAGATTATTCAAGAAAAAACACAATTTTGGATCATTGAAATAATTGAGAAATTGGATTCAGTTAACCTTGAGATAGATTCCAATTATAGTTTGAATTGAAATGCAATCAAATTATAAGTTTGAGTTTGCATTGGAGACAAAATTCAATTAATTCCATGCACTTGAGATAAAATAGGTAATTCCATGCATATTTCTTTAATTTATTCAAAAAAAGAGTCTTTTCAATGCAACTGAATTTCTTTTCTCAAAAGCTTTGAGTTCCAATTTTAGAGAATGATTAATAATTCATTTAACAGCTTTTGTGATTTCAAGTTCTCAATTTAGAAGAAAGAAATAATATCTCAAGTTTGATTTCTCTTTCAATTCAATTTTTTTATTTTATTTTCAATTTAACTCTTGCTTTGCATATTGATTCCTCTTTTGTAATAAATTAATTCCTTTTTATGATTAAATGGCAAATTTATTAATTAATTAAATATGCTATGATATTTAATAAATTAAATAGGATAATTGATCAAAATGATTTTCTTGGAATGATTTAATTAATATAGAATAATTCACTTGCCATGTGACATTTAATGATTGAAGAATTAATTAATTGTGTGCTCAAAGTTGATTTAATTGCCTTTGGTTAGGACCTTGGTGATGTTGTCGAGATTAGGGGCCCATGGTTTAGGTGACCATTTTTAGGGTATTACACCACCGACCCTGCCCTTTTAAAAAAAAAGGAACTACCAAATAAAAGAAATTAAAAAAATTGCCATTTGTTAACTTTTAAATATTTTGTGATGTGTCGTGAATAATATTAATACTTGATTACCCGTTCATGGGTTTCCCAGGGTTAATCCCATGTGTAACTTTTCTGAAATTGATGTAGTGATTTGGTCAAAACTCGAGAGGGGCTGGGTGAAGATTAACTTTGATGGGGCCTCAAAGGGGAATTCAGGCACTTCAGGTGCGGGGTGTGTGGCCTATGACAATGAGGGGAAGATTCTCTTCACAGGAGCTAAATGATTACAGAACTAAACCAATAATGATGCAGTGGTTCAAACGGCGTTGTTAGCAACTGACTTGGCAGTGAATATGAAGGCATCAAAAGTCCACTTGGAGAGGAACTCTCAAGTAGTGATCAATGCCCTAATCAAAGGTGACACCCCATGCTGGAAATTAAATAAGTTCATACATATTATTTGTGCAAAACTAAAATCATTCCAAGACTTTTGTATCTCCCATGTTAAATGAGGTGGGAATGCCATTGTTGACGGTATATCCAACATGGTGTGTGAGCTCTCCAAAAGTAAGGTGAGGTGGTGGGATAGTAATGAGTGCAACATGTGATGGAGTTAAGATAGCCCATCAAGAACAATACTCCTACAAATTCAATATGTGTGACTTGCGGCTTGATTTTTATCCAAAGCCTTGAGTCTAGGTCGAGTTAATGGGCAATTAATACAAAATATTTTTTGAAATAGCTGTGGTTGTGGAGCCTGCCTCCTTAATTACTAGTATTGGTATTTTTGCTTATTCAATTTGGTTGTTGAGTGATTTTAGTGGAGAAGGCTTTGGTTTCTTTGCAGTGCTTAACATTTTTTTTGCAGAGCTTGACGGTTTTGAGGACCTCTAGCATGGAAGCAAATTTTACCCTGAAATCTTCGAAGCCGATGTCGGGTTTCTGGGGTCCTGTTATGGTGAAGAAGCTCGAGAACATGTTTCTGGCAAAAGACCCCCTGTTCTTGAAAGTGGTTCAGCTAGTTTTGGGTGAGGAGGTGGCGATTATCGGCCCTAGGTATCGGTCGAGATTTTGACATTTATTCTCTTATCATGGCTTGGGAACTGGACTTGGGTCACTCGTGCAAGGAGGTCAAGAAGGTGATGAGGATGATTGTCTCGCATGCATATCTGTTAAAATTGGAGTCTCTATTGGAGTGGGTTGTTTCGGGTTGGGGATTTAATGTCGTTGAAGGTATTCCAGATAACAATGTTGAGCTTCGGGATAAACACTCACGAATTTCATTTCTACAACGCCACAAGGAGGTCAAAGCTCTTTTTTGAGATGACGCTAGGAGAGGGTGGGAGGATCTGGTGGTATACGTTTAGATAATGGAGCTCAAAGAAATTATCAGGAAAGAGAGAGTGGAGGCTAGGTTGGTGGACGAGGCGCGAAGGAGGAGGTCAATCACTAGACGACTTTCTGTAGAGTTGGCAAGACAAATTGAGCGGGGTGGTGCGGTGGGTGGTGTGTTCGGGTTAGAGGATGCTTTGAGTTCACATAATGTTACAGATGTCTAAATAATTCCAATGAACAATGGTACCCCTTGGTACATAATCTTTTGATTTAGTGTAGCTATTTCTTGTTTTTTCTCTAATGAACAGTTTATGCCAATGTGGCATGATGTAATGAAACTTTTTTTCTACAGTGGAGTTGGCGGAGGGGTTTTTTGTGCTTCTGTTGGATAAACAACATGGTTTTGGTATCATGGTTTAGATTTCAGATTGTGGTTTTGGGAGAATGATGGCTTAGCATGTACTTCCTTTTACTTTTTAATAAAATTATAATATTATTGATCAAAAAATAAATATTAATGCTTGATTTATTTGGAAATTGCCACCTAATTTTTGTGTTGGGAAATGAGAGGTGGGGTCCAGCAAGTGGGCCCCACGTGGAGAAATTTATTTTAATTGGCAAATGGACTTTGGTGAATTAATTAATTTTTTAAGTCCATGTACTCATCATATAACGAAATTGGACATTTTCTTCCAATTGGCATAACTTTCACCCGAGGAGCCCGTTTTTCAATTTCTTATACTCGTTGGAGAGGTGATTCTGAGCACTACCATTTAGTACAAGTTTGGTTCAGTGATTTTGTTATTTTGACATGTTTTGGGAGCCTAGAATCCTGATATTCTCTTTGATGCAGTTTTGGTCATATCTTTTGCATATGGAATCGGTTTTTTGATTTCAAATAGGCATTGGAGAGGGTGTTCAATGTACTTAAGTTTGGTGTTGTTATTGTATCATTTTGATGAGTATAGAGAGGTTTACATGTTTTTCTTTGTTTGAGGACATGATTGGACTCAGTTTGAGACTTGGAGTTTTATATGGGTGACAGTTGGATGCAGGTGATGATTATGGTGTCATGGGTATGCAAGTACATGTTTTGCATTAACACAACATAGTCATGATTGTGGTGATTTGGTTTGATGCTTATTTAGTTCCTTTGACTATGGTACTAGTTCGTGGACATGTTTGACAAATCAGATCGGATGGTGATTTGGTGTTTGAGTCATGGTTGTCTACATGGATTATTCTCTTTGATATCTCAGTTTGTAGTTTACTAATGTGATGATGAGTTTGCATGTTCAATGATTGGATCTACGAGTTATGCAGGTTGTGGATTGGCTACGCATTCACTTGTAGTGGGATGAATCGAATGTGGATTGTCTATATCCATCAGATTTGATTCATTGTGGTGCATACTCCTTAGTTGACCTTGTTTATGGTCATTTGTGAATTGGGATGGTTGTTTTGAGATGAGAGGATGGATGATTTTATAGTACTTGGGATAGTTGGTATGGGGCTTGTAGAATTTATTTGATCACGATGTCATGATAGCTTGGTTATTTATTTGATTACACTTTCAGTGGGAGATTTTGATAGTGATGAGTTGATGGTACAGGATTTATTCCTAATTGGTGGTTGTACATATCTTCTTGAGATGGAGTTCATGGTTTACTTGATATTGTTGATATTTTAGTTGTATATGTGTAGACCTGGATGTTCTTCATGTAGGAGATCAGAGATGGTTGTTACGATGCCATGTGTGACTCGGCATCACTATTAAGTAGGAGTTGTTGGCAGTGATGTGTATTCACCATTGGGTTCTGGATGATCTTCTTTGTGTGCAGATGTTGGAGGATGCCTTAGATCCCATTGCTGCAGAAGGGTTCTCTTGCATTTGCATGTACACTGTTAGGAGATGGTTATCTTCATGTTATTTGAGGATGTTCACATCTTGAGGGCTCAAGGAGTCCTTGTTTGAGGAGTGGTTTATGATTTCATTTGACATGTTATTTGAGGATGTTCACATCTTGAGGGCTCAAGGAGTCCTTGTTTGAGGAGTGGTTTATGCTTTCATTTGACATGTTATCCTTGCTTGATAGGATGGTTGATATTATGTCATGGTGCACTCTTGATACTAGTTTCTTGAGTTTTGGCATGATATGGTCATTGGATATGTTCATGTGGAGCATGTTATCTCTTTGGTTGAGATGGTTAGATCATGTTGTCATGTTTATGTTCTTGATTCTACGGTTGGAGTATTGACATAGATCTTGGTGGTTCTCTTTGTATTGGGTACATGATCATTTGCTTGATTACTTCATTGTGATGTTATGGTGCATTTGGACTTTTGCATGGATTGATTGGTTATAGGTACTCATGGATAGTTGGAGGCATAGGTGATGTTGATATTCTCTTGTGATTAGAGATGTGTTAGAATGGTTGATACTTTTAGCAGGAAGTACGAGGAGCATTCACTTGGTATGGACTTGAGAGGAGAGTTTTCTTAGATGAGACATGATGACTTGGATGTCTTGGATGAGCATTCACATTCCCCACTCTTGGTCTACTCGGTGGTTTACTACTTGAGAGGTATTGTCCATTGTTCCTTTCAAGTGTATTATGTTATGCTTATCTTTAATTGATACGGATCTTGAGCTACATGGAGTTTGTTAGTTTAGGATGGTTCATTTGATAGATGTATGGAATTGGTTATCTCCTTGTGCATTTGAGTTATTATTATGATGGTGGCAATCATTGATATTAGTTTAGGAGATGGTTTATTGGGCATATTCCCTTGGGATTTGGAATGGTATTAGTTTGATCTTTTTGGTTATGAGAGACTTACATTCATGTTGATTACATGTTATATATGTTTGTTTGGTCCAAGGGACTGAACGAGTTTTTGGGTGTTGCTATGATTTTCATGTGGGTTTTTATGGAGGAAATTATACTTGACACAATTGGCATTTTAGAGAGGTGTGTAGAAGGACATACTACAGGATTTGATTTGTAGTATTTCTCTCTTTGTTTCAATTATCTTCTTGGTTGTTCGTATTCACATTACATTGGTTGGAGGTTGTTTGGAGTTATGTGTTCATTGGTTTTGTGTTCATGTGTTGTCATATGGGGGATGGCATGGTGGTTCCTTTATCTCTTTCTTTTGTTGGTGTAGAGAGCATGGGAGAATGTTGGAGACATGGTGTGAGAGTGGTACTTGCAGGTTATCGATTTACATGATGTTGATATTGATGTGGATGTTCTTGATACTACATGGTTACACTTTTATGATATGTTAGTGGATTCATTTTTTATATTGACATTACCTATGTAGTGGGAGTTCCTTGGTGTACATACGTGGTAGGTATTGCACTTGGGGCTTATGGTTGCATGTTATAGGTTGCATATGTTGATGAGATGTTATTCACTCAGTTTGTATGCCTTGAAGACATGTATAGTTGATGTGTTAGCACTTGTTGTGGGTGTTATTTCAGCTATGTAAACAACTACCTTTGCATTGGATACCTTTGGATTAGTGTTTGTGTTCTGATATCATTTGGTGTAGGACTTATCATTTGTTGCGACAGATTGTGTGGCTTTCTATTTGGATGGCCTTTTCATGTCCAGTGGCAGTGGTATGATGAAGGGTGGGAGCATACATGTATGAGATGGTGGTCACTTTATTTCTTGTTGTAGGTATCTTGATAGAGCACATGGAGCACTTGGATTCCATGATGGTGTATTTACACCTTTGTTCTTATCTCCTATGATATGATTTTCTAAATGATTTAACTTTACATACTCGAGAGTCTTAAAATCAACTTGATTTTTCAAACTCTTGAAATCTCTCCTATGCATTAGCATCTACACCTTCATTCTCAGGCTTTTCTGAAACATTCTAAATTTGATTCTAGGTTTGCACTTGATTTCCTTATCTTTACTAATATCTTGATCATTTGAATCATATTTGCATAATCTAGGCTAATACACATTTCCTTCGTCAACTTTCACATTAGCACTTTCAACTATCTTTCATAGTCTTTTTTTATAACACTGGTAGGCCTTACTCTTAGTAGAATAACCAAGAAAAATTCCTTCATCACATCTACCATCAATTTTTTCCAAGTCTTCATCTCTTCTGATGTAACATTTACTACCAAAAATTCTGAAATATATAATAGTAGGAGCATGATCAACCCATAACTCATAAGGAGTCTTACCAATATCACTTTTGATATGAACTCGGTTCAAAGTATATACCACAATACTCACAAATTCTCTCCAATAAATTTGTGGTACATTTCCTTCAATCATCATTTTCCTAGTAGCTTCCTGAACTATTCTATTCTTTCTCTCCACAATACTATTCTATTGAGGGGTCCACGGAGTAGATAAATGTCTCTTCACCCCATGCTCTTCACAAAAAGAATTAAACTCACCAGAGGTAAACTCTCCACCTCTGTCAAATCTCAAACACTTCAACTTCAGTCTAGTTTCTGTCTCTACCATAGCCTTGAAAATCTTGAACTTCTCCAATGCTTCAGATTTCTCCCTTAAGAAGGTAACCCACATCATCATTCAATATTCATCAATCAACATCATGAAGTACCTATCACCCTATAAACTTATCACTCTAGAAGGACCACACAGATAAATATGCACACGATCCAATATTTTGTTAGAAGTAAACTGTTTTCTTTTGAAAGAAATTCTTGTCTGCTTCCCTAACTGGCATTCCTTACATACCAGATTAGAAGGATTTATAATCTTAGGTAGATCTTTCATAGCTTGAGTGGAACTTATCCTAACCATGCAGTCAAAATTTACATGACACATCCTTCTATGCCACAACCAACTTTCACCAATCTGAGCAATTGAGCAACTTTTACCACCAAAATTCAAATGAAAGATATTACCTTTAGTCTGCGTACCTAATGTAATCTCAATTCTGGAGCTACTCAAGATCTTACATTTTCCATTCTTGAATCGCAAGTCATATCCCTTATCAACCATTTGACCAACACTCAAAAGATTATGCTTTAGACCTTCAACATACAAAATATCATCACTGTTATGCTTACCATCAAGAGAAATAGAACCTCTATCATGGATTATACTAGATTTATCATCTCCAAATCTCAATATACCACCATCATACTTTTCCAAACTCACAAATTTTCTCTTATCACTTGTCATGTGATGAGAACAACCACTATCAATAACCCATTCATATTTCTCTTCAACTTTAGCAACCAAAGCTTTCTCCTCAACAATGCAACTAGTAGAATCAACTGTTATCAGATCTTCTTCCTTCATAGAAATGAACACTCATCTCCTGAATTTCCCTTCTTAGACTCATCATCTATAACACCTTCATCATCAACATAGTAACACTTCTTCTGATATTTAGGCTTGTAAGGCTTCAATGGCTTCTTAGGATTTCTCTCTCTTTTCATGCATCTAGAAGAAAAATGTATAATCTTATTATATGAAAAGCACTTGAGAGGCAACTTACCTTCATAATTACCGACACCCTTAGGCAATCTTCTAGCAATCAGGGCTTCAAGCTCTTTCATCTCCTTCTCATATCTGGACATTCTTATAGAACTTTCTCCCAGATCATACTCATGCTTCTCGGATATAGTATCTTTGAATGCAAATTTAGATTTAGGAGGGACTTCACCAAATTCACTCAACTCAAAAGAAGCCAGCTTTCCAATCAACATATCTCTGGTCACATTTGTCACAATGCATATTTCTTCAATAGCAGTAGCCTCATGCTTATAGGCAAGAGGCACAGATCTTAGCACTTTAGCTACTATCTCAAATTCTTCTAAAACTCCGCTAGCACATCTGATGTTCAACACAATCTTGTTCACCCTCTGCATGAAAGAGGTAATGTTTTCATCTTCTCCCATATTCAGCATCTCATACTTACCTTTCAGGCTCTACAACTTAGCAACTTTCACATGACTATTGCCTTCATATAAAGTCTCTAGCTTTTTCTAAATTTCATGTGCAGTCTGCAAATCTATTACATTAGTCATCTCAGAATCTGTCAAGGCACTCAGCAATGCTTCCTTTGCTCTAATATTGAATTTGGCTTCCTTAACTTCATATGAATTAGTAGGACCATTTGGAGGAGCATTACACACATTCTTAGTGATCTTCTAATAGTCTTCACCAATGCACCTCAAATGACATTCCATCGAGTTCTTCCAGAGAGTATAATTCATTCCATTGAACCTCGAAGTATCTTTCTTAAAAGAAAAGGTTTCCATCTCAGATCTCCTCAAGCGACCAAGATTCTTCCACAGGATCTAGCTTTGATACCAATTGTTGGCAACAATGCAGCAAACTGAGAGGGGGGGGTGTGAATCAGTTTGCACAAAACAAAACTTTACATAATTAAAACTTAAATTTAGATCTCATAATTAATAGTTAAAGCATATATTAACACCACATCAACATCACACATAACACCAAGATTTTTTATGTGGAAACCCGGTTAAGAGAAAAACCATGATGAGAACCTACCCACAATGAGATAATACCCTGTTAGGAGTAAGTAAAATATTAAAATGGGGAATGCACATGCATTCAGGCTCACTGCCTAGAGCTCACTGCTCAAATACAATAAGGGATACAACCCTGAGGAAGACTCACTGTCTTGCAAAGATTTGGACAACAATCCGGATTACATGAATTGATAAAATAACATCTCTTAATGCCTAAATATAGTTCCAATTAATCACATATACTTACTCTTCTCTTACACTTATGCACACTCTTTCACACTTCTTCGCTCTTCTCTTCAACTAGAAAGTGATCAATACAATATTCACACATGCAGATGTCTCTCACAAATGAATATTACATGAATATATACAAATAATCAACCTATATTTCAAGGTCAGCTAAACCCTCAACATAAATTACAAAATAGTAACCTCACACACTACAACAACATATGCAGACCAAAACAATGACGACTAAGACAGAGTCTGGACCCAATCATCACCACAATTACGAAACACCTCCAAGAATTATGTATCGGTCATCCGCAATGCGCTACAAATCCATAAATGTTGCATAACATGAAGAACACCACCACATCAAGAAAAATGATCAATAACACGTACAACAATCAATGCGGACCAACAACACAGATAGGACACAATCTAGAAACATTCACAAGCAATGTGAATTGCACCACAAAAATCACAACAACTAAGGTTACTAGAATCATCAACATCTCTTTACTGAAGCTCAAGAACACCAACATAATTGACTGTTAACCTGAAAGATTCGCTTGTGGAATTCCAAATCATGAACCCCCAAAATTGAGAGCACACCTTAACGTCGCAAATACTCTGCCAAATCTACAATCCAAGATATTGCAATTCCAGAGCAATGCAGAGCACAAACCAGAATACCAAATAACACAAGCACTGAATAAAAAACTTCAATATTGAACCTCATAGCTTGATCAAATCAGCATGCAGACCACTGAAACATATACTAAATTAGCTAGAAATAAGCATCTCTAAACCCATTAAACCACAACAACTCAACTGCAACACACTGACCAAAACAACTCATTTAATCTGACTACAACACTAGAACACATAAGAATATGTTGATATTAATGATAAAACATTGTTCATCTCAATAATATTCAGCAAGATGGGCCAAATTTATGAATAAATGGGGTTGTTTTCCTTGCAACAAAGTTGTATGGATCATTTTGAACTATAAAGAACAAAACTTTGGGGTTGCCTCTATATATGTTCCAAATGATCATAGAGAGCGCATTGAGCTTTGGAATTGGCTTGCTTGGTTGGTGAGGATTTCAACATGATAGAACATCCACAAGACAAGGTTGCAGGGAACAAGTTTGAATGGAAACCCAATGAAAAATTATTTTGGCTGAGATTGCTCAATAAACTTAGATTGTGTGATCCCTTGGCTGGGAAGAAGAAAGATAATAGTGAGGTTTGGTACACATGGTGAAACCATCAATAGGGTAAGAAATAATTTATTGCATATTGGATGGGTTCTATTTCAATAAAGACATTATTATGTATGATGAGAATAGCAATAGTGTTAAAGTTATAACATATACCTTATCGGATCACCATCCTATTTCTGCCACATTTTGCCTTAACTCTTCCCCCATCCCTCCTAGAATGTGAGGGGTGTGCTCTCTCTCAATACTAGTTTATTGAAGGATGAATATGTTGTCTTTGCCTCCTATATTATTAGACAGTATAATTATTGGTGTCCCAATCTCACCAGTGCCATTAACAAATGGAATCATAATGTAGACAGTTGGAAGATACTTTTTCAGATTGTTGAAAAAAAAAGCTTTAGATGACAGAAGATTAGAAACTGAATTGCATGAAATTCTTGTTGCTACGGAAGAAGTCCTTCAATTGTAGCCTGGAAATTATGATGCTACTCATAATCTCAAAATAGCTAAGGAAGAATTGAGAAAATTACAAAATCAGAAAATTCATGGAGCAAAAGATAGGGCTAGGATCAATTGGGTGAGTCAAGGTGACAAGGGATCAAAGTTCTTTTTTCATATTCTTGGAAGCAAGGAAGCCAGGAAATGAATTGATAACATTTGTGATGAAGGGGTTAACATCTTAGATAAGGAAGGTATTCTAAGAGCATTTTTTTAATTCTACCAAAACTTGTTCTCATCAGAAGACTTTGGCCCTAACATAGAGGCTCACAGACACAATATTAGCACCATCATACCAACAAAAAAGTTTCTAAGGAAGATACTTCATCTCTTGAAAAACCCTTGATTGTAGAAGAGATTAGAATGGCTATATAGTCCCTTAAGAATGATAAGGCCCCTACTCCTAAAGGCCTAGCTATTGAGTTTTATAAAAGAAATAGTAACTGGATTTGTGAGGATCTTCTTCACTTATACATGGAGGCCATTGATAAGGGCTCATAGGTAGAAAAATCAATTATGGAGTGATTAAGCTCATCCCTAAGGATGGTGACAAGGCTCTTATCAAGAACTGGAGGCCCATCACACTTTTGAATGTCTCATACAAAATTTTGGCTAAAGTTCTTGCCAAAAGACTTGAAAAGATATTACCCAAGGTGATTAGTAGCACACAAACTAGCTTTGTTAAAGGGGGGTATATCCTATAAAAATTTCTTACCTATTGGGAGTCTCTGCACTGGGCTCATGGATCTAATATTGCTTGCTTTGTTCCTAAGCGAGCCCCAGCCTGGAAAGGCTTGCTTTTTGGTGACTTAGTTGCAAGACATTTTCCTATAACTCTAGCAGGATCGGTTGTTTCTAAATCTTTGTGGAGATCTTGGGATTAGGTCGGGCACTTTATTGTAGGAAATGAAATTATCTACAACAAACAAAGGATCTAGGGTCAGAGATCTATTTGGTGGAATATATCTCATAAGGAAAAACCCATGGCTCTTCTATAAGGATGCTCGAGAAAATCCTGGGTAGAGAAAGGGATCAGGATTTTTGATGATATTTTTGACAAGGGGAAGCTTCTTTCCTGGCAAGAAATCCTTGTTAAGTATGATATCTCACAATCCCAATATAGAACATATTCTGTCATGCATGATGCATGCTCTTCCCTTCCCCAACCCCTCTTATGTTGTAATTATTGCAATCCCCCTTTTTCCCTCACCTGGACTAATGGCTCAGCCTTGCACTCTATCAAAGCTAAAATTATTTATTCAGATTTAGTTGATAATGAGGAGATCTTAGATTATCAAAGTTGTTCTTGGAACCCTAGTCTTCCTTTAGCTTTCTGGCTGAAAGTTTGTAACCATCTGTGGCATTCTCCCATTGAACCTAAAAAGAGATTCTTTTGGTGGAGATTATTATTTAATAGGCTTCCTATTAAACAGTCTAATGGGGATTTTAATATATGTAATTGTTTTAGACTTCCTAATTCTGCTTGTCATATATTCTTTGAGTGTTTGTTTGCTAGTGGCAGAATTATTTGAGTACCCATACTTGGAGCATATTCAGAATGGTGAAAAAATTATCTAGGTGGATGGTCCTGCAAGTTGGACCGCCTGGTTTGAGATTAGTGGCACCATAACCCCCAGTGATGGGGTTCTTTAGATTGTTTAGTCTTTTGTTGCACATGGAAATGGATATATTTTGTAATTGTCAAGGTAGTTGGTTAATTTTGGTGGTTTACTTTGTATTTACAAGAACATACTAATGTAATGTTGTATATGTGGCTCATGTTAGGGTATTTTTTGACTATTATGGGTGATAGGTGATAGTCTTACTTTAGGGTAGTCAAAACTGTATAGCTTATACTAGTTGTTGAACCCTCGTGACTCTTTTTTTGTATTGTGTTTTCCTGATATCTAATATAATTTTTAATTTTTTTTAATGGAAATATTCAAATTCACCTTATCCATGCCATTTCTAACCATTAAATACTTCCCAAACACAACTTGGGAATCTTCAAAAATATTATTTGGATCAAAGTTAAAACCTTATGTAGTTGAATTTTAGAAATGGTGCCTAAAATTTTCATCTTCATCTTTTCTAAGTGAAGCTTCACACCTTTGATCTATTTTCAATTTTGCACAACTTGCATACATATGCATCAACTCAAGCATAAGATTGTCTTATGCTACAATATCCCTTATGTATCAATAGCATCAAAATAATTTTATTATGGATTAGACACTCTAGTATAATGGTTTCATACACATAAATAAAAGCACCAATTCCAAGATATATACACAACTCAATGCAAGATAATTCAACATGAACTATTCAATCATGCACAACATCAAGAGTCTATACAACATCTTTGACAATTTTTTATTGTCACATTACAGTTTTAATCGTTCATAACCTATATTGGGGTAGTTCATACACCTACACCAATACAAGTAGATCAACTCCTTGCACACCCAACACATGACTACATCTACTCCACATGACTATGTCAGCCAATCAACACCATAGGGATCCAAAATAAAGCACAATATTGGTCACATAACAAGTTCTCTATACATGAATGACACTATTCAAGCTTAATTATGGCATATTCTATAAATGCATCTCATTTAACATTATATAAACTAGTGTAAAAATTAGTAACCAAGTCACATAATTCAACCTAATTTGGTTGAAATTCAAGGCATTTTGGTAAATCAAGTGGATGCATTCTCTCTACCTAATCACATTAACCTACTTCTTTTCATTCTTCTTCTATGAAGCTTTGACATCTAAACACCTAATTAACATAAATATATCCTCACTATCAATATTCTATAACCTTATAGTTACATGTATAGTTGTCTTATGATTCTTAAATCAAAATCAAATAATTTGGTATTAACATTTAAAGGATCAACCTCATGCCACCTATTGCTTGACATGCTTGGCTAGGTCTTTAGTATTTTTACTGCTACTTCCATTATAACCTTCATGAATACGTAGAATCAATTGTTCTCCAAGGAAAGGAATTTTTACAATTCTATTTTAAAAGAAATAATCGTTCACATGTAGAGGTAAGACTTATCTAACATCAAAACAAATAGTTATAATACATGTGATTCAATCAAAAAGACATAGTTTGATCACGAGGACTTCACTTAGTGAACCTGGGTTATATCATGTGTGTTCATGGAATGCTAAAGAATCCCCCTAGTTTCAAAAAATAATACCCTAATATAATTTTTTGTCACCCCCAATACGTAGCCCAAATTAAAACCCCCCTATTTTCACCAAATATTGTATTTTTTCATAGCTTGAATTAAACCCTCCCCCCCTATTTTCACTAGATAGGAAATATATTGTTTTCAATTTTTCAGGATATTAAACCCCCCCAATATGAATGCATGTGATATAATATTTCCTAGCTAGTGAATCCCCTGCGAGTTTGATGAATTTCTCCTAGTGTCTACACTATAACTAAGGAGGGAAACTTCTACAATATACAAGAGTTGCTTTAAGATCTTTGCACCATGCATTATCTTTTCATGCCCACTTCTACAACTATAAGAAAATCTAGGAAAAACTTTTATAATCTCCCTTCATCATGTGTACACACAATGGTAGCTAGCAATTATAGATGTTCATCCAATATACCAGCACAACTAGGCCAATATCTTGAATTAGTTGCAACCAAACATCCTCTATCATTGGCTACACAAAGGATTCAACAATAATCTACATTGTTCTCCACAATAGAATGGATTCATTCTCTACTCATTGATCAACATAAAGAGTAGCACACATGCCTCTATAACTAATATAAAAACTTATTTCATTAGAAGTCCATGAAAATATAACATCTATAACCAACTATGCAAAAACATTTGATTATTGATTAGGATCATCTTTACGAAATCCAAACCTCTCAAGCCCATGTTCATAGTAGGAAAATACCATTTCCATATTGTAATCTTGATCAAGACTTCAAGTACATGGAGTCTTCATATCTTTACCTTGATGGTCAATGCCTTTGTTCTAGTATGTATATATGTATATGTGTGTGTGTATAGATATATAAATATATATACATATACATGTATGCATGAAATGTATGTATGTATGTATGTATGTATGTATGTATGTATATAACTACATTAAAATCACATCATGCTAGACATATTGCAACATTAAAGTTTTTATCAACAATTCCTAAAATGAACCTACATAACACACTATTACATTTTATGTTAACAAACCACTTATTTATCTAGCATCGTTCTTTTGGATAATGATTTCTTCACTACTATACATAATTATGTGTTCTAACTCTTGTGTATAGAGACCAACCCCTCATGGAAAGGATGCATGGATTTAATAAAACCTTCTTCTTCCAATTCTAGTGCATGATTTATAGCTTCTACAAGCATTCATATTCTACATCATGATTCAAATATTAACCATCTTAGCACACTAAACACCTTCATTCGTTCCTAGTAGAAGTATGAAAAATTCAATTAATCCTTCATTTTTGAGTTTCATAAAATATTTTTGGTTTTATAGATTTACAAGCCATAAACAAACATGTAAATTACCAAGGCATTCCCCATGCACAACTTGTCCCATTTTTTATATTGGCACCTCTAAGTATCCTTCCATATAATGAGGACAACACTCTACAAGAGAGGTTGAAGGATTTAGACATAACTTTATATTGATTCAATAGAGTCAAGTAGTTTTTCATGTCAAAATTAGTTAACTTCTTCATATTGTACTAAACATAGTGGAAACCATTACTCTGCAAGAAAGAGAATAATCTATGTGCAATTTTGTGCAAATCACCCTCCTACATATTGACTCAAATATAATATTGTCTTATCTCGTAGTCTTAAATGGAATGCATAATATAGAACCAAGTTTCTCCATGCATGGATGAGACACTTTGGTAGAATGGATCCACGCACATCTATGTAAGAACTAATTTCAACAACTCCATGCACCTGAATACAAGACAACCACATGTGCACTCTTTTTTCATACTATATAACTTAAAGAGTCTACACTTTGGATTCAATAATAGCATCGCCAACTCCTACAACCTTTTCTACATTGTGTACAACCTACACACAAGCAACACATAGTGGTGTTTTCTAACCATTTGACATTATACAAATTTAATATCTAGAACAGCCCTAGCTATATGAGAAGTGCACCTTATACACATTACACTTGTTGGCATGTGAGAAAATAATTTTCGTTGCTTCTTACTTTTCTTCCTTGAGTGAGTTCAAGATCATTATGGGCAAACTATGCCTCTAAGTGATAATGAAAATACAAAAAATAGAAACTTTTAAATAGTTAAATTAACATAATTTGGAATATATGCATGAATAGAATTTGTAGTTAATTGATTGTAATTTGTAGGCTACTAGTTTTTTTTTGGAAAAAAGTAAATATGTTGGGTGCAAATTTGAAATTTCAATGCAATAGTACTCTATTTTTTTTTAAATAATAAAAAGTATGTGTATAAATGGTCAACCTAGGTACAAGTAAAAAAAAATCAAAACTCTCAATATAAGTAGAGGACACATGCCCAAAACTAAATAATTAGTTATGAATTTTTTATTAATAAATCTTAAAAATATCAAAAACTAATTGTTTGACCACCCTAACTTGGTAAAAAAATCAACGTATAGTTTGTGAAGCATAGACACGTCTTTCAAAATTGAAAAATAGTGAAACAATTTGAAATTTATAGATGTTTTTCAATTAGGATTTTAGACACAATACGTATAGAAAGTCAATAATAATGATCTATAAAACTCAAAATAAAGCATATCTTGACAATGTCTTGAATAAATAATTTCATTTATCAAATTTGGATTAAAATGTTGTCAATGCAAAGGGTGAAGACCTAAAAAGAGTATCAAACCTCTTAACACGGAGTAGCTGACCTTTTAGGCTTGACCCTCAAAAGCTTAATTCTAAAGCTTTCCCAAGGCAAAATGGAGAAAAAAATTATGTAAGAAAAAACAGATATTCGTTTGTAATGGATATCCATTAGATATGGATATTCATTTTGCAGAGTTCTTGCCATTAATTTTATGTTTTCAATATGAACATCATTTTTTTTTTCAAAACGAATATATGTTTTGAAAAGCCTAAAAATGCACACTTTAGTAAGATGAGTATAACTTTTGTGTTTCCTATTAAAATTTTGATTTTACAAGCATTTGAAAGGTGGTCTGAAGCTATATACAATGGACTAGGTAGCATTTATAGATTATGCATAAAAAAATATTATAATCATTTTAAATTCATCCTTTAGTTTTTAAGCATCATATGCTCACAAATTTTGCATAAAAAGAACATTTTTGTAATTTATTTAACAATCATCTCAAAATAGCTGAAACATTATAGGAGAGATCAATAATAAAATACTTAGGATTTTACCAAGGAGAGTAATAAAATTGTATAAATAATCATATATATCTTTGTTACTTTCTCTACCTCTCTCTATATCTTTCTCTCCTAATCCCTAGACCTATCTCTCTACCTCTCCCTCCATCCCTTCCTTTCTCTTTTTCCCTTAACATGTCTCTCTTTGGAGCTATTTCTCTACCTCCTCCTTAATACTTCCCCCCCCACCTCTCTCTCCCCTAATATCTAGGCCTGTCTCTCTACCTCTCCCACCGTCATTTCCTCACACTTTATGCTTCTTTGGACCTCTTTATATGTTAGTGAACCCCATAAATCCCATAGAATCTATTCTTCTTCTAGGGTTTCTTATATCTATACTTTTATGATATTTACAACTCAAATTTTTTTTTGAAACTTTGCATGACCAATTCTTCATTGATTTTATATTGGTATATCTTTTTCTATTATCTTGATTGTGAAATTCCCTTTAATTACCCTACCCATCCTTGGCAACCATATTAGGCCCTTTATTTTCACATTTGATACATCATTGATATTTCTACCTTTTCAATATGAAAACGTGTACCTTGTGTACTTATTTTTCCTCTCTCCCTCCCCCCTCTCTCTCTATCTATATCTCTCCCTATATCTTTCCCCTCTATCTTTTCCAAGTCATGTATCTCTAGCTTTATCTCTCTTTCTAGCCATATCTCTCCTTCCCTATCCCTATCACTCTTTATTTATATATCTCTCCACTTCTCCTCTATTTTTCTCCCTCCTTCTCCCTTCATTTATCTATATTTTTATACCTCTCTATCTCTATCTCCATATCTCTCTCTCTCACTCATACACATTAAGTCCCTATTTCTCCATCCTAATCTCTTAATATATCTTCCTCTTTCTATCCCTAACTCTACATCTCTCTCCCTCTCTCCCAATCACTCACTCTTTCTATATTTCTCTACTTCTCATACCTCTATTCATCTCCCTCTCTATCCCTCTATTTATATATATCTCTTACCCTTTGTATCTCTATGTCCATATGTTTTTCTCACTCATACACACACACCCACTCCCTATTTATCCCTATATCCCTATCAATAGAAGGAGAGGAAAGCTACCCACATCCATCATCAAACACTTAGATCCAAATATAGTTGAAACAAAAACCTCTAAATCAGGAAGAAAATCGATCTTTATTACCAATATTGATAGAGATATAAAATATAAAATAGAGATCAAGGTGGAGATGGAGATGGATATGGAGATAGAGAGGGAGATGAAGAGATAAAGAAAGAGAGGAGAGAGGAGAGAGGGATAGAGATGGATGGAAGAGATAAATACATAAAGATGGAAAGAATGAGAAAGGGGGAGTTGGAGGGATGGAAAGATAAAGAAAGGTAGGGAGAGATATATAGGGGTAAAGAGAGATGCAGAGATAAGAGGACAGAGATAAAGAGAGGCGGATATAGATAAATTTGGAGAGATAGAAATAGGCTGGAGAGATAGAGATATGGATATAAAGGTCTAGGAAGAGATAGGGAGAAATATGGAAAGAGAAGAATGGATAGAAAGAGAGAGACATATCTTGAGATAGAAAAGGAGAGAGGAAAATAGAGATAGAGATGAAGATAAAGGGAGAGGGAGAGAAATAAATTTATAGATAGAAAGAGGTAAATGGAGAGATATGGAGATAGGTATAGAGAGAGGGGGATATAGAGGGATATATAGAGGGCAAGATAGAGAGAGATATTGAAGAGGAGAGGGATAGGGAGATATAGATTGTGGAATAAAGTAATAGAGAGAGAAATATAAATAGAGATAGAGATGAAGAGAGAAAGATATATAGAGGGAGAGGAGGATATAGAGAGATAGAGGGAGATAGATAGAGAGGGGGTAAATAGAGAGAGAGAGAGAGAGAGAGAGAGAGAGAGAGAGAGAGAGAGAGAGAGAGAGAGAGAGAGAGAGAGAGAGAGAGAGAGAGGGGGGGGGGGTGGGGGGGGAGGGAGAGATGTGAAGAGTGGTAGATTGAGGTAGAGAAAGATATGGATAGAAAGGGATACATAAAAGGCGAAAGAAATATAGAGGGAGAGATAGAGTGAAAAAGAGACAGTTAGAGATAGAGGGGTCAAAAGTGAGAGAGGAAAGACGTGAAAGAGACAAGTAATAGAGAGGTATAGAGGAAGAGAGATAGAGATATGGAGTGTTTGTGTATATGAGTTAGAGGGAGATGTGCAGATAAATTGATATATATATATATATATAGAGAGAGAGAGAGAGAGAGAAATTGGTAGAGGGTCATAAGGGGAGGGAGAGAAATAGAGAGAGGAGAGATAAGTAGAGATATACAAAGATGGAGAGAGAGGGAGAAAGGGAGAGAGGGAGAGATATGTAGAGATAGATATAACTTGGGTTTTAGAGGAAGAGAACAGAGAGAGACAAAGATAGAGATAACTAAATATATAAGAGAGAGGGAGAGAGGTATAAACAGAAACATTGTCCTGGGACAACTTGGGAAAATGTGTGCATAGGATCAAGGACACAGGAAAGTCTTCTATGAATATTTATGCAAATTTATTTCTCTCCTTAGTACATAAAATTATTTTTTTCATTATTTATTTTTCTTTAATAGTTTAAGTTTTTTTGGGGCAACAGAATAATGAAAATAAAACTTTGTACACAAAATTTGTGATCATTTGAAGTTTTAAAATGAAGGATAAACTTCAAATGATTATAATTATTTTGGTGCATAATCAATAAAAAATTACCCTATTTGTTGTGTATAGCTTTGAATTACCTTCTAAAGCCTGTAAAAAATCAAAATTTTGATTAAAAAAAATAGAAAAGCTATGCATATTTTACTATAATGTGTTTTTTTAGGCTTTTCAAAATGAATATCCATTTTGCAAAAATGGGGATCCACCTTAGAAAACAAAACAGATATCAATTTTTGCAAAACAAAACATAATGTTGACAAAAATATTTCTAGGAAACAATATTCATTTTGGTTTAGTATTACCAAATCAAAATCAAATTTTATTCAACCCATACAAAAAGTCAAACATCCATTTCGTAATTTTGGCTAGTAAAAATGTGTTTTTTTTCATGTTGCCACTTTTTGGCCCATCATAATCCTAAACTCAACCCCTTTTTTTTTCTTTCTTTCCTTCATTTTTCTCTCTTTCTTTGTTTTCATCATTGCACATTTTGTGACCCAGCAAACTATATTGCAAGGTTCACAAAGTAACAAACTTTGCAGCATCATGAACCATGCAACTCTCTAAATATTTGAACTTTTTACTTTCCTTATTTAGTTTTCTGCATTTCTTTAACCTTATTGGATCTTTTAAAAGTTTGAGAAATTGTAAACTTTGTGATCCTTTTGCAAGGTTTCATAAGGTTTGCCAACCATTGAACTCTATGATGGCCAACTATTAGTATTTTCTTTTCCATGTCAAACATTCAAGGAATTATGGAACAATTAAACTTCTTGACAAATAAAGCAATTAACACAACCAAATTTTAGCTCAATGATGATGTGATCAACTAGAGAAGAGGACAAAAGAAAATGTGACCAATCAAGGGCTTCTTGAAACACATACCATTATGGAGGTTAGGATTTGAGATTATTACATGATTAATACCATATGAAAGGAATGATTGCACCTCCAACTATAGGATACATGCAAAATTTGATCGAGCATCAAAGATGCATGAAGTAAGTACTTGGGTTAGGGGATGATTGAAAGTTTGACTTTGGAAAGGCCTATAGATGAAACATACAGTTTAGGTTTTGGGGATGACAATGAACAAGTACTTGGATAGAGGTAAGGCGAAAAATTCCAACTCCAATTAAGTAACTTGATTAAAGTATTGAATCAAGACAGAAGTTGAGAATGACCCTTACAAAGTACTCAAACAAAGGAAACTCTACCCTCTAGCCCGATATGACTACTTTAAGGAAAGAATGCCAAGCTCTGGAATCTAGGGGGAACACAAGAAAGATAGTTCAACAATCAAGTGTCTAAAACTTTGACACATAATATAACTCAAGTGTAGAGTGCAAAGCTTCAAGGTTTTGAGGATCAAGAGGAAGGTATACCAAATACTAAAGTAAGGTTGAGCTAAAATTTCTAACACAAAGAAACAATGCAATAGGTTAGGATTTTAGAGATTAAAGCGGTCATAAAAATAATGGCTATAGAAGGGAAACTTTAAAACTTTGGCACAAGAAGGAACTTAAGGTAAATCGTCAATATTTTGAAGATTGGGGATAGTACAAAAACAATACTCTAGTAAGGGAAACTCCAAAAGTCTAATAGTTCAACAACTTTGCAAAACTTAAGAATTTGAACAATACAATCCCCCACACTTAGTCCTTTTGAGACTTCTGCCACATCCAATACATTGATAATCATATAAGGGATGACAAAGAATGCACTTAAGTAATTTTTTGACAAAAGGAAAACCCACTTACACTCTCAAATCATTTATAAATAGTAAGCTAACACAATAATCCATTTGGTCTAGATTTCCGACGGAGAAGGTATATTGTGACGGTAATTTGACATTTGGTTTCGACGAAGAAGGCATTAGCAATGAAATTTTTTTTTTTTTTCAAAAATGTGCCCGCGTTCGTCAGAATTCTGACAACAATGGGCATTACTTAAAAAAAAAAAGAGGGTAAGTCATTTGAATCCCACGCCAGCGTCCACGTCGACTTCAACCCCCGACAAGATCAATCCCGCATCGAAGATATTTGTGCATTGCAGTCCCACGCAGGAGGTAGATTCTTCACCTTAATTTCATCATGCAAAAATATACACCATTCAAGACATTCCTTTCAAGAGATTCTACAACTTTTGTTTTTATACATGCTAGCTATGCCTGCATTCTTGTGGGATATTGATCGATTGTGGAAGAAAATCTTGGAGTATGAGAGCTTCCTTTTTTATGCAAAGATGTTATGAAATGCGACATGTGGTGGTTAATTGCCCAAGTTTTAGATGCAAATTGGTCAATCTCGTATTCATATTGATTATCCAGTCTCAGGTCGGATGGCTCTTGGTCAAAGGTGTGGTTACCTGAATGTGTAATCCCTATAGGAATCCACTCCTCGTAAAACCATACATCTATGATTGAGGAGTAAGCGTTCAAGTTTTTTGGAGAAATCCCTTCCTCCCGTATACGTATTGATTGATCATTATTGTACGAGCCAATATATAGGGCAGTATCTACCTCTGGTTGCTGAATCGATGGAGATCAAACCAACGCACAAGCAAATAATGGGAATGAATATTATTCAAGTGATTCTAAACCTTCATTTAGTGTTGTTCGGGCAAGCCTTTCTTTCTCTTGCCAGCCAGCCTAACACAGCCGACCCAAAAGCCCTAGGGAGATACAAATGTGTTCGGTTCTACACAATCCCAACCTAGAAGGGGTGGACTGAAAAATCTCCAACCACACAAATTATCACTTTGTGTTTGTCTCTATTCTAGCCCATGCTCTCAACCAATGTTTGGAAACCTAGAGAAGTGTGTGGTACAACATAGGAGTCCAATCCTGATCCACAAACTAAAGAAATGATTGTTTAAATGCTCATATTAGGAGGTAGATTAATAGCACATCGCATGGCAAAAATTATTAAACATATTTTAATCATGAAAGATATCATTAGAGTAAAATAACACACTACAACATTAGTGATTAATTGTTGAGGGCGGTTGCAATTTCTAGGTGGGCAATAGCTAGGCAGATGGATTCATATTTTCTCTAGGTCAATGGGTATGTTTGGCCTTTAAGAATTTCCAATCTCTTATAAATCTTGGTGTCAGGATCACGATTTATAATTAACATACAACATAAAGCTAGTCTATATGACCCCCAAACCATTTTCTTAATGTCACGGGTTACCCTAGTTTAGGTTATTGGCATTTTTTACTAAATCTTCTCTAGTTTAGGGCATTGGCAACTATCTCTCCTTTTGCATATTTTTAGGTGGCATACAAAGTCATTTCCTTCTTTGGCTTCCTTGCGGCCTCAACCTCAATGATCATCTTTTGCAAACTTACTTTCTTCAATACTCTCTTCTTTATCCTTTCAAAGTTGAATTGTAGCCACTTAGGAACATCTAGATTCTCATCACTTTGGATGGATGGGTTCATGATAGTTACAACCTACTTTGGCCTTTGTTCTTCATCTTGTTGCTTGTGCACCTAAGTTTAAAATTTTGGAGGAGTCATCTTGGGGGTGGGGGCCTAGATAGATCCTCGTTTTCGTGTTCTCCATGCTTCTTTGACTTCATATTCTAAGTTCCTTTCGACTTATATTTCATTTTCATGAGTCAACTTATAGTTCTTAATTTAGTTATAGGCTAGTATCTTGTGTGTTGATTGTACCTCTTTGTTTGATAAGGTTTTGGGTGGATTTTAATCTCTAATTTTGAGGAAAAAGTTTCCCTATAAATGTAATTTCAAAATTCATTTTGAGGGTCTAAGAATTGATTATTTAAGGTCCAAGTCTAGTAACACTACTTAGTTTGTTTTCTTTCAAAAGACATTTAGCAAGAGGCTGTAGATTGAATACTTGTGCTTTGCTGGTATATTTTGAAGAATTAATGGAAATGAAGTTCATAGTTTGCAACGGTATTTATTTGATTGCTTGGTATTCTTCTATTTCTTTCATTTTCCTTAGTCCTGAATTGATATTTACATTTATGAAACATCTTATTTGTTATAATCAATTTGTGCATCTTTCGTGGTGATTGATGTTAATAATGAACATGTGAATGAATAGTAGTAGTTGTTCTAGAGATTTCCTTGGTCTCATTTTCATGTTAGAATTGGCAATTTTGGCATGATAAATTATTTACATACAAAGTTATTTCTAGATTTTGTTGATAATGTGGGTTTAGGTAATACTAATGATTCATTTTCTCGTAGCCTTGTTCTATCTTTTTGAATTTATTTTAACCTTTTAGCTTAGGCAGATTGAGAAATCAACATTTCAACTTGATTAGTGACATTTTCCCCTTGAACAAACTGGCCACATGAACACCTTGTTATCTTGTATCATTGTTACCTTGGGAGGTATGGCTTCCTAGGAAATGATAAATTTTAAACATAAGCTAACTTAACTCAAGGGACTGAGATGGTATCCTACCATGAAAGATGATAGTTCTAAGCAAAAGACTACCTAGTGATATGAAAGTTGATGCAAGATAGTAAGGAAAACAAGGAATTTTATTTTGAACTTTGACAAGATTGAATCTTTGGGTGGAATTTTGAATGGATTGATAGTGAAAAGGCATGGTGATGCAGAGAATCCAATAAACTCAACCAATTAGGGAGATATTTCTCCCAACTCACCTATTCAATTAGGTGTCAACCCTTCACTGACTCACAAGACCCCTCACAAGGCCACAAGTTACTCAAAAGGATTCAATACCCCAAAACACACCCATACTCACCAACCCTCACCCAACCATTGAATCACACTCAAATAGGACAAATAAACATGTCTAGGTCACAATCCAACTCTCCAACATTCAATCACCACCAACACCCTCAACCCTTTTCACACAAATCCTCCTTCAACTGGGTCTTCTAATCCCCTCTAGTACTCAACTCACAAAATATATTAGATATCAAAAAACCAATTTAATTTAGGACACTCTTAAAAGGACCACTCAACATATACCACCATGGGTCTTTACCCTCCCAACCACCCAAAGGTCAAAGGAAGATTCATTGTTGCAACACTCACTTTTTGTGACAGTCTCAAGCACTTAGGACAGTCACTCCTTTCATGGCCATTCTTCTTCACAACACTCTATAAAACTAATTATGCTGATAGTGTACCTCCTTAAACATTCCACCAACACAAAACTCAATACCAAACTCCTTCCCAATCTCGCTAATGGACTAACTCAACTCACTGTCAAATTGTCACAGTCAATGCAAGGTTTAGGACAGTCATACACCCTCACGGATTGATGGGATTTTTTGGTCACCAAACACATGGATTATGTTTATAACTCCCTCACAAATTCCCCAATCTATTAACAAGATCATTCAAGGACCCTTGAGTCAATTACACCATCCAAACTCCATGCATACACTGTGTTCTCAGATTAAGACACAAAAATCAACACCTTCCACATATTTGCATGTGCCAAAATGCTCATGAGACCCTGCAATGATTAAGAAAATAAAATACATGATTATATGGGTCATCCCATGCCTTTAAATGGATTTATTAACATGGAAATGACCCCTAATGCATTTTAGTTTGCCTCGGGTTACCCTAGACTAGGTTTTTGACAATTTTCACCAATTTGGCTATAACTTTTGCAATACAGAACGAAACAAGATGAAACCAAAGGGACATTGAAGAGGATTTACCCCTATAACACATTCAAGATATTTTCCAAGCAAAATAACATTCTAAGGAATTCCAAACTCCAATATAGCAGTTTGCAATGTTAAAGAACTCAGAAATTGCAAGGTAAAACTAAGATATTCATTAATTGTGCTTAGTTACAATGCTCAACTGACCCTTGGTCATGGAGAGTGCCTTATTAAAAAACTAAAAGTCCTCCCTCAATGGTTAGAACCACCTTTTAAAATTGTCTCAACAAACTAACACCTAATTGCTCATAAAATGCACAAAACATTACTTTAATAATGTTGAAAATATTAGCAACTTTGTCAAAAATTGTTCCTAGACTCAACCCAAGACCACTATGACTCAAAAATGATAGAAATAGGTTCAAATAGGTATAATAACTTTAAATATCATTAAACATCACATTTGACCCATTGAGACATATTTGCAACATAGTGACTATTTTGACAATATTGATCATCATGACCCCCACTAGGACTCAATACACCATCTAATGGTCTTAATGACATTTATTACATGAAATATGGTCTTCTAAGACCTTATTCATAACGAAACTCAAAAAACTTGACCTAATACTAAATTGGATTCATGGTGGCCATCTTGTGCTAGGTGCTTTTGCCCAAAAGGATGATATGATACGGTGGAGAGAAATATGAGGGGGGAGTGGTAGGAAATGTTAAGGGTAGCTGCTACGTGGAGAAAGAGGAGGAATGGGATGTGTGGGGAAAGGGGGACATAAGGGATATAAATGATGGAAGAAGGAGATACGTGGGGGGAAAGAGGTTTAGGATGTGGGCGGTAGAAGGGGTTGGAGTTAGGATATGTTGGGGAATAAAGTGGAGTGGGAGGTATAAGGGGGTAATGAAAGGGTAAAGGGGATGTAGGTTATAATGGGAGTTATAAGGGGCAAGCAAAAAGGATAAGGGGGTAGGGTGGTAGGTTGGGATAGGGATAGGATATGGGTAGGCTAGGATGGGGGTAGGTGATAAGATGGAAAGGGTAGGTTAATAGGTGTGTGGTAGAGGTAAGTTTAGGTGACAACTTGCAAGTAAGCAGTAATTAAAGATTTAATTATAACAAAATTTCAAAAATGGTTTATATTTTATATTATTTTATGTCATTAACTAAAATATGTACGTGTTGTTTTTACAGCAATTTATGTGTCCTCATGAAACTGGCGGCCATGATCAGAGTGTTGCAGGTAGTTCAGGTGACGACGATTTTCTTGGCTTATCACTTTGAGTACCCAAAATACATCATACTCGATACTGTCAATGTTCATAATAAAGGTTCATCCTTGTTTACAATTCTTGCACTTTTCATATATTTAATGTTTTATATATTCAATGTATTATTCTTCAGGTGTTGTCAATATTCCTGTGCAAATGTCGTTGGCGCCTCATCAGAGGTTAGCCCCACCTGTATTGCCGACTGCAATGTCGGCAACACGTAGCATGCAGACATCCTCTACTGCACGTCATATTGGCCTGCCCACTGTTGGTAGATCCCTCTTTTGCTCTATCTTCTGTTATGTGTTTATTTCCCTTCAAGCGTTCTTTCTTGGGGGCATTTCATAGTGGATTCATTTTTTGCAGCAGGAGATGCACATGAGGATGTGCCAGAGCCGACCATTGCTGATAACATACCATCATTTCTTGGATCTTCTTGTATTGCTAGTACGGAAACGTTGCAGGCCATATTGATGGTGAGCGACAAAGAAATGATTCCCTTAAAGATACAGAAGGTTCCAGGTACTTTAAATCTATTATTATATATAGTCTAATTGTAATTTACTTTCTGATCACTCATTTTGGACTAATGATCCCATGAATTTTTTGCAGGAAATGATATTTTTTATAAAAATCTTAGTGACATTTCATTGCAGATATTTGGTCCCACCATACGTAAAAGGTGGAACATCATATGTGAACTAACCCTAATCCACTATTTTGATTTCATATTATTGCTAGAATAGTTTTCCTTTGATCCATTTCTTGAACTATAATAAATGTAGCTTTAGTTCAATTATGAATCTAACAGGTTTGTTTTTGCTTTAAAAGGTGGAATGACCAAGAAAAAAGGTTAAAAGATGAATTGACAAACCATATGGTTGAGTGGTTTGGAAATGACACCTTTGACAAAACCAAGCTCCTTGAAAAAGCTAGCACATATTTAAAGTATATGAGGGACCAATACAGGACCCATTTAGAGAAGAATATAAAGTACGAGCATCCCCCCATGATTCCAGAGAGGGAGTAGGACCTGATTTTGGATGCCAAGGAGAGAATTGAAAGGGAAAAAAGGAAATATGCCACCAGACACCAAAAGAAGGTACGAGATACTATTAAGAATGTAATTATGTACTAATTAATTACTCTTTATATTTATATAATCTAACATATTTCTCACTTTTCATAGACTGAGTGACACGTCAAAGGCAACCAAGGCAAGACAACAAAAGAAAGGGCAACACAAACTCGGCTCTAGTGATTATATGAAACTTGTTGCACGAATTGTAAGTATCTGTAAATGAAATATCGCATCAAAATATTTATAAATTGCAAACGTGTTTTTTTTTAATCAAAAAATGCAAGCAAAATTCACGATACCAAGCAAAAATACAGGGCTTTGAATTCAATAGAGCGCCCATAGAAGATGATAAGAGAATTGCCTACCAGCAAGGTTATACAGTCGTGGCTGATCGGCTATGAGAATTGAGTGGGAAAACACAAGCTTATGGTGCATATGTCATACAGGTAAATAAGCTAAATGAAAATTGTTTCAAATTGAATACTTTACCAATAATCTAATTGATGTTTAGTTCCAACATAAAGTGACTATATTTGTTTTAAATAAGCAAGCAATGATAACAATGTGCATGACATTGGAATGCAGCCTGCTAATCGTGAAACACCACCTACACATGAAGGTCTGGATGTGCATCCCAGTAGTGGAGGTATTTATTTTCTATTCAAATTTATTTATGTAATTATTAATACAATTAAACATCTTAATTTGTAATTAGAGTAGTAATTAATGTAACCTTTTTTGTTAATATTTTAGAGCATGTAGTCGGTGGTGACCAAGTGGAGCATGATTCAAGTACACATTATTAGGAACGTGATGTTCCCCAATCAGGTAAAGAGGACCACTGTTATTCCTTTAAACAAATATAATTGCAATTGGTGTTCAGCATTAATGTAACCTTTAGTATTTCAACTCCAGATGATCTAGAGGGTGTTCAGCATGTTGAGGTTGAGGGTAGACAAAATGATGTGGCCCCATCAGGTAAAGAGCGCAACAGTTATGTTCTCTAAATTATTGAAATACTTGTAACAATAATAAAAAATATTTTGAATTTAACTCATTTCTTTGTTATCGCAGAGGACCCCCCATTCGCTTCAGTGTCCTCGTCCTCAATATAAGACTAGGCATACATCGAGATCACGAGCAAAGGGTGGAACAACTGAAGAGGGGGGAAATGATGAAGAAAATGATGTTCCACTTAGTCTTTTCATAGCTTCAAAGAAAAAACAAAAAAAGAAATGATCGCAATCTACCTTATTTGATAATGACTGATTTTTATGTGTTAATGAATGTAATTATGTGCTAATGAATGGTTATGAATGATACGTGTTAATTAATATTGATGAATGTTGCATGTTAATTAATGTTAATCAATGTTATGTGTTAATGAACGTTATTTGATATTAATGAATGAATGTTATATTTTATTAATGGTAGAAAGAATGAATGTTAGATGTTAACAGGGAATTTAGAGTGATTTTTTTTGGGGGGGGAGGGGCCAAATGAGCTTCCACCTTCACGTGGTTGGCCCTGTTAAGTAGAGAATATTAAATTGTTCTCGAAACCAAGCGAAGCTCAATAAGATAACACACGTTTCAATATTTCATTATGTTGCACAGTTAATCTTATTGAATAATGTATATTGAATCTTAATTGCAGGGTCCAACAGAGCCAACGCGAACAACAACAACAACACAAGTTGTTGGGTATAATGAACTCCCATATTGTCTTGTATGTACACAAACAATATGAGTTGCTTATAGTGTTGATATCCATGGTGGGACTGCAAAAGTTATGAATATGCCTCATCCTTGTAATTTTTTTTATTACTTGACATTTTCTTTAGCATTTTGTTACTTCATGAATGAGATGTTTTCAGATGTCTATTCCATGAATACCTCTCTCTTGTATGCTTCATGATTGATGTGTCTTCAACATGTCCACTCCATGAGAACCTTTCTCATATATACTTGTAACTTATGTGTATTTATGTTTTACTTCATGGTTTACATGTATGACTCATGCCTTACATGTATTCATACATAAGGTTTGTGCTTTACATAGCTCCTTCATGCCTTATGAGCATTACTTCATGCCTTGCAGTCTTCTCAAAATATTGCAAAATCATTCAACAAGAAAAAGAGTAGTAGAGGATACATACCAAAATAAATTAGATCTCCCTCTTTATTTCCTCACTTTCTTCCCTATTTTCTTCCTCCCTTCTTTATCACTTCCCTTTTTCTTTATTTTTCCTTGATATAACTAACCTTTTCTCCTTAATGTTCTTCATGAATCCAAAGACTCCTTTACACTCCCCACTTTACATCCATGGCAACTACCTCCATAACTTCACTTAGTGTGAAGTAAATATTCTCTTCTACCATGGCCTTCATATATCCTTCACATATCCTTTCAAATATACATGTGTATATATATGTGTGTGTGTGTGTGTGTGTGTGTGTGTGTGTGTACACATATATACATGTATATGTGTGTGTGTGTGTGTGTGTGTGTGTGTGTGTGTGTGTGTGTGTGTGTGTGTGTGTGTGTGCGTGTGTGTGTGTATGTATGTATGTATATGTGTGTGTGTGTGTATCGACCTCATTCTAAGACTTTGAATCTTCTCTGCCCAGTTTTGCTTCACATTTCTCTTATGTGACAACAAAATGTGAGGATTTAAGAGACGCTTCAAATCATAATAGCCCTTAGCATTGGTTCAGAAAGAGTCTCATATTATGCCTCCTAGATTGGATGGCTCTGATCCTCATCACACTATTCAGCTTTGTCCTCCTCACTAGATTGTTTACACTCGTGATGACAAAATTCTGAAGATTATATTTCAACAATTTTTTTAATTTTTTTCTCGCTTCTTATTCAACGAGAATCGGTTAAGATATCCTTTCGGTGAAATATTTTTGTCCACCTTTGGTCAATGAAAAGAAATGTATTGTCATGTATAAAAGAGAGGGTGGATGGTGGGCACGTAGTCCCACACAGAGACATTTAATACAATATATATTAAGATGTACGGTCTAAAAAAGTCCACAATATATATTAAACTACCATATGAAATTGAAGAGTAGCAAGTCAATCTTTCCTATCCCTAGCCTATTGTGCCTTGCTACACAATATGAATAGAACCTTAGCATTATTGATCATACTCACCACCTTTTATTTTAAAATTTAAAATCAACATCTGCCTCATTTCTAATGTTGGTAAGGTTCACTATTTTTAAAAGAGTATTAGATAAAAGATTTGATGGAACAAAATTGACAGGGGAAAAGAATAACAACTTTATATTTTAGATGTTAAATGTTTTTTAATATATATTTTCTATATGATAATTAATATTTTGGGAGTAGTTAAGGATAAGGAGATCATTCTTCTATTTGATAGTCTATCCCCATCCTTATGTTATATTATACTTTTGTTCTAGGAAAGCTTTTGATCTTTTGCAATTAGTGTGGATTTTTTAAGGTGACTCTTTATATGTCCTAAAATTGTATGAGCCTAATAGCTTCTACTCTTGTTGATAGTTTGGTGGCTCTGAACAATGGCTCCTTTTAAGAAACGTGATCCTTGTAATTTTGGCCTTCTATGATGTGAAAAGAGGTTATGTTATGAATAATGGTCCAGATGATTTAGTTATTTCTTATTATGTTGAGTATGAGTTAATTTGGGCTTCCTTGGCTATGGTCACTATTTTCTACTAACTATTGTGATTTAGTGTGATTTGAGCATGGAATTCAAGTAATCAAGAGGGTGGAAACAATCTTAAAGTGTTAGGGGGTACACGGCCTTGACCAAGGGATGAAAGTATCGGGAAAGTACAAGTGATTCATGTGTAGATCAATGTATCATTTACCTATTAATTCCTAGCAACATTCTCAAATAAACAAGCAAAGAGGTATGTTGAGTGCATATATACATTTTATGTTGCCATGATATAAGTAAGATATCAAACATGTAACTTAGATTGATTTTCAATTTCATTCATAAATATTAGATCTTCCTTGTGGATTTTTGAATGCTTAATGTCTCATTGATTTCAATATCTTTATTGCAAGTACTCTTTTCAGCATGAAACTCCACTCATTGAGGTCTCTTACTAAATGCAAGTCAGTTATCCTATCAATGACGATACGTTTTGCATGCATTTTATGGGGAAATATTATTAATAGCTATGGTTGGGTTGTTCATTGTTTTGTGAAAATATATACAAGTAGATTGGGACATTAGAGTTATAAACACCGTAAATTGTGTTTGAGATCATTGTCCTAATTGTAACAGTCAATCATCATTGGCCCAAGGCCACGCCAACACCGTTGTGACACCAAGGTTTGTGCATATTGGTGTAAGGGCTACTCTTAGGAAATTTCATTACCATTACATATCCACACCTGGGGTTTCCAAATATGGCTTGTTTGAGTAGGCAGTATCACTGGTAAAATTGTGATTGTGATAATTGGTACCCTTAGGACAGTCATTAATATTTGGTCTATGGTACTTTTTTATGGCTTCTAAATGCTTCTATGGGGTGTGCAAGGGTCCCACGCATCTCTTCCAACATTCCATCCAAGGCACTTCACTCTCACCTATCTTATATTCCACTTTCTCTATGTTGTTATCCCAGAGGTCTGATACATGATGAATCTCATATCAGTCAATCAAATCTAGCATGTGTCTCAAAGGTTTTGGAGACCTGCAAGAAAGAGAAATGAAAATACATATTTAGAAGAGCCTTTCCAACCAGTGGTGTGAGTTTTTAACGGTGAAAAGCCCAAAAATACATTTTTCCCCCACTCATTGGAAACCCTAGTGAGGGTTTTGATAGTTTTTGGAAAAATAGTGATATCTTCTTCAAATTTCAATGGATCTCAATGCTACAAAAGATGAAATGAAGTTATTTCACTTCTCTATCATATCCAATCAAATTCTAATGAAAATATGATGAATTTCACAATTAAAAATAATGAGAATCGGACTGAAACATTTTTGTATGAACAAAAATCTCCAACTTCATTTAGTAAAACTTTCAAAATTCAACAAGACAAACTTGGGTGGTGTGACAAAGGCCTATTTATGCCCATAAAAGTGGGTTATAATCTCAAACCGTCAAAAACCAACCTCCCAACCAAATTTTAAAAAGTTGTCATGACAATAATGACAACTTTTTACAATTTTTACAATTTTTGCCCAATGGCCCTCAAACTTTCCCAATTACGTCCAAATACATAATAATGGCCTCAAATGGTCTTATTTACATGAAATAACACACACACACACACACACAAAAAAAAAAAATCAAATTTTGACCGTTTTGGCCAAACCTAGGTCCCTAGGGTGCTCCTACACCATCAAACCATGTGAATTAGCAAAAACAAACGTGTTTTGGAAGTTTTAATGAGAGAAGCTATAAATATTTCTACCTCTCAATAAATAAAAAAATAACACAAATCTCATTATTGATAAGAAAGTGTTCAGTGATTCATAGAGTTCCCCCAAACCCTTCAACAAATAAATTTAACAATCTCCTCATTGGCCTATCCTCAAGTGACAAACATAATAGACAAGTTGAGAAACCATTCTATATTGTGAAATCAAAATGCATACCTTTTGCATTGGTGAGATGTGAAATTGGGCTTGTAAAATGTTTTGCAAAACCATCTCATGTTTTCACCTTTATTTATTTTGTGAATTGGAGCTTGGTCTAGGAGGTTAGACAAGTTGTTTTGTAGGTTGTAGCAGTAATAAAGTGCTAGAGGAATTTAGAGAGAAGTATTCTTGTAACCCAGTTGAAGGAATAACACAAGCATTGTTCTCTTTGGTGTGATTTTTTTCTCACAAGGGTTTCACCATGCCAATCACATTTTCTTGAAAGATTCTAAAGCCTTTTTAACAAACCCATCCTATGCTTATCTTGCAATCGTAACGTTTCATGAGGTGACAACAACTATGAGTATTTAGGGGTGGGTACATTGAGAGTGTCGTCTGGTGTTGGTGTAGCATTCAAGTTCATATTCAAAGATTTCAAACAAAAGAGGACTTTGGAGTCGTCAGTTCCATATTCAAAGATTCCAAGTTTAAGATCCTTAATAATTCTCATTCTTCTCGAGGTTCCTAAGTAGCAGATTCATAATGTCATATGTTGATTTATTATGATGGTTTTAGGACCATTGCTTCCTACTAGATGATTGAAATGATGTCAAATCTAGGTATATTATATTGATCTTGTTTTGATTATCAACATTATTATATGATGCCATGATGCAAATTGAGGGGTATTCATTAGGGGGTAACTAGTATTGGTTAATGATCATGTTTTATAGATATGAGCATAATCATGTACTTTATATCACTTGAAATTGTATGATTTAAGAGTCATTCTTATCATGAGAGTTGTAAGAATCAAAATTGTGTTTATAACTCTCGAGAGATCACATAAGTGTGGTAGAGATAATCCATTGATGAAGCATATAGACTAGTTTTACTTTTATCACTATTTTACAATTAACATTGGTTTATGGGTTATAGATGGACCTTTTGTTTTAGCTAGGTCATTGTCTCTGTTTCACCTAAGTGGGTGGTAGCCGACGAGAAAATTATCTGGGGTAAAGGGACCCTAGAAAGGGTTGCATACCCACTCCTTTATATACCATCATGTTAGATGGGTTTTAAATAGTTTCAAGAACTACGAAGTCTTTGCGCCTTCACATAGGCAAGGCCATCTGTGATGAACCCCCGAGGCACTAGGTCTGGCCCTTAGGTTTTGCAATTCTAAGTTTGGTTTATTCTCGCCACTCCTTCAAAATCTTATGTATTCTCTATTTATCTATGCCCTCTTGATTCAGTTGTACTAGCTTTTTGAAATGAATTTCTCTATCCTTTCTATCGAATTGCTTTATCAATGTATCACTGAAATTTTCTAAGGTAGTGATTGAATCTTTCCCTTGGTCCATCATGCCATGATACCACCATTTGTGAGTCATCCCCTCAAGATGCAAGTTGGCAAACTTGATGGCCTCTTCTTCAAACTTAGGATTCAAAAGGAAACATGCGTCCAATTTTTGCAACCAATCTCTTGTTGAAGAGCTATCGGATACAGTAAAGGTGGGAATGGTGATCTTTCCAAAGCAGTGTTGAATGTCCTTTTGGGGCTGCTCATCACATCTTCTCCTCCTATGCCCATTCCTTGTCTTCATCTCATACTACTTTTTAAAGGAAGTGTCTCTTCATATGCCAGCACTTAGGGCATTGTATTTATCATGAAGTCTTGTCATTTCATCTCCCTAATTGGATTTCTCTTCTTCCATTGGTGTTGTTCCTTCCTTTTTCCAGAAAATTGGCTTTAAAGGCTCTTGTATTTGGGTTAGCTAATTCCCTATCAGCACCAGAGTTGCTCCCTTTGATCCCATTTTTAATAGGTTTACCAGTATTCAATGGTTCATATAGTCCTCTTAGGAGTTGGACAATTCCAACCATGGTGCTCCTCATATTAGCTTGAAACCCGTGCCCCTCATATGTGTATTTTTTATTTTTTTTTAAATAAATATCCATTGGAATTCTGACGACAACTAAACTTTGCACCAACAGCCAAACCTTTGGACCAACAACATCCTCGTCGGTGCAAAGTTTCTGGTAGCCGTCAGAATTTCAACGCCAACTGAAGAAACATCCGATGAGGATGTTGTATGTTCAATGACACTTTCTTGTTGGATGGTCGTCGATGCATATTTGTGGGGGAGTGTCGGAATTCCGACGTCCATCCGATGACATTTTTGGTCGGAGGAGCGATCATGGCCGTCATCGAAAGAGTTTACGATGTCATCAGAATTCCGATGTTAAATGGCATCATCAAAAAGTCCGACGATGAGTTTTCAACGACTTCATTTGTTGGCAGTCTGACGAAAAGTAGTCGAAATTCCGACAATAGGCCGTTAGAAATTAGCCCCGAATGTACTAGTGACACAAGCCAAATGCAATGAATTTGTACCAAGACTTTTGATTTTGCATTTAAAGGCATGTGAAAAGGGTTCTAACACAACTTTAAGTGATGGTAAAATCTTCTAAATGATTACGGTTCACCTTCTAGGGCAACTGTTTCTCTAAGTCTGCTATATTGTCTTCACTGAATTCTGGTTCATGATACTCATGAAGGTTTGCAATATTGAATATAGGTGATATGTTCAAGTCATTCACTAACTCTACTTCATATGCATTTTGAGAACTGAATTTCCTCAAGATCTTACAGGGTCCAAACTTCTTCATCTGCAACTTGTTATAGGTTCCAACCGGGAATCTCTCTTTTATCAGATGCACCATCACGTCATCACCAACTTCAAATTCCTTATGTCTCTTCTTCTCGTCTTCCTTCTCCTTATACTTGTTTCTCATATCTTCCAAATGTTGCTTAACCTGAATATGTAAGGCTACCATGTGGTCTACAAAGTCTTATGCTTCTGAACTTCTCTGATCATCACTATTGATATCCCTTAATTCTAATATACTTTTTGGATGCACTCCAGTAACTATCTCAAAAGGTGTTCTTCCAGTACTCCTATTCACTGAATTATTATAGGCAAACTCTTCTTGTGCAAGAATAAAATCCCAATTTCTAGTTTTATCTCCCACCAAACATCTAAACAAATTTCCCAAGCTTCGGTTAACTACATTTGTTTGTCCATCGGTCTGTGGGTGAAAAGTAGAACTGAACTTCAAATCTGTCTTCATCTTCTTCCAAAGTGTTCTCCAAAAGTAACCAACAAACTTAGTATCTCTGTCTGAAACTATGCTCTTAGGTAATCCATGCAATCTCACCACTTCCTTGAAAAATAGGTCTGCTACATGCACTGCATCTGATGTCTTCCTACAAGGTATGAAATGAGTCATCTTAGAGAATCTATCCACCACCACAAATATAGAATCATTCCCTCTCTGTGTTTTAGGCAATCCAAGTATGAAATCCATGCTTATTCCTCCCAAGGTCTTACTGGTATTGTCAAAGGTTTATGCAATCCCACATTCTGACTACTCCCTTTTGCAACTTGATAAATTCTACAACTCTGCACAAATTTCTTAGCATCCTTATGAATATGGGGCCAAAAGTACTGCTCACTCACTAAGGCTATTGTTTTGTCAACACCAAAGTGTCTGACCAATGCTCCACTATGTTTCTCCTTTATCAAATTCTCCCTCATAGAACTCTTAGGTATTCACAAGTGAACTCCTCTAATTAACATCTCATCCTGAATGAGATAATCCAACCACTTACTCCTATCTGTCATAACTGGTTCTCTACATGCTTTCCAAGGTTCTCCAAAATCCGAGTCATCATAATACAAGGTCTTCAACTCTTCAAATCCTAGCACTGTCACTCTCATTTCTGTCACCAAATTCCTTCTCCTACTTAATATTGCATCAACAACTTTGTTAGATTTCCCACTTCTATGTTTCAACACAATGGTGTAACTCTGCAAAAATTCTACCCATCGCATGTCTCTAATTCAACTTATTTTGACTTCTTAAATACTGCAAGGCTTGATGATCTGTATACAGCACAAACTCTTTAGGCAACAAGTAATGTCTCCACTTCTTCAAGGCTTGAACTATGGCATAGAATTCATGATCATATACTGAATATCTTCTCCTAGCATCATTCAACTTCTCACTGAAATAAGTTGTTGATCTCCCTTCTTGACTCAAGACTGCTCCTATTGTTGTTCCACTTGCATCACAATCCACTTGGAATACTTTATTGAAATCCGGTAAAGCCAACACAGGCTGCTCAGTCACTTTCTGCTTCAATAACTCAAAACTTTTGTTTGCTCCATTGGTCCACCTGAATTCCCTCTTATATCCTCTCATTGTCTCAGTCATGGGGTTACAAACTGAACTAAAATTTATGATGAACTTCCGGTAAAAAGTAGCTAATCCATGAAATGATCTTACCTCTCCAATGCTTTCTAGTGTAGGCCATTCAACAATTGCTTTCACTTTCTCAGGGTCCATCTTCAAACCATCAACAGATATCACAAATCCCAAATAGATTAACTCATCCTTCATGAAAGTACACTTTTTAAGATTTATTAGCAACTTCTCTTCTCTCAACCTCTACAAAACTTGTCTCAAATACAACAAATGCTCCTCTTTTGTCTTACTGAAAATCAGAATGTCATCCAAAAAATAATAACAAACTTACCCAAGAATTTCTTCAATACCTCATTCATCAGCCTCATGAAAGTACTCAGTGCATTAGTTAACCCAAAAGGCATCACCAACCATTCATACAATCCTTCATATGTCTTGAATGTTGTCTTCCACTCATCTCCTTCTCTGATTCTGATCTGATGTTATCCACTCTTCAAATCTATCTTGGTAAAGTACTTTGCTCCACTCAAACAATCCATTATGTCATCCATCCTAGGCAAAGGAAACTAGTATTTCACTGTGATCTTGTTTATTGCTCTTGAATCGATACACATTCTCCACTCTCCATTCTTCTTAGGTGCTAACATTGTTGGTTCTACACAAGGGCTCAGACTTTCTCTTATCAAACCTTTCTCTAACAACTCATGCAGTTGTCTGTTTAACTCCTCATTATTCGTCAGTGTCAACCGGGGTGCAGCTTTGTTAGGAAAACTAGATCTAGGAATTAAATCCATGCAATTACTGATACTTCTTACCAGTGGTAATCCATCAAGTACATTATCTAAAATGATGTCTTCATATTCTATTAGTAATTTCTTTACCTCCTATGGTTGTTCTTCTTTCAGTTCCAGTTTCTCAATCTTCCTAGGAACCAAGGAAAAACATACATTCTCATGTCTCATTCCATCCAGGAACTTCCTTCCATCCACCAAATAGATCCTAGCATTCATACAGACTTCACTCTTCAAAGGCTCCTCCAAAGGTTTGCTTCATTCCATTTGCCACAATGGTGTATATGTTCTTCGTCCCATCATGTACTGCTTATCTATCAAATTGCCAAGGTCTACCCAAAAAAAGGTGACAAATATCCATAGGCATAATATCACACAAGACTTCATGATAATTCCCAATTTTTAATTTCACCAAACATTTCTCACTTACCAACAACTTATGTTCATCATGAATCCATGCTATCTGATAAGGCTTAGGGTGCTTCAATCTTTCCAAGTTTAACGTATTGACCATTTCTTCTGAAACAAAATTATTTGAACTACCACTATCAATAACAACTTTGCAGCACTTATCGGATACCTTACATCTGGTCTTGAACAAATTCCTCCTCTACGAGGGCTCGTCATCTTCGCCGATATGATACAAAACTCTCCTCATCATCAACAGTTCTCCATCTTCTAGTTTGTTAGTTGATCCGGTGGGGTTTTCTTCCACCACTATTGCTCTTCTGGTATTCTATGTCTTCTTACATTCAAATGCAATTCCCTTCTCCTCCACACTTAAAGCAAGTTCCTCTAAATAATCTCTTGTCTTGTCTTCTATCATCTTTTCCAAAATTTTCATTATGGTAGCCATCAGGTTCTCTCCTCCGGTAATAGTTTCTATCATCCTTCTGGTATGAATTACCATCTTTGCTCACTTCCTTGTCCTTGTTATGATCTGTACAGGTACTTCTTCCTCCAGTATAGCCTCTTCCTCCCTGAAATCTACCTTCAGTAAACCTTCCACCTCTGTCTCTTTGTCTTTGCTCATGTCTTTTGTTCAACTTTTCTTCAGCCTTCAGGGCATACTAATAAGCCTCTTCAACACTCTCTAATTTGATCAAACTGAGTTCATCTTGTATAGACATCCATAATCCATTCAAATATCTTGCAACTTGTTCAATTTCATCATCCACATGTTTGGATCTAATATTCAACTTGTAAAATGCTTCGGTGTATTCCTTCACACTAGATTCCTTCTGTCTCAAATTTTGTAACTTCTGGAACATATCTACTTGATAATCAGTTGGCATAAACTTTGATTTCAACTTAGCAACCATTTGATCCCATGTCTTGATCTTATCTTTACCTCTTATTTGTCTATCAACCTGCAAATGTTCCCACCAAAGAGATGCATGACCTTTCAACTGAGTATAGGCATATTTCACCTTCCTTTATTCTGTAGTGTTCTCAAAATCAAAATACTTCTCCATCTCTGAGATCCAATCCATCAATTCATCGGAATCCAATTTTCCATCATATTCCAATGAGGTAAAATGTAGTTTAGTATTAGCCCTACTCAAAACCCTCAAAAACCTTCCCTCATCCAGATCAATTGCTGGTGGGTTTGCTTATTCTGTCGGGGTTTCTTCTCCTTCATCTTCACTTACATTCAATATGTCGGCCTCTTCTTTGTGTAGTCTCCACAACTTCCAATCGGGTTGTTATCTGTTACAACATCTCCATCACATCAGGGTTTGCATTCCCACGCACTCCACCATTCCTAGTTCCTCTTCGCGCCATCTTTCACAAGTCCTCTGCAGCTACAGATCGGATCCACAGTCCACCACCCTACAACAAAATTCTCAGGACAACGAAAACTCACTCTAATACCACTTGGTGCAGTCACCAGTAAGGAGGAACCTCAAAGAGATCAATTTGAACTGATCAGCAAGAGTAAACACAACGAAAACACAAAGATATGATGGAGGCAATGCAGAACAACTTGAATTATAACATGAAGTATGAATACAACCAACCGATAACAACCTAATTACATAAAACCGACTCACGGGCCTGCTAGAACATACATAATAGGTCACAACCGGGACCTTAAATCTCAAGATCTATCTTCTATGCTCTATCCTTAACCTTTGATCCTCCTGATGATTTCTAATGCTTACTTACAATGATATATACGATCCAAGAGGATCTAGTAAGCCCAAAAGGATCAAAACCCAAAGAACAAGACCTAACGTGTAAAACTAACAAGGTTGGCCTCTGCCACGAGATTCCTCCAAAAAATCCAAAGGATGAACTGTAGATCATGGGAAAAGGTTGGCCACATGCCAAGAAACATCAGAATCAACGCCCAAGGCTTCGCAAGCTTCAGAAGGGTTCTGGTAGATCACCAATATATAGGTCCAGGCAACCGGTAACAAGAAGTTGTCAACCAGTAATAGGAAACTGTTAAGGAAACCGATAGTGATAACTTGTCAGAAAATGATCCAAATGCTATGTCGTCTAGGAATAAGGAAGATGATCGAGTCTTCAAGTACAATCCAACTCCACAGGTTCCGGCGAGCCAAAATCGGTACACACAGGAAGAAAAGCTAAAACTGCAAACAGAAAGCAAAACATAAAATAAATATTTTTGGTTGATGCAAGATTGCCATGAACCGAGGATGCTCCTGTATCATTCACAATTCAATTCTAATGCTTGAATATATCAAGGTTCTTATTTAATGTTTATGGCCCTATTAATATGGCTAGAAAGAAAAAGGTTGAAGGAGGAAATTTCAAGACAAGTTGAATTATTGCATAATAAGAATATTTTGTTAGGGTGGAATTTCAATGCAATTGTAGGAGCGATGGATAAGAGTGATGGTTTATAGTCCCCTACTCAATCTAAATCTAAGGAACAAGTACTTGAATAGAGATAAGGTCAAAATTCCAACTCCAATAAAGTAACTTGGTTAAAATATCGAATTGGAAATTAGAAGTTGAGGATGACCCTTACAAAATACTCAAACAAAGAAAGGTCTAACCCTCTAGTGTGATATGATTGCTTTAAGGAAAGAATGTCAAGCTTCACAATCTAAGGGGAACATGAGAAATGCACTTCAACAACAAAATTTCTATAATTTTAATACATAGGATAACTCAGGTGCAAAGTGAAAAGCTTCAAGGTTTTGAAGATCAAGAGGAAGGCATACCAAGAACCAAGGTAAGGTTGAGCTCAAAACTTTGACACAAAGAAACAATGCAATAGGCCAGGATTTCAGAGATTAAGGGGGTCATAAAAATAATAGCTATAGAATAGTAACCTTGAAACCTTGGCACACAAAGGAACTTAAGGTAAATTGTCAAGGTTTCAAAGACTAGGGATAGTACAAAAACAATACTCTAGTAAATGAAACTCCAAAAGTCTAGAAGTTCAACAACAATGCACAACCTAAGCATTTGAACAATACAACCCCTCACACTTAGACCTTTTGAGACTTTTGTCACATCCAACACATTGATAAACATATAAGGAATGACAAAGGATACACTTACGAAAAAAACTAGACAAAAGGAAAACCCACCTAGTCTCTCTCAAATCAATTATAAATGGTAAGTTAACACAAGCCAATTGCAACGAAATATACCAAGACTTAGCTTTTGCATTTCAAGGCATATGAAAAAAATTCCAACAAATCTTTTAAGTAAGGTAAAATCTTTTATTCTATTGTGCCTTTGAATTATAATGATTTAATATATCGAATAATATGATTAGAAAAAATAAAGCTATATGAAAAAATTTCAAGATAGGTCAAAATATTACTTGATAAGAATGTTTTGTTAGGATGGAATTTAAATGCAATTGGAGGAGCGATGCATAAGAGTGATGGTTCATAACCCCTTAATCTAAATATCAATGAGTTTGTGGGAAAGAATAGCGTTTTAGACATAATTCCGAGAGAGTTCATATACCTGAAATAATAAAAAGAAGGGTTTTGTCCTATGGTAGAAAGACTAGGTTAGGTTTGGGGTTTCTTCCAACTAGTTGCCACGACGGTGATCTTGAAGACCTATATTCATCTTGTGGCAGGACCAAATCACCCCCAATTAAGCGTCAAAATTCTTCTGGATGTAGTTCAACTCCATTGTTCCTTCAAATTTGAACTAATGTGGCAGAATCTACCAAATGGCTTCTCTCAGTTCGATATTTTGTGGAATTATCGCCTAATTGTAGGAAAAATTCCTATGTATCATTTTGCCTGTAAGCTCCGTATCATCAAGCAGAAATTTAATTTTTAGAATAACGATGTTTCTGGGAGTCTTTTGAAGACAGAGTAGTGATTAAGTTTTCCGTCAAGCAGGTCGCTTTAGTTATCCAAGCCTCAAGTTTGACAGATAAGCTTATGGAGGAAGAATCTTGACTTTTGGCATAGCAAGATCTTTCTCTGGATCAAGGGAACGGTGATTATCAGGGGGAGATTAAAATACTTCCTATTTTCTTGTTTTTATGGTTGGTAAGCATCAAGCCAACCGTAGGCCATATCTTAGATGCTAATGGTAACAAAGTGGATGAGGCAGATGCAATAGCTAGAAGTGTTTTCTTATTTCAAGATTTTTCTGATAGAGGAAGTGGAGGTTAATTCAGAGACGAAAGAGCATCTTTTGGAGAATACTGCTATGGTTCTTAGTGCAAAAGATTATCAAGGTTGGTTTGCTATTTTTTTATATAGGAAGTTAAAAATGCAATCCTAGTGCTCTGGGTCCTCCTAGTTTACATGTAGATTTTTTCCAATTCTTCTGTGATATTTTAGAGGAGGTAATTGAAGTGGTCAATGATTCTCTTAGATTAGATAAGGTGTTAAAAAATCTTCATATACACCTTGCTTGCATTGGTTCCTAAAAGGAAGATGTTGAATCACTAAAAAAATGTTGACCCATAGATTTATACACCATAAACAAAATAATGTCTGAAGTTATTGCAGAAAGAATTATAGGGCTTCTGCCTAAGCTAATTGAAAAAGAACGAGGAAGACAAATCCATGATGGGGTTTTGATATCAAATTAATAATGCACACTTTAGCCAAAAGATAGATTTATCAGTGGTCATTTAAGTTAGATGTTGCTAAAGCATGTGATAGAATGTCATGTCATTTTATGTAGTAAAGTGCTGATTGCTTTTGGGTTTGGTATCAAATGGATGGAGTGGGTGTTTCAAGTAGTAGTAGGGGCTTGGTTCGTTATTTTATTAAATGGTTTGCCATCCAAGTTTTTCCACAATTGTAGAGTTGTCAAGGAGGTCCTATACCTCCCTACCTCTTTACCCTTTTGGTGGAATCTTTGGGTCAAATGATCAGCAATTTCAAAAGTATAAGGAAATTATCTACAACTTGTTTAGCTTCTCATTTGGACCTAATGTTGCATGGATAGTTTGTAGATGATACTATTATTTTGGAGTGATAAAGATCACAAAAGAGAGACCATGAAAAGAAGCTCTTGAGGTTTATAGGAAGGCCTCAAATCAACAGATAAAGATCTAATTCTTTTTCATTACCTCGCGAAGGTTTAAGGGCATATAGCAAGAAGTCTAAGCTTTAATATCATGCATCTTAGACTTCCTATATCTGTCGGAATATATAAAGCTTCATTGTGGAATGAAGTAATTCAAACACCTTTAAAAGTGTTCTGAGCGCTTGGAGTGGGAAATGGCTCAGATTAGTAGGACGAATTTTAAAGGAAAGCCAGTGTTACCAGCTATTCCAATCTATTTCCCCTCCATTTTGTCTATCCCTAAGTTTGTCTTGCAAAAGATTGATAGAATTTGCAAGAATTTCTCGTGGCAACGTATAGTAGAAGAAAAAATTTACATTGCTTAAATGGGAGAAAATTTGCATCCTTAAAGTTCAGGTGGGGCAAGAATTACATATTTGGAGGCCCAAAATAGAGCAGTAGGAGCTAAACTTGTATGGAAAATTTTAGATGAACTAGATGCTCCTTAAACAGTGCTTTTGTAAGAAAAATACGAAAGAGGTTTTCACCCCTTTGCGTTCTTTAACTCAGAATTTCTTCCAAAAAGTTAGTCCATTTGAAGATTGATTAAACAATCCAAATCTCTAATAGAAAGGAAGCTAACTTGGGTCTTGGGAAATGGAGACGGTACAGATTTTTCGAATGCTTGGTAGACAGGTAACGATCCCCTTCTTTCTTCTAGTATTTTAGAAGGGACAGAGAATTAGTTTAGAATCATGAGGTCTCAGAGTGTGCAAGAGGAGAGTAAAGTAAATGGGAGAAATTGAGCGTTTGAAAGAGTTTCGCTAAAGCCCCTAATCCAGTAGAACAGAAATTACTTCAGGAGTCTATTCTTCACCTCATTCTATTCTCAACTTTAAATCACTCTAACAAGGCCAAGTGGAATGTTCATCCTTCTATTATTTATAAGGTATCAATAAGGTACTCTTTGCTCAAACATCAAAGGTTTCCATATTTAGAGAATTGACCAATTAAGCTAAATTGGTGCAATGCTCATTTGGTTAGCAACATAGCAGTATAGAATAGAATCTTAACTTATGATAATATAACTAAGCAAGGGTTTTGTGGTCCTTCAAGATGTTTGTGTGCTAATACAGAGGAAAGTTGAAACTATTGAACATCTGCTTCTCAGTTATCCATGTTCTCCTTCTATATGGTATGAAATGTTGAACTATTGAGCCTCACTAGGGTAGTACTTGGTCCAGTAAGGATGTTAATTTGTACTTGGCTAAGAGGGTCTAAAAATGTATGGTGTTTATGGAATATAGTACATTGTGCCCTTTTTCAGAAATCTGGTTGGAGAGGAATTCTAGAATTTTCAGGGACAAAGAAGCATCTGAAGAGCGCTGCTTGAAAGGAATTTCCATGTCGATCAAAAATTATGCACAGCCTCTATTGAATGAGACAAAATCTTTCTTCTCTCACTCTTATCTTCCGATATTGAAAAATTGGGGCTTGATGTTTCTCCCCACGTTCAACGGTTAAGAGGGAAAATTTGTGGCAAAACTATAGATTTTATAAATAAATTGGGGCTTGGATGTTTCTTAACCCCTTAAAGGGTTAAGATGGAAAATTTATGGCAAAGCTAAACGTTTGAATAGAAAGGTAGTATGGGAGTGAGAAATGAGAAGTGGAATCCTCCTCTGGATGGCATAGTTAAAATGAACTTTGATGGTGCATCCAAAGGTAATCTGGCATGACAATAGAGGGATTTGTTATAAAAAATGCTGAAGGAAGTTTAATCTATAGAGATTCTTTATTTTTTGGCTGCAAAACTAATAATGAAGTGGAATGAGAAGCTTTCCTATCAAGTTTGGGAGCCACAGTCTCACAATTTTTTTAGATCCGACAGTAGAAGGTGATTTTTTGGTAGTAATCAATGGCCTCCAAAGTCCAAACAGGGTTGTCTCTTATATTCTTAATTGGTCGGTTTGTAGAAGAAGTGGCAATGTTAAAAGATAAATTTGTATAAATTAGTTTTCTTCAGTGCATGCCTCGTCCGAATACTGTTGTCGATTACATGGTTAATATGGTATAGAGCAAGAATCTATAACTGCTATTTGTAGTATCCCACGTGCATTTTGTAGTGAGTTTGGCAAACTTACTGCAGAGTTAGACATATCACATTAGAATGGGCAAGTGGAGGTAGGAAGTGACTACATGATTCCAGTCTTCTGCGGTGGTTTGATCCATAGGGCACGCCGCCACAAGAAGCTATGTTTTAGCATCTACTTTAGCTCTCTAGAAGGTGTCGAAAGCAGGGTTGAGGGAGAGCTTCTGGAGCTGCAGGAGATGTGGAGGTAATAGATGATTTTTAAGGATGGGATCTAATAAAACCCCAACAAAATTATATAAAAAATAATATTTTTATTTAGTTCTGTTCAATTCCTTGTGCCTTTTATCTATTAGTGCAAAGTAAATTCTAACATATTTGCTTTAGCAAATGTATCCAACCTCTGTAAAATAGAATTATATATCTAACACAAATTAGTAACATATATTTAAAGTTACTTGTAAACTGTAATTGTGTTTTTTCAAAGGTGATGGAATGAACCTTATTTATTTGGTTTCAATTATAAACAGGATAGTCTTTTTTTGTTACTTTGTGAGTGGCCATTGACGAGTAAACATTTCTTGTTAGATGGTAAATGGTAGTAATTAGGCAATCTTTTTCTTGCCATGGTTCTTAATATTTTTGTTACATTAACTCATTTGGTTGACTTGTACCACCAAGATAATCCCATCTTCCTAAGGAATTCTTAAAACATGAGACATGGTTTTGGTTAAATGTAGTAAATAACAAGCCTTATTAGTTGAGATTGAAAGAAAATTATGGCACAAGAGGTCCAAATTGAAATGAATTACTTGTTCATAAATATTAATTACTTTAAATTTACCCATATGTCACCAAAGGATGTTCTTTTTGTCTCTTGAAATAACATGACAAATTGCAAAAAGCCATAGCATGTAAACAGCCATCCAATTTCATACACTGAAAAAAAAGAGTTATCTTAATAATACCCGTGAACATTAACTTGAACTAATAATTATTCGTAACTTTAATTATGTTCACTAGTACCATTAGAGTAATATGATTTATATTGCAGTTTTCATCATATAGACTAGATGATGCGTGTTATTTAGATGGTTGAAGATGTCATATAAGTTCATTAGTGCATTTTGAGTCTCCCACTAGAGATCAAAGATGATCTCCAAAAAATATTTTGAAGACCATTACAAGTTGTCACTAGATAATTTACCTCGCCAACTATCCCCACAGTATTGTAGAGGATATCCAATATGTAAATGTTCAATTATCTACCATACAGCCCTTGTAGATCAAGCTTATACGGGTCCTTGAGATAAACCATGGTTAAATACAATTATAAACACAGCTCGATAAGAAAGCCAATCACTATCTTAACACATTCAGTTGAGTCACGGAAGAAAAGAAAAAGTAAGCACTCGAACGCCAATTCAAGTTATATATTTGAATTACTAAAAGAGAAAATATATAAATGCAAATAAATCTTTTTTCAAAAGCAGCTGGCCACCAACCTGTGAAATTATTTATACTGAACTATTTGTTCATTGAGGTCCACAAAGAACATAGACAAAAGTGTTAAATGTGTTAAATTAAACATTGCATGGTCAATATGGTGCAACTAATTATACCATTTCATGGCATTCTTCAACCTAAGTGTCATTTACAATGGAGAAACAAGTTAAGATACACCTAGCACAGAATACTATTCGCCCACAAATGTCAATGTCAATATGAATTTTTTTTAAACCACAAAAAACCCCATACATGTGCCACATCCATGAATTTGTATGATTTTATATTTAGACATTTAAGTCATTGGATTTAAAATCAGGGAATTTTTAAAAAGGATCAACAAATGAAGCCAACACAACGTTTGCCACCATTTAAAAGTGATGCAAGAAAGCTACAACAATTAAATTATTACTTATAGAAATAATCTGCAGCACATCAGATTTGCATATATTCCAAGCAACATTTTCCTCTACACTTGAAGAAATTCAGTGCTACATATCCAAACTGCATAAGTCATTAATTAGTATGAGCATTTGACATGGTCGGCAACTAACTGATAAGTTATCCCTTATTGTGAACAATAAAATTCTCATACAATGCTTCCTCATCATATGTTTAACTTACAACAATACAATAATCAAAATCAATTCAAAATGCCATTCCTATTTTAATTTTCATTTTACAATAATGTTACATTTGAGATGTGTTAGCAGGGTCAATAATTATATTATACATTGCATGAGCATATATAACCAATATGCTCTTGACTGCAATCCAACTAATCTAAAGGATGCTTATACTAATATCACAGACTGAAATTTCTTGAGTGCAATACATTTATAATGCTCATCAACTATCACTCGCAACATTCGTACCCTTCTATTCCTTCCATTGAGAGGTCTGGTATACCCACAGCCTTCTCGCCCCCCTTAGTTCCAGATGAATGAGCATCTCAACAAAACACCTTTTATTTGAACAAATGGACAGAGGCCAGATTATCTACCATTACTTCTCAAGCTCATACCCTTCTATTCCTTCCATCAAGAGGTCTGGTGTCTGGCCCACTTAATGCAGGCCTGAAATTGTAACTTGTATGAAATGTCTGAGAATTATTTGCATAGAATTGTCCATGCTCCCTCTCTGACATTAGCATGGGAACTGGCAGATTTATACCTGTTATGGGTCGCATGCCAACAAACGAAGGATGCGGAGGCACTTGTGGCAGATTAGGTGGAGGTTGAAGCATTTGCATAGGTGCTCCTAGAGGTATTAGCATCTGTGGAGGTCCCCTTTGAGGTGCAGGAACCCTTGATGGCAGGCACTGTCCAACCTGAAAATTTCCATTTGGTGCCCCTAACTGAGGTGGTATCATAGGTTGCATTTGTTGCATTAATGAAGTTCCTGGTGTAAAATACAGACGCCATTCAGGAACATCCTCACCATTCCATAATTTTTCAACTTGAGTATGTGCATTGGTGGGAGTATGATGTGGTGGGATCATAACTGGCTGTTGACCAATTTGTGGGGCAAAGTTGACAACTCCAACATCAGGGGTACAACTATGTCCCATTGAGAATGGAGCATCACACTGTCCATACTTCTGTATCAACTCTCGAATTTGAATTGATGGGTGAGGAGTAGCTGGTGGTCTCGGAACCTGTTGTGGAATTTGATGACTAGCAAGATGGCCAACAGGTGGATGAAAACTATCTTTTGATTGGAAAAAAACTTGATCAGTATTTGTGGAGACTTGAGGTGGTTGACTTGGACACTGGGAATTAGGCATGGGTTGCAGACAACGCTGTGGAGGAAGCTGACTGGAAGGAGGTTGGTAAGATGCGGACACCCCGTTGTAATCAAATTCAGGAAGATCATCATCATCTAAATTTGTGGTATTTGTTTGAGTATAAGCATTATTTATAACAGATGCTGCATTAGGCCCAAATCCTGGTGGCACATCATCAATCAGATCATCATCATCATCATCATGCAAAATAGATACTTGAAATTTAGGTGCATTAATTCGAGGATCAATAGATGCTACCCTTGGTGGGCAGGAATTAAATCCAGGGGGAATATCCATTTCTGAACAATCTTTAGCATGAGTTGTATTTTCAACATGTGTAATAGTTTTGCTTGTAGATACCATAAACGGCAACTTATTGCTAACAGGATATTTATCATAGCTAGTGCTTATGTCATTTTTTGGGCTGTCAGTTCCATGTGGCACAGACTCAGAGACTCCAGGATGAGTAGGTGAATCCAGCATATGACCAGATAATGCAAGCTGTTTTGCATTTATATATTGTTTTTCTGGCATTGTATGCATGGCATTAGATGTTACATTATTCCTTCGCCATACAACAAATCCAATCAGACCATCCTGTTCATTTATATTTTCAAAATGTTCATAAGAAATAAATTTATCCAGCATTTGCAATGTCGCAACATTGGATGGGCATAGATAAAGCTCAACGCCTGGAGCAGGTTCTGCATATCCTACCCGCTCATCTTGCTTATAAGAAATAGCAATCTGCACAAAAAACAGTAACTAGAAATCAAATGACCCTTACAGCACAAGTGAGATCAATAAATACTCGAATTTATCTTGACTCACCTCCTGAATGTTTTCCAGACTGTTCTCCAAAGAAGCAGTTTTGCAACAAATGGAAACCACCTGTGTAATAGAAAGGTCACGTAATGAGATCGTCTATAACAACATTACAGGACAACATTTGCTCCAAATACTTGTGATAAAAGATACTGAAACTTCTTTAACAATTAGAAAACATTTTTTCTGTCCCAACCATCAAGTGTTTATTTATTTAATAAGCTGATTACACTTCATATTTCCTGATTTATAGTTTAAATGACTTTGCCAGAAACGGTAAAGAGGTAACAGCCAGATTGGAGAATGTGGCAATTTTAGAACATTGGAGGGTAAACGGACAGTATCATTTTTTTTGCTTGAATAAATCAGTATTAAAGGCAGCAAGTCACCTTGTTATCCACTTGCATCTCGAGAAGTCCAACACACAATTAGTGTACTATAGATTTTTCAATAAATCGCACACCATAATTGTGTATTCAGATCACCGTGTGGTCAACTAATATCTATGGATCTTGAAGACATCTTTTTGCTTACCCATTTTTGTTCAACAAAATGACAGCAGTGGTAACAAGCACACAGTTTTTAGCCAATAAATTCAACATGAAATATTTAATACATAATTTGATAATTACATTATGTTTTTGTATGGGAAAATTGATGTTTCTAGATCTAAAACTGCTCAGAAAATGTCAGCACTGCACATGTATTTGGAATTCTAATTCACTCTAAATTGTTAAACTTACAAAACAGGTGCATACAGACACCAAACTTTGTTCCTTAACCCACTAACAGTTGACAGATGAAAATGTCATCTCTTTATATGTGGCATAACACGAGAATAATTTATATCATTTAGATTGCAATTAACCTGAACACATTAGAAGTTTTGTTTCATCTAACATACTGAAAAGAAGCATTTTCGTTTTATGACAATTGTATCAAATGGTCTAATAACCACCAAAGATCATAATGTGTGCTCCTCTGAGATTATGGGAAATATGTGAACTTATTCATTTTCTACATGTTGAATAAATTTTTTCATCACATGAAAAGACTAGCTTTTTCCTTTCACAACATTTGCACTTTTTGAAACCACCAACCACAAAGACTAAATGGGTAATTCTAGCGTTACAGTAAATTGATTAAACATCGCAAGGATTATATAGTTACCATTTCCTTGGTGAATGCTAACCATTTTATTTGAATGTTATACATTTGAAAAATACCTAGCATAGGCAATATTTCTTTTGTTTTGAGCTAACTGAACCACCAAATGGAAGTTAGTTTCTTCCTTGATCACTATTGCCAAACATCTGCTTTCTGACTTCATATTACAAATTGATCCATGGTAAACCTCCACTTTCAGATACATATATATTAAACTTGTTTTATTGTATCCTTCTTCAGCTTCCCAGATAGTCCCCACCAATCAGAATCGTGATAACCACCCGCCTTCCTATTTAATTAATCTGCCTAACAAGAGTTATTTTCCATGTAGTAGCAGTAAATAATGCATTCTCATATATAGGCTAAATGTGAAATAAATTGCAAGTAACTTCAAGAAATATCAGCAGCTTCATCTGTGACAAGCAAACTTACTCATTTTGGATCCTAAAGCAGAGAATTTTTAACTTCAAGAAAACTAATTTATGCATTGTGTTCAACAGAGAATCCAACATACTATGAAATTTCTTAAATGGCATTTCTGCTTTAAATTATAAATTACATTAGAAGCATTTTTTTTATTTTCAAGAAAAATGCATTGTAAAGTTAAATTTGAGAACCAAAACCTGAGCAAATGAATAGAATAACTTGAGATGCCTTCAACCCAACATAAATAAGGAGGAAGATTAACTCTTTTGATTAGATTCATGAGAGACATCGAGTGATGATTGCTATTGGGATGGCTTAATTAATTGTCATTTCATGGTAAGGAATGCAATAATGTCTACACTTGTTTGCACATTATTCTGTGCATACCTCAGGCCTTGCAGCATGACAGCCAAAAAAACTAAAAGTTTGGCTGAACATTTAAATAACAGATAGGACTTGGACTTAGTTTAGTTAAGTTGAACATAGTATGTTTTATATTGACATATAATGTTAAGCTCAAATTGTTTACAATTACAATGCAACGTGAAAGGTCACAATACTTAAAACTTGGAGGATAGAAGAGATACGAGAGAATCAATAGTATCTTGTAATTTTACCTTGCATCTAAAAAACCCTGAAATCTATCACAAAAATTATAAAATGAAGTTTTGTACTCGTAACTCACAAAATAAATTATGATTGTTCATCAGACATTGAGAGAAAACCACCATGCTCTATTAAATTATATTTCTCCACAATTGGTGATCATCTTTTCCTTAGTTCAGTTAGAAACTGCTAAAAAATAATGAAGAGAACAAACTCCAAGTTATTGTAAGACCTGAAATTAGAATACTAAGATCTCTATTATTGGTCAAGAAAACATGTGAAAAACCATCATGGTCAGTAATTCTTCATTTTATTCTATCATGGATGGCCGTCTTTCCAAAGTTAGACATATACCAAAAAGAATCACTTAGCTATATGTTAAGATATTCAATTACACAATTAAGTTTCTGTATCTTGACATCATATTTCAAACTTATTTAAATCTTGCCAATTTGATATGCATAACAACTCATGGATGCTAAATCCCATGTATATTAGGTTGAAGGCCTTTATCACAAATCTAATAGAACAACAATGGAACATATGGCTTTTCAAACCTTATAAAGCGGAACATAAAGCTTTTCACATCTTAAACAAGGGATAATAATATTATTCTCTACCGAAATTGTTCTTGATCATCCATCTGCTAGTTAGGAGCTTGACTAAAAGAAAAAAAAAAAATTCTGAGGGTCAAATAATCAGCTCCATAAGACATCTAACAAATACTCAATAAACAGCCAATATTCCTTTTTTCATCTTGATTGAGCTCTATTTTCAGATATATAGTAGATGGCCTTCTTTTCCAACTCTGACATATTAATAACTATACAAAAAAAAAATATAGTTAGGTTATATGGTAAGACAATGAAATATGCATAATTCAACTTATTATTGCTAATTTAATATGCATAAAAACTAAGGAACATAAACCCCATGAATATCAGGTTGAAAAAAAATATATAGTTAGATTATATGGTAAGACAATGAAATATGCATAATTCAACTTATTATTGCTAATTTAATATGCATAAAAAGTAAGGAACATAAACCCCATGAATATCAGGTTGAAGGCCTTATGTCACAAGTTAAATAAACACAAGCATGAAAGTTTGAAACAATGAAACTACAGCTTTTCAAATCATGACAAGAACATATAGAGCTTTTCACAGCTTAACAAGGAATATCAGTATTATTCTTTAAACCAATTGTTCCTGATCATCTATCTACCAGTTAAGGGTTTAATTAAAACAATAATAAATTGTTTTTTAATGTTAACGAGTCAAAAAACCAGCTCAATAAAACATCTTACAAACTCGTCAATAAACAACTAACAACTAACCTTCTAGATTGAGTCCACCATTCAGATATTATCAATATGACATCATAACACCAATTTTCTTGAAGCTTTAGTTTATAGATGAAAGCAACTGATAAAAATCAAAGGGTAGTAAAGGCTGTAAATACCATGACTGCACGGCTCCGTGAAAGGGGCAGCTCTTGAAGGAACTTTTCAAATGCATCAATCCTAACTCTTCCCTTAACTTCCACAAACTTGGACCACTCTTTAGCTGATGTTTTTTCACCACTGAAAAAAATCCATTCCCGTCACAAACCTTGAACTAAATGAAATAATTATTAAAGCAACAATAAAGTAAAAACAACATAAAATGGAAGAGGAAAGGCTAAATGTGTTCATAGAACATCTTTTAAATTTTAAACTTGCTCAAAATCCCTTGAATAAAACTATAAAAGCCTCATAAAATAATTATACAACTTAAGACAAATAACAGCAAGATGTAGAGCCTTGTAAAATAATTATTCAATTTAAGACACAAATCACAGCAAGGCGTAGAGCCTTGTAAAATAATTATACAACTTAAGAAAAATCACAGCAAGATTTTTGTTATCATTCATACAATTCAAAAACAGTTGCATAAAATAAACCAAAAATTTAACATGAGGCAGTTTACCATAATTACCCACAAAAATATTATTGAACGACAATGAACTCAACAAAGAGATTTGTACCTTTTGAAAAGAGCCACAACTGTCTCAACAATCAATGGGTTTAGCTGCAACATTCCCTCCCAAAGCTTTTCAGAAGATGGTGACTGAACTCCTTTTCCTATTGGCCACTCCTGGTCACCATTAGGATAGTCCATTTCACTACCAATGTGCATTAGATCCCCATGCACAAAATGGTCATTTGTGAAACCAGCTTTGTCCTCCTCGACATTTGGTTGACCTGGAGGAGACTTTTCCCATTCGATGGACTCTTTGTTATGAACTACATTAGCTTCTGTTGCCCATTCAGTGGATTCTTCATTCCAACTTCTAACTTCTGCACCTTCGTGTAATTTATCACTCCTTGAGCCCATATAATCATCAAGAGACATTATCTTGGGAAGAATCTTTTCCTCTCTTGTCTTCCGTATGGCAGCACCTTCAGTTGATCTGATCTTTGAACCTGCCATCCCAGCTACCCGACCAGGTGAAGTACATGATGGCAGAGATGTGGGTGAGGCAATTCTATTATCATCATGAATCCCAGTTGAATTAGCAATTTCATCCATGCTTGGATCTTCAGTTTCAGGTTGCTCCAGTTTAGATTGCAATGGCAGTCCACTAGCAGCTATCTCTGCACCTACATCATCATTTTCAACTTCCACTTGAAATTCTCCTTTGTGAGTTTTCTTAACCATCCTTCTAAAATTAACATCATTATCAGGTAAAACAATCATATGAGCAAGCTCCTCAGCTTTAGCAATCCTCCATTGTGAAAGTTCCTTGGATGCTAACTGTTCTGCAGTCATGCAACAAAGATTCTCTGGAGTAATTTCCCCTGACACAACACGTGCCCTTAACTCGGGGTTGTTTCTATCTTTAAGATTAAACAGAAGTGATCTGGCCTTTTCTTTGTACTTCTTGTTTACACCAGCATACTTTCTGAAAAGTTCAGCTTCAATTTTCACCCCTAAAAACTGTATTATATCTGAAATCTGTGTACTTTGTTCACTCTTTTCTGTGTCAAACTCCTCTTTCTCTAATTTGATCCTTTTCAATGAACCATTCTCTGACATGTCAGTGCTCATAACACTTGAATCAGCATTTAAAGATGGACGCTCATCTTGCTCCTCATGGGCTGCTTGTGCTATGTAACAAGATGAAATTGCATCTTCACCCAACTGATGCTTCTGTTCAAAGTCTTCCCTATCCCTCTTCAATATTTTAGGTGACTCATTATCATAATGTAAATGAGTTTCAGCTATACTTTCCATCGGTTCCATTTCTTCATACTGCCGATCCAGATTGGACGGCCTTTCTGGGACTACCATCTCAATCTTCAGATTCTGTTCGGTAATGGAGTCCTTCTTTTGTTGCTCGTCACAAACCAAAGCCAGAGCAGATGTCAAAGACTCTCTTAGTTTGACTCTGACAGATTCACTTGAATCAAGTTGATCTTTTGGAGAACACAAATCCATTTGCACCGCCTTCTCTTGTGTTGGAGAATGGCGCATTTTAACATTAGATACCCCAAAAAGTAACTTTAAGGGTACATTATCCATTGAAGAAGAATATGGAGCACAAGGATCGAAATCCACATTTGAATCTTGTTTTGGTATTTCCTCCATACTGTTTGACCCACAATTATCAACTGAAATTGGCCCTGATCCAGAGCATTTATGATCTTCAAGAAGATTATGACCCTGTAGAATGCAAGACAAACAGTATTACTTTTTCTATAAACATATAAGATGTAAAATGGGTATCAAAGCATTAAATTAACATTTTCCAAAATGTTTCAGCCAATTACTGTTGGCAATGCTATGAAAATGGAATGCTCTTGAGAATAAAGAAATGACCAGCATTATCACAAAATAACAGGCTTGAACCATTTTAAAAACATGTGACCAAGAAAAATTGGTGAAGATGAAATAAGATGTGATGTAGCATAACCAAGAGAACACAGATTCTGATTAGCTCTTTGATTTAAAATAGCAAATCATAGCAAAAATAATTTGGCCAAACGAGCCTTTCTTAGTCTACCCAAGTATGTGTTATGTGGAGTGGGGATGTAATGTATGGATCACTTACTGGATACAAATAAATTTACAAACCAAATAAGGCTCTTGATTTTGAATAGCAAATTTAGGCCAAGATAATTTCACTAAAAGTGGCTTTCATGGTCTGTACTGTGTGTTATGTGAGAGGGGGTATAATGTATGGATCAATTGCTGATAGAACGTAAATTTCCTTAAAAATGTGGTAAGACAAAAGGAACAAAAGGAACAGATGTGAAGCCAAAAATGCAAGTACATCTCTGTATCTTTGTTCTATCTCTAGATAAGTATATTAATGTCCACAAGTAACCAAAAGTAGGTCAATGAGAGTCGAGAATACATCAGTTTACAGTATAAAGTTCTTCAAATAGAATATCCTAGGAAAGCAAAATATTAAAATAAAGGAACAAAAGCATTTAAAACATAAAGAAGCAGTGCAACATCAACACAAGTGGTTAAGAAACCAGTACAAATTAGCCATGTGGGAAAAACACAATCGACAAAGAGCAAAAGCTAAATAAGACAGGAAGGATGGTATACATTTAACAGCATTAAAAAAAAATTTCTGTAAATTTGGATAAGAAACAATAGTTTGCAAAAATAACATAAGTGAAACACTAAACTGAGTTAAGCGCTTAAAGAATACAATTCTGGCATAATATGTGTCATAGGTCTAAATTCACACACACACACACACATATATATATATTGCACATGTTACAGTAATTTTTCTCCAGCAACAAAGACAGCAGTTAAGGGAATCACAAAACCAAAGCAGCAGCAGTCAGAGATTGACATATCTAAAAGCCAGATTTCATGCATGGGGCACAGTTAATAAAGCTAAAGAAAACAATAGGACTTGTATAAATCTTTGAAATAGTTCAAAGTGTACTTATAAATGGCCCATGCATCAAATTTCCAATCATCAATTTACACACCTCCATTTGAATCTTGACAATGTTCCCTGCTTATGTCTGCCACAATAGTTGTTTCGTCCAGTCAACTGCATATTTCAGCAAAAGTTGAATTTCAATCAGTGATTATGATACACATGCTTGTAATTCCCCATTGTTAATTATATAATTTTCTTAAAGCTAGGAAGTAAACAAGGACAAAGAGGACAGGCTTCTTTTCAAGATATGAGCAGCAGCCAAGGCATTTGAGAACCAATGATTATTTAAAAGCAAGATGTTAAGGCACAGCTAATTTAAACATGAAATGCAAAAAAATACTTCAAAATTTTCAACTAAAAATACAGCTAAATTACATTGTACATAAGTGGTTGAAAAAGGCTTAAAGTTAATATTTTTATCAATCCATGTATAGCATTGCATGTGTTATACAACACAGATAAATTCAACAGAAACAAAATAACACTTATTTCATGTACACCTAAGGTTTGCAGCATTCATTGATGACCTTTGATTATCAAAATGACAAAATTTCTTCTAATTTCAAAAGTTTTGAGAATTAAAATTTGATAACATGGGGCAATAAAAAATGGAAGCTCATCAATAATCATGTAAAAATAAGGGACCACTACTGGACCTCCATCATGTAGGATGAGTAAATGCTGATAGATCAGTTCATACTCAAAATATTCACCAGCAGATGGTGGAGAATATTCAGTTATCATACAACTCTGAGATCCCATCTATGATAAACTAACCCTTGATAGGTTTCTAGGGACTCACATCTCATTGCTTGTAAGGCTCAAGTCTGTATCTAAGATGCCTTATGACCTTAGCAAATCTGATCCAAACAAGCAAGAAACACTGATGTTCAATATAAAGGCCCATCCCCATCAAATCAAATCAGATGAGAAAGAGAGATAAAAGGTGATTTGCACCCCTTTTTAATGTGTCATTTGTGGCATACAACATTCCAAGAAAGAAAAAATAGCGGACTGGAGTTGTCAAATCAGCTCAAACCTCAACATTTGCCTTATGTTTCTCAACAACAGAGATAAGGAAGTTACAAGGAATTTCTCATCCCACTTCACGTACATCAATTATGGCATGTACCATCTCAAGAGAAGAAAAGGAGCAGATTACATTAGAAAGACTTCCAAGATGCATCATATAGATAAGCAATAGAACTGTCTACTTTATGCCTGTTGTCATTACCATATAAGTTGGAGCATGTTACATTAAAGGGGATACCAAATGTATTAGATATATAAAAATAGCAACAACTGCTAATCCCTATTGCAATTGACAGGTAAGAATCCAATGGTGTGTAGTCTTTTTGGGAAAAATTGGTCCAACATGCCAAGGGATGTCACCAGCAGCTAAGCAGCCCAGGTAACAGAATATTCAAAACATTCATGAATTTTAATTTATATTCAATGCTTAAACTGAAGGACCGTAGGGTAATCATCCTTATCTGAATCATTGGCAATGAACAGTCTATTTTATTTTTCTTCTGAGATAACAATTTTGCTCTATTTTCAATAAGTTGCCAAAACAAATCCCTTTATAGAATTTGACCAAAGGTGATTTGACATTTCTTAATAAATGTCCAAAGTTCCTCATGATAATATTTGCATTGAATACATTTTGAATCTACCTTCCAGACTTCCTAAACAATCTTATGACCCACAATGGATGCTTTTTCAGATTTTCTTAATAAATGTCCCAAAAACCCTCACAAAAATATTTTGCACTTTAACACATTTTATCTCTTAACTTCCAGACTTCCTGAATAATCTTATGATTCCATTACAGGTTTGGGAAGTATTATTGTACAGCAAAAAAATATATAAAACTCAAAAAGAACATATTTATTGAAGAACAGTTTTTTTGGATTCCCATGGTAGCCCACCCTTGATAAACCCCATCTCTTCTGTTATTATTATAAAGTTCATTTGGGAGGATTTTTTTCTCACCCTCCCAGTGTTATTTACTATAGCTTAAAAACTAGTGAAGAAGAAGCAAGTTAGAAAAGGATTACAAAGAAAACATTCTAGCATTCTTAGGCATACCTTAAATGTCAAAAGAGGAGGGAAACAAAATTATATAAGACAAGTTATTGGAAGGGTCCAACAAGAGTAACATTGGTAGGCAAATACTTGAAATGTCAAAAAAGAAAGGAAACAAAACTATATAAGATAGGAACTTTGAAAAATCCAACAGGAACAAAACTGTTGAGATGATAGGCACCTCAAAGGATATTAAGCAACAGTTCACAATTCCAGAATGAAACAAACCTAATGAAGAATCAGTCAGAAGAAAGGCTCAAAAATATCCAAAAGAAATGACTTTAGTTTCAAATTCCAGTAAGGATAACTAGCAACATAAGATTTGGATATGGAGATAAGGTCACACAGATAATAAGAATTCAAATTAGAATTAAAAATTAATATTGAAATAAAGAAAAACTTACTGAGAATGGTTACCCCAAAGATAGGTTTAAGGCCACTCTCTCCCAGTAGCATAAGTTAGAGCAATTCAAATTTTTCTGGTGAGAATTTCTGGTGTATAGATTTTGGCCTCTTTCCATTCATAACCAGCATGCTACTAGGACTAGGGAAGTAGGGCCCACCTTCAGCCAAGTGTGTGGACCAATGTACTCAGTGTTTTCCCTGCTTCAGGACTAAATATGGTTCCTGCTGGCAAGGGGAGAAAACAAGATCTGTGCTCTGTGTGTACTGTCAGTAGAGGTGCCTCTTAGTGTGGCATTTATGGGGAATGTCCTATAGTGGATCTAGATAATACTGATGTTGAAGGTCAACAGTAATCACTTTTTAAATTTGGGGTTGTTTATGAATGCAATGGAAGCTGTCTGTCTAATTCCTGTATCCAATCCTGAATTGCTGGGCTCTGGAAATACAGTTTTAAGTTGGACATTTTTACTGAAAGGTTCCTTTGTGCTCAAATTCTTATCACTAGATCACATTGCTGCTCTTTATCTTGATGTCCAGGTTTTGAATGGTTGTTCAGTGTCTCTGTTCGGAGGCCAAATCTCTGGTTAATCAGAGAAATGGGTATGATTTTATGTACTTAATTTTCAACTTTGGAGCCTTAAATCACCAGAAATTATTGGTAATTCTTTGGGAAGGCGTATTGAGGTGATTCAAAGGCAGTTGATCTGTCCCAGACTCTCCTGTCATTTATGCTTGAATCAAGGTGAGCAGAGACTTAGATATGTTGCAAGGTGTGCACCCTTGGTCCCCTTGTGCTGTGCAGTGCAGCGCTCAGGTTTGCGACATGGCTTAACTGCCTCCCATGGATTCATTGAGGCTCGCAGTTGTGTCGGGCATTACTAGGTCAATCTTTTGGTGCAACAGCAACCGTATGTCCAACAAGTGGTATCAGAGCCTGAGTCACGGGTTCAAACCCCTCGCTTGCGCTTGGGGGGGGGGGGGGGGGATCGTTGCAAAGTGTGCACCCTTGGTCTCCTTGTGCTGTGCTGTGCAGCGCTTGGGTTTGCGACATGGCTTAACCGCCTCCCGTGGATTCACCAAGTCTTGCGGTTGTATCGGGCATTAATAGGTCAATCTTTTGGTGCAATGGCAACCATATGTCCAACAAGATCTGCTCTTTTTAAGAAAGTATGCCTCTCTTCTTCAGTAGAGAATTCTGTTCAAGTGCTAGATTATGAAAAACTACCATTTGGCAGCTATAATGCACAAAGCGGGGCATGTAGCTAGGTCATACTCTAGGATAACATCCACTGTTTTGACATGGAGCACAACACTTATGTGATTAAGAAAATGGTCTGGAAACCCAAGGAGGTTTTAAACAGTCATAAGGAATCCATCTTTCATCAAAATTGCCTCTAATTTTATTTTTTGAAGATGAAGCTCCATCTGTTGGTTGGCTTTCAAACTTAAAGCAGAGGAATATCTTTCATTAATCCCCTAGTCAGTGAAGCTGACAGTTCAGGTAGGAAAGTTAGGATCTTAACCTTTAAATTATGCAGAAAGTTTCTGAAGAGGTTTTGGAGCAGAATCTACCTTTTGGGGATTTGATGTGGATTTAAGGGCCATAAGTGCTCCCTCTCTTCCTTTCTCCTATCTAGATTTGTGTGCTCTAGAGTCTAAACTGATGAAGAAAGAGAATTGTCTAGGAACATGGTGGCTTTAGTGGGATTGGCAGAGGATCTTCCTTATGCAAATGACAGCTGATTCTCCTTTCAAGAAGACTCTTATTGATATGGCATAGGCAGGGATGGAAGAAGATTCTCAACAGACTCTCGTTCCATGCTGACAAGGAAGAGGGAGCAGAGATCCCTCCAAAAGAAAATGAAGATTTTCTGTTGGGATACTAGGGGTAAATACCCTAACAAAAGGAAAATGGTTAAATGCCAGCTTCCCTTGATGTCCCTGGATTTGGTTTTCATTCAAGAAACCAAGATGTCAAATGATGATCTCCTGCAGTTTTTTAGAAGTTCATGGAAAGCAGAATTAGTTTAGCAGTAGATGCTACAGGTGCTTCAGAAGATTTAACTATTCTATGGAATGCCAGGGGCATACATATCTCTCTTTTAGCCTCATCTCCCGGTTGGCTTGCTTGTAAATTAAAATCTCTTCAAGAAGATATTACCGGTTTGAGCATCAATGTTTACTTTTGTAACAGCCCTATTAACAACAAACATACTCGAGATGACATCTCTATTCAGCTATCATCACGGGTGGAAAGTTAAATTCCTTGGGTGGTGACCTCAATGCAAATAATGAACCCATGGACAGGCAGGGGTAAACTAAAGTTCTATCCAACTCAGAACAGGACTTTGAAGGTTTCATAACAGATTTTTCTCTTTAACACAGTGCCTAAGGCAGCACATTTAACTTGGACAGCCCATAATCAAAACTTCAAAGATATAGCAGTGTGGCTGGATACGTTTCTTGTTTCTTCTGAGTGGCTTTAGGTCCTCACTTTCTGCTATTTTGAAAGCTTTTGAGGTTGATCACTTAACTATTTTATTTGGAAATTCTTTTGGATTGTTCTCTGCCTCATTATCCCTCCACGTTTGAATCTATGTGGTTTTTCCATCCTTCCTTCCATGATTCAACAGTGTCATGGTGGCATGTGTGCATGAGTTAAGAGCTCAGCAATGTTCATTTCTGCTAAAAAATTTAAAGCCTTGAAAGATAAAACGAAGAAGTGGATTTGTGAAATGTTTTGTAAAATTTTAGTTTTTTAATGAAAAGGCAAAAATGTTGAAATTAGAGTTAACTAGATGCTGTAATCCATTATAATGGCTTGATTAACCTTCTTACTTTGGAAAGTGCAAAGCTTAAATTGTTTGAAGAAATTTTATATTAAAAAAGAAGAGTATCAGGAACAGAAATCTCAAGATACTTGGGTAAAAGAGGGTTACAAAAACTCTAAGTGAGCATATAATTGTGGCTCATTGGGCAGCTAATAAGATTCATTCCACTAAATCTTCTGCAAGGGTTGAGCTCTTTGATCCCTTGGAGATTCTTTCATAAGTGGTTCACTATTTTTGCCAATTTGCCTAAAGCTAGAGATGATTTTCCTTCAAGACACCCCTTAACCTTTTAATAGCCATAATTGCATCAACAACTCAAAATGCAAAACAGCTAACCCCATTTAGTTTGGGGGCCATTAGTGCTGTGGCATTTTATCTTAAAATGGATAAAGCTTCTAACCCTGATGGCTTTCAAGCTAGTTTTATTCAAGTCTTCTGGGAGCTTGTAATGTGCTCAAAGAGTTCAAGGGCACTTTCCTAGCTCTGATTCCAAAAAAACTTTTCCCAAAATCTTTTGGAGACTTCAAGTTGATTGCTTTAGGCAACACCATTCAGATAATTATTTCAAAATTGATCACAAAGGTCCATAAATATCTAATCCTTGCCTGATCACTCAAGCACAAGCGAAGGTGGGTTTCATCCACTGTCGTCAAATTCTAGATGGATTTGCACTTGCTCGTGAAACTTTCCATTCACTCAAATCTAGCAACATTAGTATCAAATTAGATATTGCAAAAGCTTACGATGAAATGAACTAGACTTTTCTGCAAGAGGTTCTACAAGCTTTTGGTTTATCTCCTCTTGGGATTGAGTGGGTTACGGATGTGGTTAATAAGTCTTGGTTCATAGGTTTGGCTAATGCCTCTCCTATTGAATGTATTCTTTTCTAATTTGATAGGAGTTGGTAAAAGGGATCATTTATCTCCTTATCTCTTGATTTTGCTGGTAGAGGCCTTTAAAAGGAATATCAATAGTCATAGACTAGTTGGCCTTCTCAATGGCATTAAACGTGTAGCAAATTTGGATTTGGTTACATATTTGCAGTTTGTTAATGATACCCTTCTCTTTGGAGTGGCTAATGTAGAAAAGATCAAGCTCTTTCAAGAATTTTTTTGATGTTTACAAATAAGTTTTTGGGCAACCAATGAATGTTGAAAAGTCCAAAATTTTCTTTGTGAATGTCAATTAAGTCTTCAAGTGAGAATCCTCTCCCTGTCAAGCTTCAATGTCAAATGTCCATCAAGCAATTATGTGGGTGTCCCTTTTTTCATGAGATTTACTAGTGTACCTTTGGACAATTTTTTTGGCAAAGGTCGTTGATTTTAGCTTGGCTAATAGGTTAACCATGATCAAAGTTTGGTTCTTTGTGCTATCCTAGTTTACATGTTCTCTATTTTAGTATGCTCCTAAAATTATTTTTTGAAGTCTTGAAAGCAAGGCACTTTTAAGGTGAGGAGATAGCTTGTTATTTTCACATTCAAGTCATTATGAAGGTCGAATACTCAAAAGCTTAGAATTCTAAAATTTAGTGTTGGGTGCTAAGTCAGTTTTACACTTTGAGAAAGCCATCCCCTAACTGCAAGTGGTAGTCATAGTACAACAAGGGGGCATTTCCCTATCACTATTGAGGTCAGAAACTCAAAATCTTAGACCTTCAAAATTTAATGTTGGGTGTTAAAATGTTTTGGCATTTTAAGAGAGACATCTCCCAAATTTTGCTGGTGGTAGTACAATAAAGGGACATTTCCCTAGAACCTCAATGAAATCCCCATCTCAAAAATGATAGGATTTTTGGGGTGCAAATCCCCATGGGGCAATGATGAATTCCAACCATATGTCCAAGATATAGCTAAGCAACTTGATATATGGGAAGACTCATATTGATTCTTTGACTTCTATTGCAAATGCAAAGGGTACATCTTCTTTATCTACAAGTCAACATTGAAGTTAAAAGACTTGTATTCCAACATCGATACATACATCTCATGTTCACACTCAAACATCTTGTGTGGAAACATCATCCAATGTTGCTTCATCCATAACTTCCAATGATTTGATTCAACAAGATATTTACAATCTTCTAGATACAACTTGATGGGATGAATGCTTGATAGATCTATCAAGTTTGTTTCATGAGTCACTTCATGAAAATTTGGGCAACAATATCAATGACATTCATATACCCTTCAATAATAGATCCATCACAATTGTTCCCTCTTAGTCTTTGGTTCTTGTTCAACATTAGTTTCCAAATGGTTCTAGACTATCAATTTATTCAATTAAGCCTGGAATTCTTAATTTAATTGTGACTACTTTGAGCACCAACATTGCAACATCTAAGCAGATTCCAAAGACATCGTACATTCTAAGTTTTCTTCCCACATTCCTTTCAAAAATGGGAAGATGTCATGCATACAACTTTATGTTTGTTTCTTACTTAGAAAAGAAATGTTGTTTAGAGTTCATGGATCATCTTGAGCATTTAATGTCAAGCATCAACCCTATATATGAAAGGGCTACTATAAGGTCTCTCTTCTTCTCTTTATTTTAGGGGGTTTTTCCCCCATATAGGTGTTTCATCCTTCTTAGTTCTTGCAAGTGGGATCACCTTGCCTTGCTCTCTACATTCTCTCTTGGGAGTGAGGTTTTTCCTAAAAGTTTTCTCCTCTTTTTCTAAGGGGACTTGTTTTGCACACGAGTACCTAATATGGCTACACTTTATCAAGACCCGTATATTCCATCTATTGAACCCACCCAGGGCATTATTTTATTTGTGCATTTAGTTAATTACTTTATTGCATCTTACCCACATAAGACTAGATATGCTTGCATTGGTAGGTTTCTACTTATGAAGGTTGTACTTGCCTTACGTGAATTGTATTTCCTTATTTTATGGAAATGTTGTACATATGTGACTAAATCTTCTTTATCCCATTTTGGTTATCTATTAACATCTTACCTTTTGGTGGTGTACCTTGCCCTATATACTCACTTGTTGCTCATTAATAAACATCTCTCAAACCCTTCTTGTATCTCTTTTGCTTAGTGCATCTTACAATAGAATAACATTTTTCTACCATTTTAGAAATTCAATTTCTTTGTGCTTACAAATCTTACAAACAGTATAGCTCCATTTAGCAAAATTAATATTTTTAACTTGTTCTTGTTACATGTATATTACCATATGCAATACTTATATGATTGTATTGATTAACATTTATAAATGGCCATATTTTTAACAATATTGATTAAAAACTACATAACCACTACAAAAAAAGTTTTTGTAATTTTCTAGAGGCACAATAAAAATTACAATTTTCCAAGGTTGCTAGGAGATTGATACTAGTACTCATACAAGAGATTGGTACCTATACACCTATTACTGAAATATGAGAATCAGTACTTGGAGACATTTTTTTAGGACATAATTTATAAAAAATATCATGACATTGAACTTTCAACAATACAAATCCCTTGGAAAGGGTGTACCCAAATACTAAACATGGAATGAAAAACATTAGAGAGAAAAAGGATGTATCGAACACCCAACAACAATCCAAATCTATATGATAAAAGGAGCAAAGTTCAACTAGAGAAAACTGAAGGCAAAGGCCCAAACCAACAAGTTGAATCATTCGAAACTGCAAATCCTTTTGCCATTTTGTGTTATTATATAATTAAAAATATGTATAAATTATATATATAAGAATATGAATTTAGACATACTCACACGAATGCAGAAGGAAAATGTCTTATCACAAACAAATTCTCGACTACATTGTGTATACTACAAAGTCTACATAAAGGAATTAAAAGAACAAGAAGATTATTGAAAATATATATATCTTTTGAGTTTTGCATCTTATTGCAAATAGCCAAATCGCTAATACTTTGGTCTTGTGGACTCACGTTGGCTTCTATTTTCCCTTCCACAATGTGTTCATTTTCCAACATCCCAAAGCATTTAGCTTTCATGTTTTAAGCTTTTTTGTTTTATTCATTAGAGAGAGGGCACCCATGGGAGATGGCAGATCTTTGAAAGACTACAGCTAAAAGTCTCTTGCAACCAAAGACATCGCAAGCAAGGTCTCTAATATCAAAGATGCGTCTTAGTTTTCGAGCCACATCCAAGAGGGTCAAAGACGCATCTCTCGACTACACAACAATTTTCAAGGTAGAAAATTTTTAGTCATTAAAATCTTTACTCTTACAAATGATAGAGTTGCCAAAGCCAAGCAATCAATGTAAGAACAAAACAATCAAAAAAATAGATAACAAATACAATTTCTTGATTATGGACTTATCTATAAACATCTCTCGAGGGTTTTCACATCAACTTTTATTTTTGAATACTTTTTAGTTTAAATAATTAACTTATTGTTCCACAAGCATCAAATTGCTATCTATAATAATTTAAAGGGAAAATCCCCTAAACATTTGGAGGACTAACTAAAATATACAATATCCAAAATAAAATGAAAAATTATCAACCCTTGGTCCCTTATATATAACAAATAATAAAAGATAAAGAAGTTAGCCTCGACAAAAAACAAATTTGCATCTCTTCAATTGTGTAAATTTGGTATGCTCGTAGAAAGGATTTACAACATCGATGGCCTACATTTTATTACCTGAATAGCCTACACCAAAAGCTCAATAAGCTACCTTAAAAATCAAGGCGTCTAAAGGTGTGTAAACAAAGAGACTAATATAATTCATATAACTTGGGACATCAATATATTAAAGTTGAGTCCTGAAATTATAAATGTTTATTTATACACATCAAACAACATACGATTTCCCACTTCTCAAATGACTTCAAAACCATCTATTAAATAATTTCTAGTCCATAGAGGCTAGCTATTTACCATACAAATTAATCACAATAACTTCGATTGAGAAAGATTTAGTACCTAAGACATCCATCGATTGGGTGTAACATTTGTGTATTATTCATCAATCATAAAACTCCAACCTACAAGGGTAAGATAACATAAATTTTCAATTACAACATAAACACTACAGCAAGGTAAGACCTTGATTATATTACAAGCTGCACTAAAATCAAACAACACCTTACCTAAAAAAATGATAGGGGCTACCTAAAGCACGATGTATGGGAAATGAAAAGAATCAAAATCATCAAATGTGTTTTTATAAGACCTTGCAGATCTACTTACACCCTCTAGATCATCTACATGTACAAAAGAAACATAAGTGTAAACACCTTGCAATTCAACCTACACCCTTAAGACAATGGTGACGGTTACACATACTTAAAGGCAAGAAGCATGATGAACAAAAAAATAAACATTTAATAAAATTATATATGCAAATATAATTACACCCGTATGAAATTTAAAATATGCTATTTGTTGTACAATACCCATGGAGAGAAGGATAGAGTGTGAAATCCCCCTATTTGTGCTAGGGCATCTCATCGATTCTCGATGAATTGTTACCAACATCACAAGATTGATTATGAAGTTTCAAACCTAAGAGATACACAAATGTGCATGCCTATATTAATATACACGCCAACACCCACACCCACTCACATGCACATATGCCCATGCCCACAAGAACACACATACACAAATGCATGGACTCTCTCTCTCACACACAGATGGGGTGGGAAGGGACGGAAGTATAAAATCCCCTTTGTTCCCATAAGTGAGTCTTAAGGAACCTATGGGAAAGCTAAAATCAGCTTTATTTTTTTTAATATTAAAAGTTTCCCTGAAGCTTGAAAACAGAACTTATAAAACCTGTGCCAGTTTCGTCCATCGGTACTCACTCTAACACGACCCAGGTTCCAACCTCGTAGGCTGCTCTTGAATGCATGCTCATGTTGAACTGACTGGCGTAAAACTGGGCAACGAATATGGCCAGCTCTAGTTCTAACGTTACATGTGTTAAAGGTAGCATAACAACCCTGGTTTTTAAGCTGTAATAACCACTCTCAATGCAGTACTAGAAAGCAAATCCGAATAAAACAATCGTTAAAGTACCCAAATCCTTTCAGCAACATTAACTTTAACTATGACTAAACTGATTAATGGGGAAAATTTTAGACGATGTACCTAGGGCCAAAAGAAATCGGAAAATTTACCCGGGCAAATCTACTTGGCCGAAAACACAAAATATTTATACATTACATTATAGCGTAATGGCATGTAAACAAAAGAGCAAAGAAAACAAAACGATGAAATAAAACAGTATCGCCGAAATTTTCAAGTTAAAAAAAAAGGTAAAAATAATTTAAAACCCAGCTACGTAAAGAATGAAAGTATTGAAAACAAATCAAATGAAAATAGCGTGACAAGTTTCGGAACCTAAAAGGGCTGAGGAAACCGAACCAATTTGATTCACATTTTCTTTATTGATACAAGATTTTGGCCACCAGGCACCAGGATCGAATTCCACGGCCAGCAGAAGGAAGCTGAAAACGGCTGACTCAAGCATTTTAGGCCAAAGAAGAAGAAGTGAAAACAATTACTTGTCTGGGCGAGAGAAAACGCCTAAATGGAGTGAGGTGAAAAAATACCTGACATAAATGAGGCCAATAAGAATGAGCCGCTAGCAGCACAGTCGAGAAACACGCTCTAATGTGACCAAAAGCCTAAATTTCCTTGAATCTTTCTTCCCTTACAGCAACCAAACTTGAAACCCTAACCCCTGCTGAACCCCGGGTAACTAGATGCTACTTACAAAAATATATTTAACGTCTGCGCTCTTTTTTGGTAGAATCGACATTTCCCCCTTTGTCCTCGCGTTTCGGTGGATTTCAAAATACTATTTATGTATACCTAATTGTAGTGTAATTTGACATGTTCTTCATAGACATATGCTATTACCATTATATTGTAATAAAATGTATTGTAGCTCTTTTATTTTATTTTATTTTTAAAAAAAATTGTTTAGAAAGTTATAAAAATGAAATCAATATATAAGAGTTTTATTAGTTTGATGAATAATATAGTTTTTGATCAAGGTAAAATGGATTTTGAAGAGATCTTGAAACCCTTTACAATATTAACAAGATATAGTCCCAACTCATGATGAATACTATAATTATTATCAGGTTAATTTTGATCTTAATTTTGATTTATATTAGATATAACAATCATTAAAATAGTTGAAACTAAATTTATTTATTAAAATAAATATTTGTTGAATATTTACTATTGAATGATTTTGATTTTGAATTTGATAATCTAATAAAATAAAATAAAATAACTCTTAACTATTTCTAAAATAAAATTAAATATAATATAATAAAATAATTCTTAACTACTTCTAAGATAAAAATTAAATAATTTAAATTTTAAAAAATAGTTTTAGAGTAATTTATAAGAAGAAAAAAAATGAATAAATAAAATCATTCAAGATTATATCTTTCATAAATGTTGTTTAAATATCTATACTAATTCTATTATATTAGTAGATAAAATGATTTTCAAGAAAATAAAAATAATTCTTTCAAATAAAATAATCATTAAAATGTTCTAAAATAAAATAAAATAAAATAACTCTTAACTAGTTCTAAAATCAATTAAATAATCTTGAAGTATGTAGAATAGTTCTAAAGTAACTTATAAAATATAATAAAAACAACTCTTAACTACTATTAAAATAAATGAATTAGGACTAGGGTGAAGATTACACCTACATTAGGATTAGGGTTAGGTTTGGAGTTGAGATAGAATTAAGGTTGGAGTTAGGATAAGGGTTACAAATAGAGTTAGGATTAGAATTATAGTTAGGGTTGGGATATATTTAAGGTTTCTAGGGTTAAAGGTAGAATTAGAATTAGGGCTGGGGTTAGAATTATAGTAAGGATTGGGGTTAAGGTTAGGGTTGGGGTTAGGATTAGGGTTAGTGTTATGGTTAGAGATAGAATCTGGGTTAGCGTAGGGTTTTAAGGTTAGGGTTAGAGATAAAAGTATGGTTAAGATTAAGGTTCAAATTTGGGTTAGGATTAGATTTTGAATTAGAGTTAGGGTCAGTATTAAGTTTAGGGTTAATATTAGGGTTCAAGATATAGTTAGGGTTAGGGTTAGGGTTAGAGTTTGGGTTCGAATTAGGGTTAGTGTTATAGTTAGAGATGAAATTTGGATTAATGATAGGGTTAGGGTTAAGCTTTGGATTAAAATTAGGGTTAGGGTTAGACATAGAATTAGGGTTAAGGTTAGAAGTATAGTGAGGGTTGGGGACAGGGTTATAGTTATGATTAGGACGATTAGAGATAGAATTAGGGTTAGGGTTAGGGTTAAAGATATAATTATGGTTAGGAGTAAGCTTAGGGATAGGGTTAGGGTTAGAATTGGGATTAGGGTTAATGTTAGAAATATAATTATAGTTAGGTTTAGAGTTAGGGCTAAGATTAGGTATGGGGTTATGGTTAAAGATAAAAATAGAGTTAGGGTTAGGGTTAGGGAAAAAATAGGGTTAGGGTTAGGCTTATGTTTAGAGATAAAATTAATGTTAGGGTTAGGTTTATAATTAGAGTTGGGGTTAAGGATAGGGTTAAGACTAGGGTTAGAGATAGAATTAGAGTTAGAGTTAGGGTTATGGTTAAATTAAGAATTAGGGCTAGGGTTACAATTAGAGATAGAATAATGGTTAGTGTTATGATTAGGGTTAGAATCAAAGTGAGGGTTGGTAATAAGGTTAAGGTTATGATTATGTTTAGGGTTAGGGCTAGGGTTATAATTAGGGTTATGGCTAGGATTAAGGTTGGTATTAGGGTTAAGATTAGTGTTAGAGAAAGAACTAGGGTTGGGGTATAATTATGATTATAATTATAGCTAAGTTTATGGTCAAGGTTAGGGTTAAAGTTAGGGTTGGAAATAGAATTAGGGTTAGGGTTAGAGAACTACACTTTTAAATAGAATTAAGGTTAAGTTTAAATTTAGAGGTGGGGTTGCAAATGGTGTTGGGGATAGGGCTAAGGTTAGAGATAAAATTAAATGAATTAGGGTTAGGAATAGGGTTAGAGATAATATTAAATGGATTAGGGTTATGGTGAGGGTTATAATCATGGTTAATATTAGGGTTAGGGATTATGATATAGTTAGAGATAAAATTAAATGAATTAGGGTTAGGGTTACACTTAGAGACAAAATTAGAGTTGATATTAGGGTCAGGGTTAATATTAGAATTAGTGTTAGGGATAGGGTTAGGGTTAGGGTTATAGTTAGGACTATTAATAGAATTAGTCTTACTATATTATTTAGTGTTTGGGTTAGAATTTCATACTTGTTATTAAAGATTTATATATAAATTATTAAGCTTATCTCTTTGTTTTGTCAAAAAATTAAAGATTCTATCAATGATATTATTTAAATTTTCAATTGGATTAAGGGTTTTGGTTATGCGTACTTGGCTTCCTTCCATGAGAATTCCTTGCCCTAACCATTTTTTGATTTTGAAAGAAAATATAAAATAGTAATAATAATAATTTTAACATAACTTAAATAGAAAATGCAAACCTTTTCAATCATGATGTTAATCATCTGGTCCATCTTTATTGAAAAATAGTAGGTCTTCTACAAAATTGAAGTCTCGTTTTGGTTTTATTTTTTGTAGTCCTTTTCAAAAAAAAAAATTATATTCAAATAATAGTAGTTCTTTTACAAATTTTGAATATTATTTAGATTGCATGTCCTCTTCTAGTTCCTCTTTGAAACTTGTGCTAGTGGTATCTTCTTTGTGAGGATTCGTTGATTATTTTTTCTTCAAATTTTGATGTAATTCTAGTCTTGTTCTTCCTTTTCCCTTTCTTGGAGTGTGTATATTTTCCCATGTTTTTGAAACATAAATTTTTCAATTTGCTTGATCACAATAAATCAAGAGTATTATAAAAAAAATTACGTGGACACAATATAATTTCACATGACCATCAAAAAAGAAATACAATTATATGAAATGATTTGTAAATTAATGTATCTAAATGTAGAAAAATAAACAATCGAAAGACAAAAATTTAAACGAGTATAAGAGAAATTTTAAGTTGACAAATGAAGTAAACTTTCTTCCCTTATTATCTAACACATTTTTATCATCACGGTCCCTTGAAAGGCAAGATGACAACATGCAATACTAGATAAAAGGTTAACAATGGAGTTCTTATTTAAACAATATTTACATTGTAAAGGTCAACATTTTTTGCTTTAGTTTATTGTAGTATTCTTTTATGATTTTTCCTTTACTTTTCTCAATATGCTACAATTTGTACTCATTTTGGTATTATTCATATACAGTGAAATAGATGACTTTTTATGTATTTTATTCTTAAAAAGGGTTATTGTATATAATATAATATATCAAAAATTTGATAATAATTGAAGAAAATATGTTACATCAATTATTTTATAAAAGTTTGAGTGTATTTTTTTAGCCTCACGCTTGGCAAGTTGTCTACCTTTTTTCATAATGTTCATATGTGAATGGTGGCATTATTCGTAGGCCTTCTAGAGACTTAACATGAGATATGGACACAAATGTCAATCTTGTTCTCTCTCTTCATCATACATCAATAGTGGCTTTTGCAAGAATCAAACTCTATGATTTATGTATTGTCAATGTCCAAGCCAATCTCAATGATATGTAGATCGTGTTGCCCCTTTGTATTGATGTAACTAGAATTGTATTTGGATCATGGTCTTTAAATGGTATTCTTGAATAACTGTCAAACTCAACCATTACATATGTTGATGGTTCTGGTGGAGCACTTCTAAATTTATATATATAATATTTTGAATATATTATAGAGCTCCATTTACAAGACCTACTTGTATACAAGTATTTGAAGTTAATGTTACAATTGCATTCTTACTTATTAGTAATTACACATTAAGTTCGGCATTTGGACATTCTTATGCCATATTAGCACTTCTCACTTTTTTAACAATACTACATGTAACAAATTGCTTCAATGAATATATTTTTCTTGATACGATTATGAACATTATTATTTATTGAGAACAAATGAACACCATTGTTGAACTCTCCATTGCTTGATGTATCTTTGCTAACAATGGTTCTTGTTATAAACAACTTTTAGTCGTCAATTATTGGATTTGCATCTTTTAGATTCATTAGAAGTTGATGAAATCTTTATTGTTGGATGTTTTGTCCATCTTATTTAAATATTTTATCTATGTTAATCATGATTTTAAATTATTTTCATTGTAACGTTGACTATATATTATTGTCATACATCAGTTTATCATAAAATGGAGACACCTGGTCCAAATCTCCACCCAAACTCATCGATATACCTTAAAAATAATCAAAGAAAAATATTTTTAACATTCTAGATCGTTATCATAAAACATGTCAATTACATGTATCAGTATATAAAATGGTTATTCTCATTACTTATAATAATAGGTATGCCTACAAAACTCATTTTTGCACTTTGTGAAAATGTATGTCAGAGTCAACAATCTATGTTTTCCAACAAATTTTGACCAATGAAGTTCATTTCATGAATCAATATATATATATATATATATATATATATATATATATATATATATATATATATATATATATATATATATATATATATATATATATATATTATTTCTTTTTGAAAACTTGTTAAGATAAACAAAATCTATTGTTAGGAATCTCAATTTGACTACACTATGGATGCTCCAATGTTGAATGTTACAACTCCAATTGGTGCAAATAATAGAAGGGAAGAAGGAACTTAAATTGTTTCATTTTGAAGAATTTGTCTAGTGGTGCCAATTAGATATGATATTTTCTTATTTTTCCTTGAATTATCATGAACAATGACAAATTATTTTGATTCTAATGGTAACGTGTCATAATTATCTGAATTATTTGTTGCCTATCATTAAGTATCTTATAGTTCATAGATTGTGGCATATCATCATGTGTATGAGACACCCATGATCTCTCATTCTACGTATAAAATTGATCAATTTACTTGTGTAATGCTTATATAAGTGCCTAAAATTAGCTTGAGATAAAATAATTAAATATTTATTATTTAATTAATGTTTATTCTCCTACAAATAAATAAATTATTTAATTTATTTATGCGATTCATGTTATCCTATTTCTTCTAATTATTAAATAAATATTAATTTAATTAAAATCCTAAATTCTAAATCTTCTACAAGTCTTTATCAATTAAATAATTTTAAATTGTTTAATTCCTCTCCAGTTCACCCTCCACATCACTCTTCCACGTCAACCTTACACCTCACTTGACACCTCATGTGGCTAAGAATAAGTATTTCTATTATTTAATTGGCTATTTATTCTCAACATCATTTTCTAGTCAAAAGGAAGTGGGAGACTTATGCATCACCTTATCTCCCATTCATTCTCCACCTCCCCTATTCTTAAGACTTTGGTCTTTCCACCTCACCATGTGATCAAAGGTGACTAATGAGACACGTCTTATGAGCCCTGCATTTTCTCTCACATTCCAACAACTTGGAATGTTTCTTCCTCTTCTTTCTCATGGTCATTAAGAGCATCATGACATATGGCGTCTCCTCCCACCTTTTCCTCCACCTTGTCAACATAGGAGGAACATCCTCCTTTTTCTCTCATAATCTAACCAATTCAATCATAGCCATCTACTATCTCAAGCCCAATTCTTATCTATTTATCTTTGCCACCTAGGATTAGAGCCATGGATTTTCTATAAAAGCAGAACTCGTATCCTTATTTTGGCTAATAGTCAAGAGTTTAGTGTGTCTATTATACTTGAATTTTAAAATCATAATCATAACAAAGAGTGTGCCTTTGGCTTTTAGCTTACATTAGAATAATCCATTCACCTTCTTTGTTGTATTTTAGCTTTGTCATGACATCTTAGTTGCGTATGATTATCTTCATATTATTACTTTAATAGCTTCACTTCACTAGTCTTCATCTCACTATCATTTTAGTTTTTCATAGTAGAATCATTCACTTTGCACATAACCAACCACAAGTCCATTCTCCCTGTAGTCATCTTGAAACAAAAAGTGCATTTTTTAGAGCATTATCAAAAACAAGATCTCGAGAGATAGGACGCGATGAAACAAGAAAAGGGAATTTGTAGGTAAAAGGTATAAATTTACAGTTTGTTTTAAAGTTTTCATTTTTCTTGTGGTTTCATCGGAGGTTATGTATTAGTAGTATTTCTAGAGTAATTTGTGGTAACTTAACAGTTTCCACAGTATTTTCCAATTTCATCATCATATTTTTTGTGCCCATCATGGGTCCAACCCCAAATTTAACATTAAAATTTGAGTTTTCAAGTGATACACATGTAATAGAGCGTTTATGTGCATATGTGACCCAATCCTATGCACAACATAGATGTGATTTCCATACAGTCAAATTTTCACCAGGATTATCATTACATCCCTGTAAATCCTCAGAAATCTTGATTTATGCATTTATTTCATATTGATGTGCATACACTTAATATTATTGCACATACACTTAATCTTGTTGCTCATACACTTAATCCTACTACACATCCATCTTATCTTATTGTGCATGCACTTAATCCTACTACACATCCATATTGTCCTGGTGCACATTTACCTTATACTTTTGTGCATCCATTCAATCCTCCTACGCATACACTCGATATTTTTGTGCCTCCATTCCATTTTGATGTGCATAGAGTCTACGTTCTTGCGCCTCTATTACAGTGGGCTTAGCACTAATATTTCATAGTTTTTATTTGTTTTCTTGATTTGGTTTTTAATTTAAATTTGGTCACTAGCAATCTGTGTAGTTGTTTAATGTATACATCCAAGATGCAAATCTGAAACTACTAATTAGTAGTGTTTGCAAGGAATTTGCTTTCATTTTAACTTTTAGACTTGCATTTTTTGAATGTTTAGTATAGTTTCAAATAGTCTAATTTAAGAGGTTGATTAATCATTGTCTTTAATGTTTGTGAGGTGGTAGGTGTATGCTCTCCCCTTGTGAAAACTTGGGTGACCAAAAACTAGACCCATCTATTTTCTTTTTCTATTCACCCTTAATTAGAAGGCCTACCTCTTGGAGAAGTGGTCACCATATAGAGGGAATGGCCTAAAGTGGTACTTTCATCCGGTTCGCTATAGAAATTAGGATTGAGATGAAAGTTGAAATCCCACTAGCATTAGCCTTTGTCGTACTTATCAACTTGAAAGGGGTTTTATACTCTAAGTAAGATTGGTTTGGATGCTCACAAGGTGGTTGTAACCCCAGATTGACTAGATACCTTATAGCTAGAGGCCCACCCAATCTAACTCCGAACACTGTGGTAAATTTTAGTGCAAGGGCATAGCAAGTTTTTCCCCCAAGATACTCACCATTAGGCTCCCCTGAGAATAGACAAAAATCCTCATCATAATATAAGCTACTTGTAGCTTTTTGGGGAGAGGGTGATTGGATTATCCTTCCAATCCTGGAGACCCCTACCTATCCTCTCTCTAAAAGACAAAAAAGTGTACATGCCCATTTAGATATGATGACACTTGAGTCAACAAAGATTCCAAGATGTGGGTTGATGTATCATAGCGAAGCCTTGACTTTAGGTGTAGCAAGTGTTTGATCAATTTTCAATTGTGTTGGACCAATGGAAACTTGGGCTTTTTGTGATCCTTGAACATACACTCATTGTTTAGTTTAGGATTTTATTTTATTGTCTATTGTGTCTTCTTGTAAAAATAGATAAAAATCATCCAAAAATAGTATATATTTAGGAAAACTAACTGAAAACATCACATAATTGAACAAAAACAATCGACTGAGCAGAGTTGTGCATTTGACAAATCTTTCTATGCTTTTGAAAAACCTTTATGCACATTTAAAATTTGTTACTATGCATCTAAGCACCGATACTATGCATTTGAGCACTGATACAGTGCATCCAAGCATTGATACTATGCATATGAGCATTGGTATTGTGCATCTGAGCATTGATATTGCCCATTTACACACTATTATTGGGCATCTGTTTTTGCGCATCCATAACAAAAGGTAGAAAATCAGGTCTTGAGCAAAAATTGAAAACATATTTTGATACCCTTCTTCTCAGAAAATTCATTTTAGAAAACATCCCAACCATACAGAAAAATCTTACATCCATTTCAAAAATTCACACTTAGCTTCTCAAACATTAACAAACAACAAGGTTTTCATGAAGTGCTTTTGAGATCTTGCCATTTCAACAACAACTTGGTTAGTTCCCCTTATCAAGATTTATCATCATTCATCTAAGAGCTATACTAAAAAACTTGGCAAAGTTAGTCTCATCATAGTCGGATTCATCATCTCCCTCGAGTCACGTTGTATCATCTATTGATAATTATTCATCATAGTTAAAGATTACCACTTTATACAAGACTAAAAATCACTTTTGATATCTTGCCTTCAAAATTTTCACTCCATTTTCTATTAAACAAACCTTGTATGGTTGAGACTAGGGCTCAAAATAAAAAGAAAGAAGAAATGGATAGCTTTGGAGAAAGTTCAAGACATAGAGATAATGCTTCTAAAGATGATGAAAGCGACATATCTGAAGAACACGTCCTCGTGCTACTAAACACAACCTGAAGTTTCATAAATTGATGGAAAAAGTTATAGGAAAGGATCCAAAGAGATATTTTCTTATGCTTGCTCAACAAGGGGTAAGATTACCACCTGACTTTGATGTCTCGCAATTGAAAGAAACAATTTATGTGAATGGCACTAAAATAAATGAAAATACGAGTGAAATTGAAACAAATACTAAAAAGAAGGATAAGGAGAAAAAATCTCTAGATGTACTTACTCAACAAATCCAAGATTTACAACAACAACTTACAAACTGGATCTTCAACAAAATGATATTCACCAGAGGACATATCTCCTTATCCTTTTGACAAAAGTTTGGTTATGTTTTTTCCCCCCAATTTTGAAGTACCAAAATTTGAAAAGTATAAGGGGAAAGGTGATCCTCGTGATCATATTAGATAATTTTGCGATGCCTGTTTGGAAGTTTCTCACAATGATACATATCCAATGTAACTATTTTCATATAGTTTAGGAGGTCAAGCAATAGAATGGTTCTCTCATCCACCTCCTAGGATTCAAACATTTAACAATCTAGTAGAAAAGTTTGTAGTTCATTTCTCCTATAACATTGAACATGAGGTCTTAATGTTACATCTTTGCAATAATAGACAAGACAATGGAGAATACTTTGCTAACTTTTTGTAAAGATGGAGACAACTTGCAAGTAAATGTCCACACCAAATCCCTGAAAAACAAATGATAGAAATGTTTGTCCACAACTTCAACACAAAATTAATCTATCAACTGCAAATTCAATGTTTTTCTTCTTTTAGTAAGGTCATTGAGATGGGATTACTTAAAGAAAAAACATTGATAGCTAAAGGAAAAATTGAAATCTACAAGGATGCTACTAGTTCAAACAACAACAATGATAAATCCAAAGTTTTGGACCAAAAACATGAACATTGTAAATGACAAAGTTGTAGATGCTCAACATGTGAAACGAAGATGACCCATCTTAAATCTATCAAGTCCACAAAACAATACATCATCAAATAATCAAAACAAAAATGCACCTAAACCAAAAGCTCCTAAAGTTCATCGTAGAAGATTCACACCATTGGGAGAACCACTTGAATCCGCTTTAAGGAAACTCATTGCAAACAATCTTATAACACTTCGTGAAGCGAGAGATTATGAACCCAAAGTTAAATCCTCATGGTGGAATAATTCTGACTATTGTGAATTTCATAGGAGCAAAGGTCACAAAACGAATGATTGTCAGAGATTTAAAAACACTATTCAAGACTTGATAGATAGAGGAGATAATATATGTTGATGGACACAAATCTAATAAAGAATGTGTGGCATTTAATGATCCACTTCCTAACTACGAGAAAGGAAGTACCTCAAAATTAGGCAATAACGATAGTAATAATGCTAATTACACGAAAGCATCGTATGATTACACCATTAATCATGTATTTGAATTTGACTCACATACAAATGTGATCACAATCAAGAACAATTCCGAATGTAATGTTACTACCCATCGAGGAAAGATTATCCTTCAAGGAGCTCCACCCAAACCATCTTCCATATCAAATTAGTACACTGTCACAGATCAACTCAAGAAGGCACTTGCACATATATCCATTTTAGAGATTTTACATCTTTCACCATCTCACGAAGCCATATTAGAAAAAGCTCTACTAGAAACTACCGTACCCACGGATCTTGACCAAGCGCAGTTTCAAGCCATGGTGGGACATCTCACTATGCCTCATTTTTTGTATTTTACTGAGAACGATGGCATGGCCATTAATCAATCTCATAATGCACCTCTCCACATTGAAGTACTTATTCACAAACATAGGATCAAATGAGTTCTTATAGATGGAGGAGCTGGTTTAAATTTTTGTAGTTTAAAATTAGTCCTTGCATTAGGGTTTTTTGAAAATGCGGTAGATCTAAAGAAGAGTTACACTATAAAAGCATACGATGAAGACAAAAGAGCCTCTAAAGGATATGTTGTTTTACCCATAAGACTTGGAATAGTTGAGACAGATATGGTTTGCCAAGTACTTGATATTGACCTAGGCTATAATATTCTCCTTGGATGCCCTTGGGTTCATGCAATGCAAGTCGTACCATCAATGTTTAAAATTTCTTTATAATGGTCAAGAAATTACAATCCAGGGAGATCCCAACTCCTTTCAATATTGCAACACCGTTAATCCTATGCTTGAAGTCATCGTACCTAGTAACCATGTAGCCTCGTCATCCACCTCCTATATTGAGACAAACTCGTTACCTTCTACATCCAAATCCATTGAACCAAAACTCGAGCTCAAAGACAAGGGTGTTGGAGAATACTATATTGAACAAACCTCTTGTGTCTCCCAACTACCTCCTTCACCTGAGTCATATGGCAAACCATCTATGAGTAAACAACAACCCTTGAATCCTAGAAAGCAACTTGAAGGTCCTTTTATCAAATGGGGAACTTTGACAAATGAGAGTGAAGAGAAAGATGTCAAGGCATGGTTATACAAAGATGAAGAAATTGATTCTAAGGCTCAAAAATAAAAAAACACAATTACCTATTGACCAATATGGAAAAGGTTTTACTATTATGCAAAGTATGGGATATGATGGCCACGGTCCCATAGGTTTAAGAAAAGAAGGACTTACTTAACCAATACAACCTTCTTTCTCATCTACATGAGACATTAAAGGACTAGGTCATATAGGAGATGTCATAGAAAAGGCTACTAAAAATATAGTGGAGTAGATCCATAAACTATAAGAAGACAATGAAATAGATTCTCATAAAAGGGAAGGACTTTCTGAGGCGTCTTGTCAAGACAAACATGTGGATGAAGTCTACTCTTTGTTGGGCTTTTTAATTGCAATTGAGGTTGGAATACTAATTCACAACTTAGTGATTTTATCCACACTAAGCAACCATTCATGAACTAGAAGCTACATTTAATTAGCAACCTAGGGATGTGAACTTGAAATGAGACAGCACTGTATATGCACTATGGAAGCCTTCTAAGCTATTGTATCAGTTGTGTATAGAAAATAAACTCAGAATAATAAACTGAATTGAAAACATGATAATGCTGGAAATAAAACTAACTACACAACAGTGGCTATAGGAAGATTAGTTATTTGCAACAGCAGTGGCTGTAGGATGACTGGTTATTTGCAACAGCAGTGGCTGCAGGACGATTGTTTTAAAACTAGTGAAATCAAATATGCTGAAAACAAAACCTATCATAACCAACTCACTAATTAAAATAAAGCATAATGAATAAAAATCTAAACTATGATGAAATCACAGTTCCTCAAGTGGCCCTTGCTTGAGTTGCTTCAATCTGTCATTAGCATTCCATCTTCAATAGACAAGCTTCAATGCTCAAATAATATTCTTATTGCAAATCAAATATTACATGGACATGTATCAGACTTGCTGATTGAATATGGATACTACTAACAAGACTCATCACTGACTGGATATTCTCTAAACTACTATCAACACTACTTTCAACATTATTTTCAACACTACTTACTCACAACTCAACAAAATCTCAGATTTATGCTTGAGGCTTGAGAGTTGAAGTAATTACAAACTCAAAAAATTATTACAAATTTCATTTCTCCTGTGACAAAAAGGAGATGAATTATTCTATTCATGACTGATAATAAAGATTAAACTAACAAGAGTTGAGAGAGTTTTAATCATCTTCGAACTCTACAACTATAAAGTACAGTCATGGTTGAACATGTGTACAAAACATGTTATAATTATTTATGAATCATCAAATATTGTTTCCATAATTTTCTCCAATGTTTCTTCACTTTAATAACTCTAAATACACGAACTCATGAAAAGGTAGAAGAGTCCAAGTTGAATTAGAACTCAATCCTTAACTACTGCCTAAAAATCTGCTAGTTTGTCTCAGTCAACTTCTAGTGAATGTTGCTCATTAACTATTGTGAATCCGCTCAAACGGTTTACACCCATTTTAGATCACCTTTTAATCTTTCCAGATCATTTTGAAAATCTTAATTTCGTTAAGAACGAGTGAGATATTCCCGTTTTACTGAAACTGGTCTTTTGACTTTTTCTGCACTTCCCTTCAATTGTTACATTTATCAATTGCTAGCTTGTTCCCCCTTCCTTCTAGCTGTATGATCGACTCAAAACACTCACAAACAAAATTTCAATCATTTCAAAGTACTTTACATTAAACAATAACCATTTATTATAATATTTTATCATCATTTAGCATCAACTAGCTAGACACAGATATACATATCAAACACCATTAATCCTAGTAAATGCTTCATAAAACCAAGGTAATGTTTGGAAATTACTTGGAAGGACATTATAAACATGAGGTAAAACATTAAATAATACTGTCAATTTATAGGCTCATAAGTCTTGTCATTCTACCAATACATACCATAAGGGACAAAGTTTAGGGTATAGACCATTAGAGTTAGATTCACATAATATCGAGAGTGACTCCTACAAGGAAGGTTGAATACCTAATCTAACAGATAATCATGAGGAGAGTACTGCTTTTGGCCTCGAAGATACCATCATAATCCTAGAAATTTTTTCCATCTTAACCATTGTTTCCCTTGATCCAAATCAACCAAATGACCCCCTCCCACTTGTATATCTTGAGCTTATAGATTGGGAACAACAAACTATACTTGAACTTGATACCTTTCACAATGATGATGTTATTATTGTCTATTTGAGTCTTGAGAATAATTTACCTCCAAGATTTGTCATAGAACTTAATAATGTAGCTTATTTTGGAGAGGGTGCCAAGCCTTTTAGTGGCAAAAATATAACAATAAAATACAGATCTAATGGTGAAAACCGCACTGTGACAATATTAGATCATGAAAAAGATAAAATAAAGGATGCATCTAATGGTGAAAACCTCTCTAAGGTACCAACGTATGAAAATATTGACATTATTCTCCAACCTACATATCAGGATAGGTCCTTAGTCATAATTGAACCAACAGAGCCAATAAATATTAGAGAAGATAGTCTGAAGATCATCCACCTAGCAACATCTTTATCAGAACAAGAAAAGAACAACTTTGTTCAATTTTTTAAGGAAAGACAAATCAACTTTGCTTGGTCTTGTGTAGATATGTCAGGCCTTGATCTAGATCTCATTATACATCATTTATCAGTAACTCCAAGAGCTAAACTAGTAAAGCAAAGGTTGAGGAAGATGCATTCATGCATAACACTTTTAGTCAAAGTAGAGTTGAAAACGTTGTTGGATGTAGGTTTCATTAGATCAATTGATTATCCTGAGTGGATTTAAAGCATTGTTATTGTTTCTAAACTAGACAAGGGTATCAAAATTTGCATAGACTTCTAAGATTTGAATAAAGCATACTCAAAGAATGATTTTCTTTTAACCAGCATAGACGTCATTATAGATTTGACAGCGAGACATACTATGTTATCTCTAATGGATGAATTTTATAGTTATAATCAGATCAAGATAGCACCAAAGGATCAACATAAAACCACCTTCACATGTATGTGGGGAACATACTGCTATAATTCATTCCATTTGGGTTGAAAAATGCAGGAGCTACCTACCAATGAGAAATGACCATTATTCTCCATGATATGATGATTAATATTATGGAAGATTACGCGGATACCTCCTTCATAAATCATTCACAAGGGAATAACATTTGAGCATATTGGATACTAGAGAAATTCAATGTTTGTCTCAATCTAAAGAAGTGTGTGTTTGGAGTCGCATTCAACAAGCTTTTAGGATATATAGTTTCAGCAAATGGAATTGAGGTGGACCCTACAAAGGTAAAAGATATAATGGAAATGCCACCTCCTAAAAATATTAGTCAGTTAAGATCAATTAAAGAAAAATTCTAATCTATCTACAAGTTCATCTCACAGTTGGCAGATAAAAGTCATCCCTTTACTCATTTGTTGCACAGGAATGTTCCTTTCAAATGGGATGAGAAGTGTGAAGAAGCCTTTAGGCTCCTAAAATAATATCTAATGAATCCACCAATCTCGATGCCACCAATAGGAGGAAAAACACTCTTGCTATACATCTCGGCTACTAAAGTATCTCTAGGAGCTCTATTAGCCCAATAAGATTATGAAGGAAATGTTACCTAATTTCGCTTTCAACTCAATCGGGTAGAGGTGGGACAATATTTACATTCTGAAAATAAAAGGTGCATATCTAATTATGCTAAGTTCTCATACAAGTAGGAGATGCTAATAATTGAAGCAATAGATTCAATGCAAATGATTTACAAGAAATAAGAGTATACATCTTTGCATAAAAGAATTTGTTTTCTTTATTCATGAATTCAAGAGGTCTAGTGTCCCACATAAGTCGTGAGAGTAACTGATTCAATGCATTACGAAAAGGAACTACACATTCACAAAAGAAAGCATATAAAAGGAGCAGGGATCCATCATTGCCTGAATGACAAATCCCTGAGGCTGAGTTGTCGCTTGTCCTCATGGTCTGCTGCTCCAAAAGTGCCTACAAAAGATGACAAATTGATGTTAGAGCTCATAATACCTAATCAGTTTATATACAACTTCAACAAATGAATAATTATTCTCATAAGGCATCAAAAGAGTTATCCAATCATCTCATCCATCAAAGAATATGTAGAGAATCATCAACAGTATCCATGAAAATTAGAATTTCATTACTTCATCTGACATGTTTGTTCATTGTGCAGGTATAGGTATCATATTCATTACTAAAGTATTGTGTAAGTTCACACTGATAATATGAGTTACAACATGTGGAGTAAAATGAGGCTCCCACGAGAGTTGAGCCTAGCATGTTATTATGTCAATATTGCTTCATCAAGCAAGAACTCATCATTCACAACAGTGAGCCAATGAGGTCATTGTCATGGATACCAAGTTTGTGCCTAATGGAACTATCCTAACATAAAAAAAAACCATGAAATGATACTCTCGAATGGTAGATCAAAACCTTCACGAAGCCTCAAATACAAGGAGCACCTACAAAAGATAGTGACATTATATGAAGCATCCAGGGGTCACAATAACGGTTAAGAGCAATCCTTTCACATTTAACAATCATAGTGAAGAGCCCTATTCATATTCACATAACAAATATAAGAGGAAATGATAGAGACCATGTTATGAGAAGTGAAGGTTATGACAGTCACAGTTGGGGTTTCAAAAGGCTCAATGAAGAATGAACAATACCCAGGAGCACCCAAGGATAGTGACCACACATAAAAGATCAACACGCAATATCATGACAACCCTTGAATTATTCACAGAGCAACATTCTCGGTGAACAATGATCAAATGATTCATGAGGAATAGGACACAAGGTAAAATAATTGTCATAGAGAGGGCTTTGATGGTCAAATCTTTGACAAGAAATAGTGAGCATGGTAATTAAAGATGAATATAGTTCATATAATGCAATTCACAATAGTATGATAGTGTGCAAAGTCATAAGCAACCTATAGAAGACAAAGAACAACAATGCAACATTCAGATATTTTGTGACTTTGAGAGCATAACTATCATCTATAGTGACATAAACTTTGAAGGATAAAAGAGCAATGACCTCAAGTTAAAGACAACATGTTGATGAAATAAAAATCCAATCTCCTTGCTAATAGTCTTATGTATAATAAGAAGGAAGAATTACAAGGGCTAAGAACCATAAAAACATTCACAGTAGTTGAAGGAGCTCAAGCCCCATGTTAGAAACAATTCTATGAAGGTTATCTCAAAGAACACAAAGGACATATTGCCATAGAGAATAATAACAGTAACTGAGCCTTGAGTCTAGAGTTACAACTCTAGAACCATCATTACGGCATAAAGAAAATACAATGATCAAAAGTCAAAGCTATACAATGATGATTACAACCCCTTTGTCTATCTACATTATTTTGTCAAAAAATGAGATATAATAATGATCAAAAGGGCATCAAGGTTTGTGAATAATAGTTTAAGTTATAAATGCAAGCAAAAAAACAACGATTGTGAATTTGTTGAAATATTAATGATAAGAACAATCATCATAATTTGCAATCCATAAAAAGGCATTGTTGCAACTATAAGGGTTCAATGCACAAGCATCAACAAAGTTCGATCATTGCCAATATTGTCACCATCATGGCATAAAGTACCAAATACAAAGTATAATGCCAAGTATGATAGTCATATTGTTGAGAAGGTCAACAAACATAAAAGGAGTAGTCGTCAAGGAAGTCTAAGGATAACTACAACAATTGCAGTCCATTGATGCTTTTAGCACTATCACAAGGGGCTAGCATAGAAGAATGTCATGGGCAAATGCAAAACAACCTTGCTAAGAAGGTAAAAATGGTGTCATTATGATAGTAAAAGGGTAATTTTTTTTAGTCACAGTGATAGAGATTTCACAACAAAATCAACTTTATGAGCAAATTAAGGGCTTCACAGTAGCATAGGCTTACCAGACTCCATCTCAACACGCCTTCAACCTGCACAAAATGTTCTAGGAAAACTCCAGAACATATTCCCTCATGGCGGCGCATTTCACAGAGAAGCAAAGCAAATATGCAAGAATGAAGAAAAAATGAGTGGTGGCTATGTGTTTAGGGTTTCTATTTACCCTAAGATGTCGATTATGGCTTATGCAATTTCTGCCTTAAAAAAAACAACATTGCTTCCATTTATTTTCTCTTTGAAAAAAACAAGGTCACAATTTGCCTTATAACTTAGCATTAAATTTACTATGAAAAATGTTGCTAAGTGATGCAATACTTATCACTTTCAAGCATATATTTATGCTAGGCTATAGTGTGTAATGTTTTAGGAATGGGTCAAGGCAGTTATAGGCGATATTATTGTAATTTATGATAAATGGGCAAATATTTAGGGAGGTTTGAACAAGTTGTCCAACATGTGGAGGGTATATAGGGGTTGTTTTGGAGTTAGTTTTGAGAGATTAATGCATTTTTGAGGAGTCATTGTGGTGGAAATAGTTAAACCTGACTTTTTCTCCATTTTTGAGCCTTTTTGGAGTTGTTTGAGGTGCTTGAAAATTGGCTTTGTGAATGCATTCAACCAAGGAGGTTTGAGCTCCTATTTTCTTGTAACTGCTTAGAAAAAGCATAAATATGGTCTTAACTTCATTTTAAAAGTTAGTTCTTACTATTTTCACTTTTTGCAACTTGTAATTTTGAGAGTTCTTTTTGCAAAAGTGAAGAGTTTGTAACTCAGTTTCAAAGATTGGTTTAGCATTGTACACCTTTTGAGAGCAATAAAATTAGTGTTGCCTTCTTACAATCCGGTATATTGTGTGTTGAATGATTGATGCAGTTTCTTGTGAAGTGGGTTTTCTTCCTTGTTATTGTGTCTCATTAAGTAATACCTTTATGTAGAGATTCATATACATTGCACGTTATAAGTTGTGTAGCTTATTAAAGCAATCTCTAGTTGTAAAAAATTGTGTTTTCCTATTAGGATTGAGGTTATCATAGCCTTCTTATAAAGTGTTGATCCAATAGTACGTGAGTGTCTAAGTTGTGCATAGTTAATTTTTATTGCTTCCCAGTCTGTGTGTTAAAGTTGTTATGAAATTATCAAAAATCATTTTGGTGCATCACCTTTTAGATTATATTTAATTTACATATTTTCTTTCTTACCCTTTTCTCAGCAGAGTCATTAATTAGATAGGTTTAGGTGAATTATCAAGGGAGCCAACCCTTCCTGGAGGTTCACTTTTGTTCTGGTTACCCACAACCAAGAAGTGCTCCCATATTTCAATGAATTATTGAATCTAGGATTCAACAAGGGTGTGAATATCATTGACATCAGGAAAATAGAAAAAAATCTATTATATTAGTTGGACTCTAGTTGGATCCACTTGCCAAGATAGATCCTCTTAAATATTTGCTCAACAAGGCAACTTTAATAGGAAGACTAGCAAAGCAGGTCATGATCTTAAGTGAAATTGACATTGAGTATGTGGACAGAAAGGCCATCAAGGGACAAGTGATTGTAAATCATCTAGTAAAGGCACCACTCATTAAGGATTATCCATTACATTCTAAATTTCTAAATGAAGCTATCTTCATTGTCACCAATCAACCATGGAAGCTCTATTTTGATGGCTCTTACACACAACATGGTTCAGGAGCCAACATTCTATTTGTTACCCCACAAGGAGATACCATACCAAAATCTTACAAACTACTCTTTCCTTTTACAAATAATATGGTCAAATATGAAGCACTTGTCATTGGATTCAAAATGGCAATAGAATGAAAGATAATAGAGCTAAATGTATATGGAGATTCTCAGTTAATGATCAATCAAATGAATGATGAATACCAAACCAAGGATGATAATTTGATGCCATACAAGCGTATGGTAGATGACTTTAAGAAGTACTTTGTCCTGACTAATTTAAAAAATAAAATAAAATTGGACAACAAAGCTGCAAATGCAATGGCAACAATTGCCTCACTCCTTGATATACCAAAAAACCAAGCACGTTATGAGTTCTTGGTGGAGCAATTATTTACTCTTGCATATGAGGATCTTACAACTTGGATTATATGTCATCTAGTTGGACCCAATTCCCCTTTGTATGGAAACATTTATACCTATTTTAAAGAGAATACCCTATCACTCGACCTATCTAATAATAAAAAAGAACCTTTATTCGCAAAGTTCCTCACTTATCATTTTGTCAAGAAGTGCAAGAAATGTTAGATCCATGGAAATCTCATACATGCACCAGCTCAAGAAATGTAACCTTAAGCTTCTCCTTGGCCCTTTTTCCAATGGGGACTTGACCTTATGGGCAAGATTCATGCACCTTCATCCAATGACCACAAATTCATTTAATAATTGCCACTTGTTAGGAAATGCATGCAAAAAATATCAATTATATGTAGATAAATATTAAACAGAGGAATAAAAAAAACATAGAAATAATAATAGAGATGAGACAATTTTTAACGTGGTTCGCCCAAACTCGGGCTACGTCTACCAAAAAAAGTGTCCAATATTATTATCGAGTAAATCAAACCGAATACAACTAGCAATCCCTTTCAACTCAACACCGTTGCAAAATTCTATAAAATTTTCTACAGAAAACCCTAACCCTTAGCCTTTTTATCAAGACTTATGCCGATTACAAAATTAGGGTTAGAACATGTTAGCCAATAGAAAAATAACTCTTGACACCTTTATAAAAAATAATAAAAGTCTATTGAGTCCCTATACCCGACAAGGGGTACTGCTCCTTGACCCCATCTTGGGGGTGTTACCCCCAAACCCCTATTGAATAATTTGGGGAGAAACTGCGTCGATAAAAGTAGGGAAAATTTAACCTCCAAGTATGATTAGGCTCCATATAACAACAATCTCCCACTTGGAGACCGATCATAACATTGTTGGCCCTATAGCTCCCATTGGAATGAAACACCTTAGACTCAGATGTTTTGTTTTATTGTTTTTAGTCTTGAAGACCAACCGAAGCTAAAGAGGCTAGCTCAAACAAAGAGCTGATAATAGTAATCTGAAAATTGTTAAAGATAAGATCAAGTAGATGGATAAAGGGCAAGTGTTGGATGAGGTTTCCCTTAGGTCTGAGAAGGAGATGACCTTTGTCATTGAATGTCTCAAAACCACTATGGAGGCCTTTGACAATTTCAAGAGAGGCTACGAAGCCATGATGGATTCTTTGGAAAAAGAAAATTGCCAAAATTAAGGAATCCATCAAGAATGTTGTTAAGACTAGTTGTGGGGTTCTTGTTTCCACTGAGCTTTAAAAATATGACTAGTATCTTTGAAGAGCAATTTCAATTGAATAATGTGGTGGATGTGGAAGCTAATGTTGAACACGACACTTCTTCGGGACCTAGAAAAAGGACCAGAGGTACATTGAAGAGAAAGGCAGTTGGACCTCCTCTTAATTTTTAGAAGCTTAAGAAGATCACTGACACTATGACCGAGGTTGAGAAAGAGATGGAACGAACCATTAAACTGTTGGATTAGGGCTGGTTCTCGACTGCCTCTATGCTGGTCTTCTGTTGGTTTTTATGTATCTTGTGTTCTCTCCTATTTTTGTCTTTTTGCTTTGTCTGGTCTACGCCCCATTTGATATTTTGTGGCTTATCCATGTTATGGGGATTTTTAGTTATTGTGCTCTTTGTTGGCTTAATTGTTGGTTAAGACTTCGTGGAGCTTTTATAATGTAAAGGGTTTCGGGTCCCTTCAAAACCTGATTTTGCCTTAATAAAAAACTAAAGCTGAAGAGGAGCTCAACTTCTCCCTTGTCACTAGCTTTGTAAAAATATCCACTAGATTTTCATCTGTATGTATCTTTTCCAGCCGTAACTGTCCATTATCCTACACTGACCGAATGAAGTGATACCTCAACTATATGTGTTTTGTCTTTGACTGCAAGGTATAATTCTTTGCAAGATGGATGACACTCTAGTTGTCAGTAAACAAATAACTATTAGCCTATCATTTGCCCAATTCTTCCATGAAAGATTACAGTCATATCATCTCTATGCTTTCCTCTATTGCAACTACATACTCTGCCTCTGCGGTGGATAAAGCAACCACCTTTTGCAACCTGGAGATCCAACTCACTGTTGCACCACCTACAATAAAGACATAACCTGTAGTACTTCACCTGGTATCAATATCCCCTACCAAATCTAAGTCTACATAACCTGCTAAATCAATATTAGATCCCCCAAAACATAAATGTTTATTGGATGTACCTCTTGAATACCTGAGAACCCATTTGACTGTATTCCAATGCTCCAATCCAAGATTACTCATATACTTGCTTACGACTCCAACAACATGTGCAATATCGAATCTAGTGCATACCATGGCATACATTAAACTTCCTACAAATGAAGCATATGGTACTTTGGACATTTTGTCTTCCTCCTCTTTTGTCTTTGGACACATCTTCTTAGTCAATTTCAAATGACTAGGCAAAGGTGTGCTAACAACTTTTGCATTCTACACATGGAATCTCTGCAACACCTTTTCAACATAATCAACATGAGATAGAGTCAATTTTTTGTTTTTCCTATCTCTGCAAATTTTCATACCAAGGATTTGTTTTTCTGCCCCCAAATCCTTCATAGCAAATGATTTTGCTAACTATTGTTTTAACTCTTTAATGTGATCCATGTTAGACCCCGTTGCAAGCATGTCATTAACGTATAAGCATAAAATAATGTATTTGTCATTATCCAACCTCTTAAATTAAACACAATGGTCAAAATTACACATGTTGTAGCCTTGCTCAACTATAAAATTATCAAATTTTAAGTACCGTTGCTGAGGTGTTTGTTTCAAGCCATATTAACTCTTCTGCAATCTGCACACTTATTTGTCCTTACCTTGACCTCAAATCCTTGGGGTTGTTCCATATATATCTCCTCCTCCAAATCACCATGGAGAAAGGTGATTTTCATCTAGTTCTTCCAAATACAAATATTTAGTAACCACAATACTTAAAACAATACAAATAGAGGTCATCTTAATAACTGGAGAAAAAAATTCAACAAAATCAATGCCCTTTTTCTATGCAAATCCTTTGATAACTAACCTAACTTTAAATTTGTTCTTACCTCCATCTTTCCTCTTTTAGCCTATAAACCCATTTGTTTTGTAAAGCCTTTTTACCTACAAACAACTTACATAATTCCCAAGTTTGATTTTTTTCGCGAGGAGTCCATTTCTTCTTTCATTGCAAGCTCCCACTGAACCTTTGTATCCACCTATATAGCTTCATCATATCGTTCTAGTTCACCAGCATCTGTTAACAAAATAAAGTACAAAGAGGGGGAGAACCTTTCAGGAGGTCTACTTAGCCTTCTTGACCGTCTAACATTCACTGGAGTTTGTGGTATTTTTTATTGTTGTTGCGGAGCATGAGGAACCACTGGAACATCACTATCTGGAGTATCATCCAACACCACAAAATCCTTTTCTTTCTTCTCATATTGCTACAACTAATCTTTGTACAACACATTCTCATTGAATACAACATCCCTACTTCTCATAATTTTTCAGATTTTTTCAACATCCCAAATCCTATAACCAAATTCATCAATGCCATATCCAACAAAAAATACACTTTTTTGATTTCACATCTAGCTTGATTCTATTTTCAGAATCTACATGTGTAAATGCTTCACATCCGAAGGTTTTGAGAAAAGAAAATCTCACCTTCTTACCTATTCATGCTTCCTTTGGAATACCGCAACCCAAAGGAACTGAAGGACCTCTATTAATTAAAAAGACAACAATATTGGCAACCTTTTCCCACATGTTTAAAGGCAACCCAAAATGCAATCTCATGCTTCTTGCATGCTCCATTATTGTCCTATTCCTGCATTCAACTACTCCATTTTCTCATGGAGTCCTTGGAACCATTTTCTACCTACGAATTCCATTAAAGGAACAATAGTCCTCAAATTCTTTACTGCAATATTCACCACCGTTATCAGATTTAAGACATTTTAATCTTCTACCCATCTCATTTTCAACCAAGCTTATCCATTTCTTAAATATTCTAAATACATCATATTTTTGCCTAAGGAAATAAATCCAAACCTTCCTAGTTGCATTATCTATGAATATAACATAATACTGAGAGCCACCGAGAGAAGATACTTGAGATGATCCCTATACATCTGTATGCACAAGCTCGAACTTTTCATATTTATTTGGCTTCCCATCCTTGAGAAAACTAACTCTCTTTTATTTGCCATACACATAACTTTCACAGAAATCCATATTGATGCATTTTAGACCTGGTAAAACCTTTTTAGAATGAAGTACCTTCATACCTTTTTCACTCATATGCCCAAGTCTACTGTGCCACAATGTTGTCTCAAAACCTACAACAATTGTTTAAAAGTCTCTTCCTGCAAACCCGCAACAACTGTTCTTGAATCTGTTTGGGTTTTCTTCGCAACAACTAAAATAGAAGGAACAATATGACCTGCACAAAGATATAAGGTACCTACTTTCACACATTTTTCTACTATCAAGACACCTTTTGAAACCTTCCAATTTTTATCTTTAAAAGTAATTGTGCAACCTCCATTACCTAGCTGCCCAACTGAAATTAAATTCCTACTCAATCTTGGAACATGCCTTACCTCTTGTATTAGCCAATGATTCCCATTCTACAACTTAATCTTAATTCTTCCCTTTCCAACAATCTAACAAGGTTCATTATCTCCCAAATAAACCAACCCAAAGTCCCCTTGGACATAATCAAGAAAATAACTTCTATGGGGCGTAGCATGAAATGAGTCCCCTGAATCTAAAACCCATGAATCATCAACATTAACTAGGAAATGAATCAAAGAATCGTCTTCAAATTTATTACTTACCACATTTGCCTCCTTATTTCCTTCTTGTTTGTATTTTTCTTTATTCTTCCAAGACTAGCAATCTTTCTTTAGATGATCTGGTTTCCCACATTACCAACAATATTTTGGTCCTCTGGATTGGGACCTCTTGTCCTTTGATTTTCCTCATGACTTCCCACGACCTCTAGAACCCTTTCCTTTCTCCTTTGATCTGTTCCTGCTTTTTGCATTCAAAACGCTACCTAATGTGGATCCACCTGAACTTTTCCTATGAATTTCCTCACTCAGAATAACACCAACGACATCATCAAATATCAGGGTATTTGAACCAGAAACATAGTTACTAACTGCCATTACCAAACTATTATAGCTTTCAAGCAAAGAACATAATAACAAGAGAGCCCTAACTTATTCATTGAAGTTTACCTTTACTCATTTAAATGATCTATCACAGATCCACCTTCAATCATTTTCAGATTAAACAAACGCTTCATGAGAAATACCTTATTTGAGGTTGAGGGTTTTTCATACAACTTAGACAAAGTTGTCATTAGTTCTTTTGTTTTCTTCGCTTCTGTTATATTGAATGCCATAGATGGTGCCGGGCACAACCAAATGGTTCCTAGTGCCTTTATGTCCAAAATATTCCAATCCTCGTCGCTTATTGTTGACCGTTTTTTATCTTTTCCTTCCAATGGCCTCCGTAAACCCTTTTGATAGAGATAATCCTCCATCTGCATGTTCCATAACTGATAATTATGCCCATTGAACTTATCTACCTTCAATTTACCCTTGTCTGCTATTGCTCCCACTCAACCGTGAGACCTTCCTATAGACGATAATCAAACATAATCGGCTTTGATACCACTTGTTAGGAATTCCATGCATAAAATATCAATTCTATACAGATAAATATTAAGCAGAGGAATTTAAAAAAAAAAGGCAAAAATTATAACAGAGGAGACAATTTTTAATGTGGTTCACCCAAACTTGGGCTATGTCCACCAAATAGAGTGTCCAATATTATTATCCATTAAATATAACCGATTACAACCTGCAATCCCTTGCAACTCAATATCGTTGAAAAATGCTACAAAATTCTCTACAGAAAACCCTAACCCTTAGCCTTTTTATCAAGACTTATGTCGGTTACAAAATTAGGGTTAGAACATGTCAACCAATAGAAAAATAACTCTCAACGCCTTTATAAAATATAATAAAAGTTCATTGAGCCCTTGGGTGCTATCCCCAAACCCCCATTGAATAATTTAGGGAGAAAGTGCATCGATAAAAGTAGGGAAAATTTAACCTTGGAGTCTGATTAGGCTCCATATAACAACACCACTGAATATTTTACTAAGTGGATTGAAGTTGTACCTGTAACCACTATCATAAGCAAGCAAATTGCTTCTTTTATCCTGAATTATATCATTTGTCATTATGGAATCCCTCTCACCATTATCACTGATGATGGAAGAACCTTTAAAAATTAGGATGTAAAAGAGCTTTATGACATCTTCTGTATTCAATGTCATTTTTCTACACCCTAATACCCTAAAGGAAATGGTCATGCTGAGACTTCAAACAAAGCAATATTGAAAATCTTGAAGAAAATAGTTAATGACACCGATTGTGATTGGCATTGTTCAATTGAATCCATTTTTGTAGGCCTACCGCACAAGTATCTGAACCCCCATAGGTGCCACACCTTAAGCCCTTGTTTATGGTTCGAAAGCTATCTTTCCCATAGAGGTTCAGTTACCCTCCCTTCAAGTATCACTAAAATGCCTGATTTTCAGATGAAGAATATTGTGTTTCTAGACTCCAAGAACTTGATTTGTTGGATTAGCAGCGTCCAAATGCTTTCAATCATCTCAAAGTTGATCAACAACGCATGTCGAGAAGTTACAATCATAGAATGAAGCCCCGTGTTTTTTAGGTTGGTGATCTAGTGCTCAAGGAAAATACAAAGAATCAACTGGACATAGATAAAAAGGGGATCTTTGAACAAAACTGGCTTGGTCCTTATGTCATTGTTGTTGCGTATGGATTAGGAGCCTATCAATTGTCTGCACCAAAAGGTGAGTTGTTGGATGATCCCAACAACAATATGCATCTTTGAAAGTTTTATAATTAAGCTTTTTAGGAAACACCAATGGAAGGGAGAAAAATACAAAAAAAATTAAAATAATAGAAAAAAATAATGCAAATAACAATAAAAAAAAGTGAAATAAAAGCAAGTGTTAAGAACCTCGAAATAGGCGCTATTTGTGATAAACTAGTTCTTCTATCTATTAGGACTCTAGTTCTTATCTACATCCATATCCATTATATATACCCATAATAAAAACTCTTTCCATATCCATTGTACATGTACATAATAAAAATTCTATCCCTTATTCATTATACATATCCATAAACCCATAATAAAACCTTTTTCCATATCCATACCCCACCAATAAAATCCCATCATGGCTTGGTTACTAGTGTTTCATCTACCCATTCCATAATAAAGTTTTTTTTCCATTCATTCTTCTCCATGCATAGTAAGCCATTTCCTCAATTGGGGGCATATCCTCAACCTAGTTATGGAATTGGATTCTTGATGCCACAATTTAGAGGGTAACAAATCCGGATTGCAATACTATCTCCAAATAACAAACAACTTAACAACAAGCTTTAAATAAAATCTTGACATTAGACATTTACATATATTATACAACAAAAACAACTTACCTAAAAGATCTAACTGTTAGGATGATCATATCTATCATGACAAGAAACACACATCTATGGAAAGAAGATTCAAGGGTTGTGTCTCAATTTTTGTTATCAAGTTTCCTATCCTACTCAAGGATGCCTCAATCTAGAGGAGCTATGATAGAGCATGATTATTTTATTTTTTTATTGTTTGTGGATTAGACTTTAGTAATGTGAAGACTCGTCTAAAGACATGATTGGCAAAAGATCATCAAGGACATTATGGGTCTAAACATGAACAAGGATAATCTTTGTCTGTTGATACATGCAAGATATGCTTAGGCCATCTTGTTTCAATTATACCTAGATGCTTGTATTAACTTGTTAAATCAAAATCTATGTAAGTGTAGTGTCCTAAATTGTACTCCCTTACAATTTTGGCCGCATTTAGGTTCTCACCTTAGATTTTGCGCCCCTAGGCCTAATCATGACCCAATTCTGGTCATATCATGCAAATTTGACTTCATATTGATCTTGTACATCATTTAAACCCTTAGCCTTGGCCCCTAAATTGGGTAGGACTAGGGCATGGTGCCTTGGGCCCTAATAGGAATAGGGCACCATGCCTTGGTCCTCCCAATTAGGGCCTTGCTTTGGGCCCCTTTCCCGTTTAAAAAGTTGAGCAGGAAATACAACCCCATGTTGGCTCATGTCAGAAAATTAATATGTTTTTGACTGACAATTATAAAAGGAGGTTTTCCCCTCTCATCTTGATGATCTGAATTCGACATCAAGCAATCAAGCATTCGAGCATTCAAGTCAAGTGAGCAGGCAAGCAAGTCAAGTGAGCAAACAAGCCGTCTTCCTTCAAGTATTGGAGCAACAATAAGGTCAAGATTCAAGAATTGGAGTTGACATTCATGTTCCATGTTGTTGAAGACTTCATAAACCCTAATTTCATGTGGAGACAAACAAAACTTCACAAGGAGGTATATCATTTATGTTTTCAGTCATTATTCAACATCTCCCTCAAAAGGAGAACATTTCCATTACAGCAATTCAATTATCTTTCATTTCTATTTCATGGTTAATTCCAAAACCGAGGTTTGACTTAGACAAACCCCTATTCCCAGCCTATTTACCCTTCTTTCTGTGTGCAAGAAATAGGTACAGAGCTACGATCTCTAGGATAAGAATTATTTATAGTGATGAATCGATGCCATATTAGAGTACAAAAAGTTCAGAGGACTAGGGCAACAGGCACCATGGTCTTGACATTTTGGGAGCTCTTTCTGGGAACAGGTTTGAATCTGCTTGTATTGCTCAGATCTAGGTTTGTGGCTCAATCTCGGGATTGCAAATTATTGTTTAAGCATTTCTACTTCAATTTCCAACACTTTTATCCTAATTTGAGAAATTCAACTTACAAAAGAGGGTTTATTAATTTACATCATCAAAACCCCCAATCTAATCAGAATTCTTAGTCCCAATCCTTGTAGGTTTGTGAGTAGATCTATTGGATTGGAACCCTCTTTATAATGTAATGGCCTTTAGGTCATAAAATTAGTGGTTTCTTCCTTTTATGGTGAAAACCCTAATTTTCACCATTATAGTAAGAGATACTCATATCATCTCGATTCAAATATACCAAGGGGCTTGTACACTCTTACAACATTTAAATCTCAATGATGACAAAAAACACATGATAAATGTATACAAGATGACTTCATTTCATTCATGTTAGTTAGCTTGCATTTCATTTCATTTCACCTATAAGTATTTTATTCATATCATTTTAGAGGTTATCCTTTTATTCATGGTTAATGATCCAACATCTACATACTCATCCTTCCTAAGTCTTCTATGTCGTCATATTTTCATTTTATGATTGGGTATAGTCGACACTACCAAAAACAAAATAACTCATTTTATTACAATTACATCTTAGTTGCATTATTTATTTTAGATTATTCATTTAGTTGTATTATTTTAGATCATGATTATAGTCATCATTTAACTATCATTGTCATACATAAATAAATTTTGATGCATATGGATCATATTAGATCATATTTCATCACGTGCACATATATACATCATACATAGGAGTTAAAATCATGCATTTCACCAAAAATTTAATGTCATAAGATAATACATAATATAAGTCTTTGTAAATGTTCATCACACATATTTATAACATAAACAATATATATTTATTATATAAGAACATCCAACATATAAACATTGATATCCATGACAAGCACATATAGTCATTACTCAATTAATCATGACCTCACACATCATAGATAAGCATAATTGTATACAAGCATGACATGGTAGATAGCATAACAACATCATCATCATAATAAACCCATAAATATCATAGTCATCAATCGATCATCCATATAAAAAGCATAAGCAAAAGCATAAAATAAAGTATGCATCCATCCATAATAAACATGTATAATAGTTTGCCAATTGCATATCATATAGCTCATAAAAATTAATAATGTCCAAGTGCACAATTATATCATGAATCAAAAGATGTATCTCAAGTCAAATCAACTCTAGCTTTCATATTAAAAACTGATGGTACATGTCCCCAAAACTAGGAAGGACTGCCACTGGAAGCTATTGGTCTAGGTTGATGGCTACCAAATGGATCTACTCTTGCTCAACGCCCTAGTGGTCCACATGGAGGAGGTGGCCCCATCACACCTGCACTCTCTGTACGAGCCCATTTAGATATGGTATGAGATATCTTTGCATAACTACACACTCTCTGCTCTTAAGGGACAACCTACTCATACAAAGTGTGCTAGTAGTGTATCTCCTTGCCAGCATGAAGCATGGCCATCATACTGTCACTGTAAGGGCCCTGGGTTGTAACTTGCCACAAATTCTCTATGAGGATCTTTTCTCTACCATATCTCTCTATAGATGTATCTCTATCTATTGTAAGTCCTCTAACATGCTCCTGAAAATGTGCAACTTATGCTTGTAACTATCTCACCTGAGCTTGTAGAGAAGCCACCTCATCATCATCCTATCTTGGAGCTTATATAAGAGGTGCCTAAAGGGGTACCCATCCCTTAGCTTGTGGTTGATCTTATCCCCGAGTTTGTACTTGTGGCCAATCTTTCACCTATCGAAGAGCCCTAATAGGTCTCATGTGCCTCACCAGTCTCTATCCCAATCCACCTCCATCATCATCTCCATCCTCACCATCTCCACCTCTACCACCATCACCACTTCTCCCACCTCTATCTCTCTCATCTCCTTTATCACCATCTCGATGCCTCCTCCTCCTCGGTGGCTCCTCCTCCTTGATGGCTCCTCCTCCTCATCTCCATCAACTAATCTAGGTGGTATCTCACTCAAACCAGTCAATCTAGGAAAAAGATGATGAAATGAATTGATATCCGATAGACAACTAGAGGGGGGAATCAATTGTCTCACAAACTTACACAAATTAAACTTATTCTCGGATCTAATAATTAAGCATGAAAGAATAAATCAACAACACATCAAGAACTAGCATAACACCAAGATTTTTGACGTGGAAATCTCGATCAAGGGAAAAACCATGGTGGGAACCTACCCACATTATAATGATACTCTATTATAAGTATATAAAATATTACAATGGGAATGCACATGCATTCAAACACACTTCCTAGAGCTCACTTCTCAAAAACAATAAGGGCTACAACCCTGGGGAAGACTCACTGTCTTACAAACAGATTCAGATTACATCTGGAAGATCGTGAACTAAAGAAATAACATCTCCTAATGCCTGGTTACAGTTTTGGTTAAGCACATAACAACTATCTTCTTCTCACACTTCTTCTTTGCCTCCAAAAGATGTATACATTCAATGCACGTACTTTCTAATTCTCATCCATACACTTCACAACACACTCAATTGCAAAGATATTACATTCATTTATACATGACATCAACCTCAACAAAACCAACTCAACACACTTCAAAAAATATAACCACACACACTACAAAATCAAATGTGGAGCAAGAAATGTCAGCCAAGACATAACACGGAACCATATCACACACCTCGAATATGAACACCTCTAATAATTAAGTCTCGAACATCCACAACACGCTACAAGCATCTGTTCAGCCAAAACAATGAAGAACACCATCATACCAGAGAAAATCATCAATAACATGCACAATGATCAATATGGACCACCAACACAAAAGGCACATGATCTAGAAACATCCACAAGCATCGTGAATCACCACCACAATATCCGCAACAACTCAAATTACTAGAATTACATCATCATCATATCGAGAACACTAACTGCAACGACTGTCAACCTGGAAAAATAACTTGCAGAGCTCCAAATCATGAACCACTTGAATTCAAGACACACATCAACATCCCAAACATTCCTCCAAATCCGCAAAACAAGATATTACAATGCGAAGCAATACGGATCAAAATACTGAACACCGCCATCACTGAACAATAGAAAAACCAAACACAACACAAATAACCATAACTCACTCAAATCTTCATGTGGACCTTTGAAAATTGCACTGAATCATCTACGCACAATCCTCTACAAACCCTTTAATCCACAAACTTTGATCATCACCATGCTGAACAAACTAACACTATGAACTCATTGCAACAGTGGCACAAATAGAGAAATATGTTGACATCAATGATAACACATCTCTTAGATATCATTAAAGCACATATTTGTGGCAATGTCACCAAACATCTAGAAATCTCCCCCTTTGGCATTGATGGAAACATATGATGTGAAAAATAATCAATGACAAAGAAAAGGAAAATCTCTCCCTAAAATCTCTTTTATGATACTCTCTCCCCCTGAACTTTGCATAGTTTTTCACATGACTCTCTCTCCCCCTTTGACATCAATGGCAATGGCACATATTTGCACCACAAGACACAAAAACTAACTCACAAAACTGACTTACTGACTACTCCCCCTAAGCAGAAGCCTCCATTCATCAATCTGGATCACAAGATTTGACTGTGAAATGCACCAGACTGATACATACTTATGCATTTAAGTTTTGATCAGGAGGGGCAATCACCCCTAGCTTCTCTTTGAGATACTCAAAGTATCTTTAGGCAGAGGCTTTGTGAAAATCTCTGCAATTTGTTCCTTTGTAGGCACATACTCCAATCTGACTTCCTTCTCATTTACCTTGTCTCTCAAAAAATGAAACTCGATGGATACATGCTTAGTCTAAGAATGCAACATCAGATTCTTAGAAATATTAATTGCACTTGAATTCTCACATTATATAGTAATTGGCTCATCATACACTACTCTGATATCTTTCAGCATCTACTTCATCCACACAACCTGAGTACAATTGTTAGCAACAACAATATACTATGCCTCTGTAGTAAATAAAGAAATAGAATTTTGCTTTTTGCTTTTTGCTTAACCAAGAAACCAATCTCTTTCCCAAGAAAAATGCACCACCACTAGTACTCTTTTGGTCATTAACATATCCTACCCAATCAGCATCAGTAAAAGCACTCAAAGTAAAATCATCATCTTTAGGGTACCATAAACCAAAATCAACAATTTCTTTCAAATATTTGAAAATTCTTTTAACAGCTACAATATGAGATTCCTTACGATCAGCTTGAAATCTAGCAACAAGACAAGCAACATTCATGATATTTGGTCTAGTCTGAGTCAAATATAGCAATCCACCAATCATAGATATGTATTTGGTTTGATTTGTTTTCAGGGAATCATCATCCTTAGTCAACTTACATACGGTCACCATAGGGGTTCCAACTGGCTTTGTATCCTCCAAACCAAACTTCTTCAATAACTCTTTCAAATACTTAGACTGTGATATAAATATCCCTTTTTTCCAACTAAGTAATTTGCAATCCCATAAAGAATTTCATCTCTCCAATCATAGACATCTCAAATTCATTCTGCATTTCATTAGCAAATTCTTTGCACAAACTATCATTTCCTCCAAAAGTAATGTCATCAACAAAAACTTCAACAATCAGAATATTATCATGATCAATCTTGAAATACAAATTACTATTAGCAGTACCTTTGTTAAATCCAAGCTTCAACAGATACTTGTCTAATCTTACATACCATGCTCTTGGCACTTGCTTCAATCCATATAATGCTTTCTTCAACCGACACATCATATTGCTCTGATCAGTTAACTGATATCCATTTGGTTGCTCTATGTACACCTCTTCTTCCAATTCACCATTTAAAAATGCCGACTTGACATCCATCTAATAAACTTTGAAATCTTTGTAAGAAACATAAGCAATAAATAATCTAACAACTTTAATTCTTGCCACCAAAGCAAAAGTCTCCTTAAAATCAATTCCTTCCATTTGAGAATATCCTTTACAAACAAGTCTAACTTTGTTTCTAATAACTTCACCTTACTCATTCAATTTGTTCTGAAAGACCCATTTGGTTCCAATTACATTTTTGTTCTTATGTCTGAGAACAAGAATCCATGTATTGTTCTTTTCAATGTGATTCAATTCTTCTTCCATTGCTTTCACCCAATGTTCATCTTTACATGCTTCATTCACATCCTTAGGTTCAATCTTAGAAATCAAACCATACTCAACTTGATCTACAACAATTCTTCTTCTAGTTTGAACACCTTTATTTCTATCTCCTATGATCTGATTTTCTGAATGATTCAATCTTATATACCTGGGAGTCTTAGGATTTTCTTGAATTTCAGACTCTTCATATTTTTCTTCTGCAATTGCACTAGTTTCTTCTTCTTGTTTCACTTGATTCACCGGAACAATCTGAGCCTGATTCTGGATCTGAGGTTGCTTTCCCTTATTTGCACTATCATTCTGATCATCTGAATCATATCTGCAAGATCTGTACTGACTCTCATTTCTTTCATCAACCCTGACATTAGCACTCTCAACTATCTTTTTCAATCTCTTGTTATAACACATGTAGGCCTTGCTTTTGTTATAATAACCAAGAAATATTCCTTCATCACATCTAGCATCAAACTTTCTTAAATCTTCATCTCTTTTTATATAACATTTACTTCCAAAAATTTTGAAATATTTAATGGTAGGAGCATGACCAAACCATAATTCATAAGGGGTCTTACCGGTATCACCTTTCATACGCATCCAGTTAAGAGTGTAAACGACAGCACTCACAACTTCTCTCCAATAAACATGCAGAACATTTCCTTCAATCATCATGGGACCCTAACAACTTCTTAAATGGTTTTATTCTTTCTTTACACTACATTTTTTTGAGGGGTTCTTGGAGCAGACAATTATCTTCTTATCCCATGCCCTTCACAAAATGCATTAAACTCACCAGAAATGAATTCTTCACTCAAATCTCAGACACTTCAACTTAAAACCCGTCTCAGTCTCAACCATAGCTTTGAAAATCTTGAACTTCTCTAAAGCTTCAGACTTCTCCCTCAAGAAAGTAACCCACATCATCCTTGAATAGTCATCAATCATCAACATGAAATATATGTCTCCTTGCAAGCTTCTAACTATAGAAGGTCCACACAAATCAGTATGCAAAAGATCTAATAATCCATTTGAAAAATGTTTCTTACTCTTGAAAGATATTCTAATTTGTTTCCCTAATTGACATTCCTTGCATATAGGGTTAGCAGGTTTCATCAACTTAGGAAGATCTCTCACAGCCCGAATAGAACTTATCTTAACAATGCTATAAAAATTCACATGACATGTCCTTCTATGCCACAACCAACTTTCATCAACTTGAGTAATCAAACATCTTTTACCGACACTATTCAAGTGAAAGATATTACCTTTAGTCTTTGTACCTGATGTAATCTTTATTCCAGAGCTACCCAAGATTCTACACTTGTCATTCTTGAATGAAAGACCACATCCCTTGTCAAACATCTGTCCAACAATCAAAATATTATGCTTCAGGCCTTCTACATACAATACATCTTCAACATTGTGCTTACCATCAAGAGAAATAGAACCTCTCCCACAAATTATACCAGCTTTATCATCTCCAAACTTTACCAATCCACCTTCATACTTTTCCAAGCTCACAAACTTACTTTTATCACCTATCATATGATGAGATCATCCACTGTCTATCACCCATTCATCTTTCTCCTCAACTTGTGCAACCAAAGCTCTTTCCACATTCATGCAGCTAGCATAATCAACAGGCATTGGATCATCTTCCTTGATAGCAATAAACACCCATTCATTATCATTTGTATTTCCTTTATCCGACTCATCATCTGACACACCTTCTTCAGCAGCATAATAACATTTCTTCTAAAATTTAGGCTTGAAAGTCTTTCTAGGAACTCTTTCTGGACACCTAGACGCAAAATGTCCTATCTTATTACATGAAAAACATTGAAGAGGCAATTTTCCTTCATACTTACTAGCTCCTTTAGGTAATCTTCTAGCAATCAATGCTTCAAGATCCTCAAGCTCTCACTCTTTGTCTTCCATTTCCTTCATCTCTTTCTCATATCTTGATATCCTCCTTGAAGAACTTTCTCCTAGATCATATCTCTGCTTATCATTTCCAGAAACAATGGCTTTGAATACATATTCTATCTTAGGAAGGGAATCACCAAAATCACTTAATTCAAAGGCTAATAAATTACTAATCAACATGTCTCTAGTCACATTAGTCATGGTCTGGATCTCCTCAATAGCAACAACTTAATGTTTTTAGGATGTAGGCAAGGATCTGAGCACTTTAGCAACAATATCCGATTCTTCTAACTTTCCACCGGCACATTTGATATTGCACACCAGTTCATTCACCTTTTGCATAAAAGAAGTAATGGTCTCATCTTCGCCCATCTTGAACATCTCATACTTTTCCTTTATGCTTTGCAACTTAGCAGTCTTCACATAGTTGTCTCCTTCATATAGGGTTTCCTAATTCTTCCAAATCTCATGAGCAGTCTGCAATTCTATAACATTTGTCATCTCGGAATCTGTCAAGGCACTCGATAATGCTTCTTTAAGTCTAATATTACATTCAACTTCCTTTATCTCATCCGGAGTTGTAGGTCTATTAGCAGGAACAGTATACTTGTTCTTTGTGATAGTCCAGTAAGTTTCGCCAATGCATTTCAAATGACACTCCATGCAGCTCTTCCAAAGAGTAATTATTTTCATCAAATCTCAGAAAATCCTTCTTGTAATTCGCCATCCTAGATCACCTCAAGCAGTTAAGCTTCTTCGGAAGAACCTGCTTTGATACCAATTGATGAAATAGCTTGATATCCAACAAACAACTGAGGGGGGGGGGGTGAATCAGTTGTCTCACAAACCTGCACAAATTAAACTTATTCTCAAATCTGATAATTAAGCATGAAATCATAAATCAACAACACATCAAGAACACACATAACACCAAGATTTTTGACGTGGAAAATCTAGTCAAGGAAAAAACCACGGTAGGAACCTACCCACAATATGATGATACTTTGTTAGAAGTATATGAAACATTACAATGGAAATGCACATGCATTTAGGCACACTTCCTATAGCTCACTTCTCAAAAACAACAAGGGCTACAACCCCGAGGAAGACCCACTATCTTACAAACAGATTTGGATTACATCTGGAAGACCATGAACTGAATAAATTTCATCTCCTAATGCTTGGTTACAAATCTGCTTAAGCACATAACAAATATCTTCTTCTCACACTTCTTCTTTGCCTCTGAAATATGTATACATTCAACACACATACATTCCGATTCTCATCCATACACTTCACGACACACTCAATTAGAAATATATTACACATTTATACATGACATCAACCTCAACAAGGTCGACTCAACACACTTCAAAAAATATAACCACACATGCTACAAAATTAAATGCAGACCAAGAAATATTGGCCAAGACATAACACAGACCCATATCACATGCTTCAAATATGAAACACATCCAAGAATTATGCCTCGAACATCCGCAACATGCTACAAGCATCTAGTAAGCCAAAACAATGAAGAACGCCATCATACCAAAGAAAATCATCAATAACACGCACAACAATCAATACGGACCACCAACACAAAAGGCACATGATCCAAAAACATCCACAAGCATCATGAATCACCACCACAACATCCACAACAACTCAAATTACTAGAATCACATCATCATCATACTTAACTTCAAGAACACTAATTGTAGTGAGTGTCAACCTAGAAAAATAAATTACAGAGCTCCAAATTATGAACCACTTGAATTGAAGACACACATCAACGTCCCAAACATTCCTCCAAATCCACAAAACAAGATATGACAATGTGGAGCAATATGGATCAAATTACTTAACATTGTCATTAATGAGCAATAGAAAAACCAACCACAACACAGATAACCATAACTCACTCAAATCTTCATGCGGACCTATGAATATTGCATCGAATCATCTGCACGCAATCCTCTACAAACCCTTTAATCTACAAACTCTGATCATCACCATGCTGAACAAACCAACACTCTGAACTCATTGCAATACTGTCATAAATAGAGAAATATGTTGACATCAATGAAAACACATCTCTCAGATATTTGCAGCAATCTCACCAAAAATCCAACAAAAGATGCTCTACAAAATACTATGCATACTCTGTTGTCATCCTTGCATCCACGATGTGTGTTCGCATAGCCCATGCTTGATATGGAATCTATAGAAAATTGGCATGTGCCACCTCAAATAATACAATAAGACTCCACTATGGACACTCCTTGTACATTTAAGCATACTCAAGGACAGCCTAGAGCATCCCTTGGATCCTGCCAAACTGTTAGAGTACAAGAGTAATAATATCTCTCAATAATATAGGGTGTCCAACCAATTAGCCATTGCGTTTGAAATACATACGACAACTCTGCATCATCATCCTCCCATGGCTCACAATCCAAGTAGGGTTGCCAAACGATTACATCTATACTATCCAACACATGTCTCTAATACTCCAGCTTTCCCAACTTAGGCTGGGACAACATACCATGATAGGCATAAACATACATCTACCCTGCTCCTCTAAATCACATGCATATAGACTTGTCATGTCACTCCTATACGCACCCTTTCCCAAATGTGTAACAAGGTGACACCTGCTGATAAACTCACAGTCCCATCATAAACGAATTGATGAAGGTCATGATAAAGATGAGCTAAGAAGCACACACCCCAGACAAAGCGTGTCCTTTCTATAACCATGCACTTTAGTGTGCAACCCCAACTCAGTGACAACCCATGAGATCTCTTATTCAAATAAATGAATCCTCTAATCAATCCTGCTAGCACTAAAGGTAGGGGCTCATACAAATCAACCATATCCTCCCAACAAATCTCAAATCTCTCAATATCATCATCATTAAAAAACCCATGCAATGCCTCTATCATGGCTCTCCCATGTGGATCATACGACACCATCTCGCCAGCTATCAGAATCCTCAGTATCTGATATACATCCTCAAGAGTCACTAACATCTCACCAATGGACAAGTGAAAGGTGTTATGCTCACTATGCCATCTCTAGATTAATGTTGTCAACATGCCAAAATTTTCTCAAATCTTTGGAATAAACAAAGCATGAGATAATCCTATAGACCCAATAATATCCTTGTTTGTCATGGACAAGTATTGTTGCAATTGCCGTGTAGGTAGATATTGCCCTCATGACATCATTGCAGCTGAATCCACCTGTACACATCAAAACAAGTGCGTTAATCAAATTTAAAGTTGCACATTAATTTATATTATCTATTAGCTACATAGCAATCTTATCAAAAATATCCTATCATCAATCCTTAGATTCTATCAATCTCACAAACAATATATCTATTGGTTACATGTCAACCATTGTCGACTTAACTAAAAGTAGAACGAATTTTGATTCTCTTTATCAGAGACATAGTCTAAATCATCACATATGTGCAAACTAAATCAAATGTGCAACATTAAGACAAATGCGTATAAATAACAAGTAGATGTGTCAAAACAAAAAATACACAATAATCAATAGTGCCTATGCAACATAATGATAATTACACACGAAAATAATATGCATGCACAATACTAACACATGCATAGTTTATGGGCTTAAATGTGCAAATTCAAAACAAAAGCGCATGAAAAAGAAACATATGTGTAGTAACATTAATCTTGTGCCTATACAAACCTTGACTTTGACCTAACATTTGACCATAATAAATGCGACCAAAAGGTCAAAGGATGAGGTACATACTGGGGGGCCGTACTCCTTAGGTCACTTGAAGCAACAAACTTGACTAACACGTGCAATTTATGGGCTTAAATGTGCAAATTCAGAACAAAATTGCATGAAAAAGGACAATATGTGTAGTAACATTAATCTTGCACATATAAAAACCTTGACTTTGACATAACATTTGCCATAATAAATGAGACCAAAAAGTCAAAGGATGAGGTACATACTAGGGGGTTGTACCCCTTAGGTTGCTCAAAGCGAAAAACTCACTCAAACTGATGTTGATCAATGGGAATCATCATTTTTGCTATAAATCCTCTACTTTAATTTTCTCCCCTCTCAACAACCAATTCTTTAAAGCTATGCATGCAAATGAGGTGGAATAGGGCTCCCTAACCACTATTTATGCACAAATAAACCATAACCAGAGATGAATGGGGCATGTATGCGCGGCATGTACAAATCAATCTTTGAGGCTCTATTGCATCAATTTTTCATTAAATCAAGCTTATAATTATCATCATCATTGTCGTGAGATCATCCACTATCTTCATTTTTTGAAAAAAAATCATACATTTTATGATCTCCCAAGGGGGCATACTACCAAAACAAAACTTATACCAAGGCCAACAAATTGAGGCACAATTATTTCAATGTGATTAAACACATTGTCTCAAAGAGGGGCAAAATGTATACAACTAAAATTGGCTTGAGATAAATTAATTAATATTTATTATTTAATTAATGCCTATTCTTCTATCAATAAATAAATTATTTAATTTATTTACGTGATTCACGTTATCCAATTTCTTCTAATGATCGAATAAATTAATAATTTTAATTATTTAATTAAAATCCTAAATTATAAATCTTCTAAAAGTCTTTATTAATTAAACAATTCCTCTCAATTTCACCCTCCACATCACTCTTCCACGTCAACTTTACACCTCACTTGCCATCTCATCCTCATGTGGCTAAGAAAAATAAATATTTCTAAAATTTAATTGACTATTTATTCTCAACATCATTCCCTAGTCAAAAGGAAGTGGGGGACTTATGTGTCACTTTATGTCCAATTCATTCTCCACCTTCCCTATTCTTAAGACTTTGATCTTTCCACCTCACTATGGTCAAAGGTGACTCATTGGACACATGTCTTATAAGGCTTACCTTTTCTCTCACATTGCAATAACTTGGAATGTTTCTTCCTCTTCTTTCTCATGGTCATTGAGAGCATCATGACATGTGGCCTCTCCTCCCACCTTTTCCTCCACCTTGTCAACATAGGAGGAACATTCTCCTTTTTCTCTTATAGTCTAACCAATTCAATCCAATCCATCTATTACAACAAGACCAATTCTTATACATTGATCTTTGCCACCTAGGTTCAGAGCCATGGATTTTCTATAAAAGGAGAACTCATATCCTTGTTTTGGCTAATAGTGAAGAGTTTAGTGTGTCCACTATACTTGCATTTTGAGATCATAATCATAACAAAGAGCCTGCCTTTGGATTTTAGCTTTCGTTAGCATAATACATTCACCTCCATTGTTGCATTTTATCTTTATCATGGCATCTTAGTTGCATATCATTATCCTCGTACTATTACTTCAGTAGCTTCACTTCATTAGCTTTCATCTCACTATCATTTTAGTTTTGCATAGTAGAATCATTCACTTTGCACATATCCAACCACAAGCCCATTCTCCTTGTACTCATCTTGAAACAAAAAGTACATTTATGATAACATTATAAAAAACAAGATCTCAAGAGATAGGACATGATGAAATGAGAAAAAGAATTTTGTAGCTAAAAGGTATAAATTTACAATTTATTTTAAGGTTTGCATTTTTCTAGTTGTTTCATTGGTGATTTGGTATAGTAGGAATTCTAGAGTAATTTGTGGTAACTTAGTAGGTTCTATAGTATTTTCCAATTCTATCATCACACTATTCACCTTGATATTCATTAGACCAACCTATTTGTCTACCAATACCTCTTCTCTACAACATATTTATTTTAAAAAAAAACATATTTTGACCATGATGTAGTCTAGATATAATTTTTCAAATTCATAGTTTTGTGGTATTTCCTTGAAAAAATTCATTGTTTTCAATTTCATAATTATTGATATTTTTATTATTTTTTGTAGTTGTTGTTTGTTCTACATGCCAAAGATTATAATTGAATAGCTCCCGAGAGAAGGATGGAAGCTCGTAGCAGGTGTGGAAGATTGTTAGGGTTTCAATGATTCAAGTATGGTTGGACGCAACAAGGTTTCAAGCCTAGACCCATTCATAGGCCAAATGTTGCCACTTGGCAACCCCCTGGTTGGGCTTGGGAGGATCCACCAATGGAGAGAAGAGGCATTTTTTAGGTAAATCGTAGGGTTTTTTATAGGAAGAATCAACAGGCACAACACTAGTGGGGCTTCGCCAAAGTTTTATTTGGTCCACGTGCTAGCTTTAAACAATTGGAAGGTAAAACATGGAAATGAAAGTGCAAGATGTGGCCAAGATGTAGGAGCAGGTGCGAGATTAACCAAGTCAAAGTCAGTTGGTTGTGCTTCAAGTTGAATACACTAATTGGCAAGACACGGTTCAAATGTATAGAGAAAAAACTTTTTTCATGGAGTGGGCTGGTGATTAGCCCGCCTTTTCTAGGGTTTGCAAGTGATGTGATGAGTTGTGGGGAAAGAAATTTGTGATTAAATCCCACCCCAATGACTTCTTGTTGGTGATTTACAAAAATGCCAGAAAAAAGCAATGGATTCTCAACAATGGTCGTTGCATGATGGGCAGTATGGGTTTTTACATCAAAGATTGGATCCCTAATTTTGATCTAATGAGTGAAACCATCAAGGAAATACCAATTTTAATCTTCCTTTACAACCCACCCAATGAGTATTGGGATTTAGAAACCTTGACACTTATTGGGAATAAGCTAGGGAGATTTGTCAAATCAGATGAAGCATTGGAAAATAAAGATCATAGCATGTATTCCAGGATGTGCATCCTTTGGAAACCCTCACCTCCCTTATCAAAAGCAATTGAAATTCAGACCCAAGAAGGTTTTTGGTGGCAATAGATTGAGGTTAAGGAGATAGTGGAGAACTGCAAAAACTGTAAGGATGTTGGGCATTTGGTCAAAGAGTGTATGAAGGATTAAAAAACAAAGGATGTAGAAAAGGAGATCCTAGTTAACAAGCTAGTTCATGGTAATTTTGAACAAGATGGCCCTTCTACGAGCATCAACCACTCTATCTCGATAAAGGGAGAATTCTCTCCAAAGACCTTAGCCCAAACCTAGAAGTGGAAGTAAGGGTGGAGACTTTGATCCCCCATAATGGTGAGCTTGGAGAGGCTTCTAATAAGGATATTTTCCTTGTGAAGTCAACAAAAGGGGGGTCCTCTATTTAAGGGGTCCATCAGTGGAGTCAATGAGTTTTTTGTCTCTAGTAAAATGGAATCTCAAAGTTTGAATGAGGGGCCCATGAATGATAACCCAATAAACCTGGTTCGCTTGGGAACAAACAATCTACTCCCAACTTTATGGTGTGGGTTGGTGTTGGCAATTGACACTCATCCGGGTTATAGGTGTTGTCATTGATGGCAACACACTTCATGGTAGATCCGAAAATCTAGGTAACCGCCATTCACTTCATCGACACTCAGGGAACTAATAGGCATGTAACCGACAAACTTGGAACTAGTATTCTAAGGCCAACATAGGAGATTGATTCGACAAGCGTGGAAGCGACAACAATCATATTGTTTCATGTTTATATCTTGTTTGGGCTGACATGTGTCTTATCTTTTGTAATATGATTGTAAGCTGACATAAGGTGTTTGTGTTTATTCATGTAAATGGGTATATAAGTCAGTTTGAGTTAGGTCATTTTAGAGATATGACAAAGAAGGGATGCGATAGGTTATGTGAGCGAGATCTTGATCGATAGAGTGCAAATGTAAAGATCTGTAATCGGTCTTGATTATTTGTCTAGAGGTTTGGGAAGCGATCTAAGTTACCGGTAAGGGAGGCTACAGTATAAACTAGTACAGACAGTGCTTAAATCATAACTCATCCAGGATAGCAGATGCACATTCTGAGTTTAGTTTTTGTTTGTAATCCAATACACTAGATCTGTAGTCAGTGAGGCTACTTTTGCGATGAGCAGTGTCCTCTAGGCAGTGTGCCTTTCTGCATGTGCAGGCCCCTCTTGTAATATTTATTCAGTTGACTAGTGGATAGATATTGTGGGTCACCAATCCCACCATGGGTTTTCCTCTTTGAGGTTTTCCATGTATAAATCTACGTGTTATGGTGTTGATTCATGTGGTTGCATTAATATTACTTGTTGTTAATTTCTTTTATGCATACCAATTGATAAGTGGATTTATTAATAAGGTTAAAAATATTATAACCAATGGAACACTGATTCACCCCCCCCCCCCTCTCAGTGTTCTTGGATTCCAACAGTTGGACCCTGATAATAATCATGTCAAGTTGAATGTTATGGATGCTCATGGTAAATATTTTTCTAAATAGATTGCTAATGACTCTTTGGAGCTTGGGATTGATAAGGTTGGCATGGTTTTGGAGATCCCCCCTATGAAGGGCATTTAGATTTCTCTAGTAAGGAGGGTTGCCTTTCAGGATGATAGTGAGTCTGAAGACTTTGATTTCCCAGTTTATGATAAAAAAGAGGCTCCTCTCAGGATGAATGGAGAGGATGAGTTTGGCTTGGGTGACTAGAAGGTATCCTAGAAAAAATGACTATGAACAAAATAAAGCAAATCTTGGGTTTGTGAAGGTTGGTGAGAAAAAGTGAAGGGGACCAAAAACCACCCACATGAAACTTGAGGAAGTGCTAGGGTCAAAGTAAACCGAGATCAGCAAAATGCTATGCCTTCCCCCGAGAGCCATGAAAATCTTATCATGGAATGTCGGGAGTTGTAATGCCTTTTACAAGATGCACTTGATCAAGCAGTTTGTTGATCAAGCATGACCTGATGTGGTGCTTTTGCAAGAAACAAAATTGAAAGGGGAAGATTCTATTAGATTTATGAGGTATGTGAAACTTTGGGATGGTTTGTTTGTGGATATAGATGGGGCCTCAGGTGGCTTGGGGTGCCTCTGGAATCCTTCCCTTGCTTCAATTATCTTGGTTTCTTAATAGAAGTTTTGGCAGCTACTTAAAGTAACCTCTTTTTCGTTGGCTAATGAGTTGTTTATTATCAATGTCTATGGTCCTACTTGCACGAAATTGAAGAGGGAGGTTTGGAATCAAATATCAGAGGCCCTGAAAGATCTTGGGGATAAAGTGGTTGTGATTGGGGGAACTTCAATGCTACTCTTCACTTGGTAGATGAAAAAGGTGGTTCAAGCACAGCGGAAGCTGTGCATAGAGGCTTTCAAAATTTTGTCTCAGAGAATGGTTTATTGATATTGGTTTTCAAAATTGGAGATTTTACTTGGACCAATCGAAGGAAAGGTTTTTTAAATATTGTAGAGAAATTCAATCATTTTTTCTTATGGGTCCATGGGCTATGTTTCTATGGGTCTATGAGGCTTGTATTTTCCCTTTCTCTAGGTCAGATCATTACTCGATTTACCTACTCCTTCATCATGACTCGACTCTTTCTAGGTGTCCTTTTAAGTTTGAGAAAATGTAGTTTAGGGCCAAAGGCTTTCTTGACCTTGTCTCTATTTGGTGGAAGGATATTATTCACTCTATTATATCCCCAGGGAATAAGAAGATGTTTGTAAAATTGGATACTAGAAAGGCTTATGATTAGGTTCACAAAGGTTTTTTGTAACAAGTTTTGAACAAGTTTGGGTTTTGTAAGGATTTGGTGGACTGGATTAAGAGTTGCATTTGTGATCTTTATATTTTTGTTCTTGTGAATGGTAGCCCCCAAGTCTTGTTTTTGCTCTACCAAGGGGATCCGTCATGGGGATCCTTTGTCACCATTTTTGTTTATTATCATGGCTAAAGTTTTGGGTCGTCTTATTGCTAAAAAATGCGGATAAGGTAAATGAAAATGTGTGAAGATTTCTCGTGGTGGGTATCCTATTTCCTACCTCCAGTTTATTGATGACACTCTTCTTATGGAGGAGTTGTCTTTGCAGGAAGCTTGAGTTATGAAATCTACCTTAGATCACTATAGTCGATCTTTGAGACAAAAAAATAATTGGAGGAAGTTAGAGATATTCTTATTTAACATAAGGAAGGATAAACAGGGAGAGATTTCTAAGATCTTGGGTATTCGAAAGGGTTTTCTTCCAAACAAATTTTTGGGTATTCCTCTTTTTGTTAGCACGTGTAGGTCCAAGATTTAGAAGGATCTTGTTGATAATTGCTTAAACCAAATGGATGGTTGGAAGAGAAAATGGCTCTCCTTTGCTAGTTGTATCCCAATGCTTAAATCGGTGATCTCGACCATCTTGATCTATTCGATGATGTGCCTTTGAATGCTAAAGAAGGTTATTAAAGTGGTGGAATAGAGTGTAGTGTTTTTTTTTGGAATGGGAGTCAAGATTTGGATAAAATCCCTCTTTTGGATTGGGATGAAATTTGTAAACCTAAGCAATCTGGGGGCCCCAGTCTTAGGTAGTGGCATTTACTAAATGAGGCTATGGGAGCCAAACTAGTGTGGAATATGTACAACAACCCAAATCAAATGTGGGTCAAAATACTAAAGGATAAATATCTGGACAGTATGTCACAAATATTGAATTTTGATGATTCAAGACCCACCACTAGAGTCCACTATCTAGAATTTTTTGGTTTCTTGTCGTCCAGTTGTTGTCAATCATTTGACTTGGAAAATTGGGGATGGTTGCTTAGCCAAGTTTTGGACTGATTCATAGGAGAGCTTTCTTGCTTTAGGAGAGGATTCTATTTTTTCTTGTGTCTGGTGCATTTCTAATCAGCAATGGGGTTCCTGGGTTGTGGACTATATGGAGAAGGTGGTGGTTAATGGTTGAGAGGAATAGAGATGAAAATCTACCACGAAGCTTGATATCAATGTTCAAGATGAGGGATCGCTTCAAAAAAAAATTGAGGAGAGGAAGATCTTGATCTTTGGGACTAAAGATGATGTTATGTGGTGTGGCTCAAAGGAAGGTCGTTATTCAGTCAAAGTTGGGTACAATCTATTAGAAAGAGTTGGGAGGGATGATGACTGGACCCATAAGTTGTGTTGTAGCAACAAATGCCTTCCAAAGGTGGGCTCTTTTGCTTGGTTGGTTTGAGAGGGTGTATTCTTCCTAGAGATTGATTGCAAAAAAATGGCTTCAATGGTTCTTTCAAATGTGTGATGGAAATGATGAAACCTTGGACCACCTCCTCTTGAATTATGATTTGGCATTGTCCCACTGGAGATTTATTGCAAAATGACTGGGATGGGCTTTTCCTTTCCTTTCCACTTTGAAGGAAATATTCCAGAGTTGGTCTTTAAAACATCTAGAATAAGTTTTTTCTTGTATTTGGAAAATTTTCCCTTCGATGGTTATTTGGGAAATCTGGAAGGAGCGAAATAGGAGAATCTTTCTAGATAAAAAGGAGTTATTTCCAAGACTATGCAAAAGAATTGAGGTGGCCATATTTGAGCTAGTTAGCTCTGTAGAATCACAAATCAATCTAGCTAAGGTGTTTTCGGTAAGAAAGACAATGTGATTTAATTGATATGGCCAAAGATTGAATTCTAGCCTATTAATGGGCCTACTAGGTTAATTTGAGCTATAAAGAGAGAAAGCTTGTTGAGTGGATTGCTCCAGAGAAGGGATGGATCAAGGTGAATTTTGATGGGGCTTCAAAGAGAAATCTTGGCCACTTTAGTGTAGGTTGTGTTGCTAGAGATAGTTCAGGAAGCATTGTGGCATTTGGGGCTTCAAGATTGGGGGATGATACGAACAATGCGGTCTAGGCTTAAGCAACCCTATTGGTGGTGATGATGGCTAAAAAAATGAATATTTCTTGACTCCACCTTGAGGGATACTAACAAATTATCATTAATGCCTTGATCAAATGGGAGTTGGTGGCTTGGCGGCTTAATAAATATATTAAAATTGTGAGAGATCTACTTGCAACGTTCATTTATTTTCATATCTCTCACGTCTTGAGAGATGGCAATTGGTGGCTGATAAATTATCCAAGGTGGAATTGTCACTTGATGAGGACGGGTTATCTGGAGTGTGGGAGGACTATCGTGAGCTGGACCTTGGGGATTGATTCTATCATACGCTGCCAAAGAAAACTATTTTTTATTTTTTGGGAATGACAATTAAGGTTGCATGAAGGGTGGTAATTATGGATTAGGGTGACATACTACTATTTATGCAATGGATGGTGTGTGCGGCTAACAGTTGTTGGTGTTCTGTTGTGAGAATTTGGGTGTGACAAATGGAGGCGACCTTCACTCTCATCATGACAAGATAATAACTTGCCTTTTTGCACATGGTGTCTGAGAAGCCTTTAAGAGGTATATTAAAATATGAGGATCCCATCTTCCTAGAGATTATGGAGAAGCTACTTGGGGAATAATTCTCACAGACTAAACATCAGTACCAAGCAAACATTGGCATTGTGTCAATTGTTATGGGGCCTTAAGTTGGGCAAGAAGGAGGAGGTATCGTGGGTGTTGGAGCGGTGTGCGGATGTGGATCGGTTATATGGTATGCCTTCCAGTATGGCTTGGGCTCAATCAGGTGTGGGTTTCCTACCTATTGGCGATGACTTGACCAAGAAGGCAGATTCCCCTTGCCCACTCCAACCATTCATTCGATGGAGTGATTTGGAGGACCGTGATGCATGATGCATGGAGGCATTGATTGGGTGGGATGAATTGAAGAAGTACATGTATGAGAAGGTGATTGAGTGGGGATAAGAGAAGGTAAACAAAGCTAGAAATGACAAGGAGAAACGAGCTTTCGATATATCAGACTAGCGGGTCAATGGTCCTCTGTCACCCAGGGTGAAGTAGGAGTTAATTACAATCTAATTTTTCTTGTTTATATTTTAAAGTATGGAGTCTATTTTTGTAAATTTCTGTTAGTTGGTGTTAGGGGTTTTGTTCTGGTGCAATTTTGAAGCGACTACACTATGATGGCAAGGATGTAATCTCTTTGGTTTTAGGGTTTAGTTGTTTTGTGATGTAAGGCTAGGTCTTTCTCTAGAGAATGTAGATTTTGGGGTCTATTATGGTGTATGGAAGGTTCTCTGCTACTCACAGCTTTACATAGAATGTACTGCATATTTTACAATTAATATAATATTAATAAATTATTGACCAAAATAATAATAATTGAGTATCTCCCACTTTGCTATTATGGAGTCAGAACCAAGGTGCCTAGAAATAGTCTCTATTTCATTCTTGTATCTATTGTGTATCAAACGGTTTAATTAGTTCATATGTTAATTTATGCATACTCAAGACATAGTTTACATTTTAATTCAAACAAACAATATTTTAGAGCAACAAAGGAATAGAGCCCAAGGGATTGCTTGACTCTCTTTGGAAAAGAGTTATTCAAGCATACACCCACTTTTGAGGTTTGTATTCCAATGTTTATTCGAAAGAGGGTTTGGTTCTAGTTGAGTTGATAGCTAGTCCATCCATTTTCACCTTAATTTTTTTGGTGAACCCAACATCCTTGCATCATTTTCTAATTTGTATGTTCATTTCATTTACATTTAAAAAAATAAAAAAATCTTATTTCCAATGCATTGTTATGTCTTACATTATGTGTGTTTATATTACATTTACAATTTACATATTTTGTTACATTAGTTTGTTTAATTTCATTACAATAGTTAGAACAAGTGTTTCTTTTCATAGATTAGAAAATAAAAATAAAAAGCAAAAACCAATCCCCCTCTCAAAGAAAGTGATTTAACTATGTCAAACCTCTTATTACAAGACTTCAATTCCTTTAATGAGTCATTTAGTAGTGATGAATTTGATATATTTGATGAAGTCCTTGATGACTTCATCTCTATTAAGTCTTCCTCTATGAGTCCTAAACAACCCTTTTGCCAAAAAATGATCAACTTGATACATGTGACTAGTTGTAAAAATGAACTTGAGAAACCTAAACTTGTTGTGCATCTTCGTTATGATGTTCCTCAAACTCCAATCAACCTAGTGATTTTTATTAAAGGTGGTAGTAGTCCTAAAAATCCCTTGGATTATGCAAAAAAATTACTCAACAAAGTTACAATGCAGTTTCTCACACATACAAAACAAGAAACAATAGACAACCTAATCTTGTGTTAGTTATTCCTTCTTCTCTTCCTACTTCTCAACCAATGCTTCATCCCACACCCCATCTTCCACAACATATTGGAAAGGAATATGATCTTATTGAACAACTTAATACTACACCTACCAAGATAACCCTTTTGGAGGTTATTCGAACTTCACCAACATACCATGAATGCTACAAGAATCCTTAATGAAGATATATATTCAAACTCCTACAAGACCTAATGATATGACTTGCTTATTGAAATGTATGCATGCAACTAAGGTTGATATTGTGCTTTCTCAACATGAGTTGCCTCCTGAAGAGATTCAAAGCCAATATAATCCTCTTATGATTGTTGTCATTATTAATGGAATTGCTATAAGACGAACTCTAGTAGACAATGGATTTGGTATTTATGTGTGTAGCATTGACTTACTATGAAAAATCAATGTGGATACTTCTCTTATTCAACCTTATTCTCTTTCTATTCAGGGCTTTCATAATGTTGGTAGACAATTGGTTGGTACAATAACCTTGCCTATTAAAGTAGGTACCACTACTTTATGTACACCTATCCATCTCATGCTTGACACTCTTACATATAACCTTATTCTAGGAAGACTTGGATTAATTCTTTGCAAGCAGTCCCTTTAACTGTTCATCACAAACTTAATTATATTTCTGAAAATGAGAAGTACACTTTAGAAGCTAATAAAAATTTACAAAGTTGTTTGCAAACGGAACTCAGATCTCAATCTCCTCTAAATTCTTAAATTCCTTCTCCAATTCAAATAGATACACCATCTCCTCCTAAACATACCCCTTCACCCGAAGAGGTACTCTTAGAAGATGATTGGGGGTCATTAGAATTTACACCTTCCTTTGTGGATGAATATAAAGTCCCTTTTATGGAACCTAAGATCAAGGAGGATGACATGGTGATATCTACAAATGAATCAATTTCTTCTAAGAAACCCAATACCAAATTTGTGTCTTCTTCTACTTCAAACACTTCTTCTATTTCATTTACCTATAAAATTTAGACATATAAGGATTCACTATCTCTTTTAGAAATGACATCTCTTTATGGTCCCGGTTTCCACATCTTAGCTAGGATTGGATAAAGAGGCAATGGTTGTTGCACAAACAAACAAGGGATTAAAGTTCCTTTAGAAAACCATACATGTGAAGCTTCGTTTGGACTTGGATACAATGCTTCAAAACCCATCGAAGTATCTCATAGACCATCTCTCAATGTAAACGTTAAATTTTCTTCTAAATATCTTTCTCTTATCAATCCTCACTTGATGTTGATTTTGCTTCTAGCATACTTTCATTTAACATCTTTTCTATAGATGATTCCTTAGTAGATTTCTTAAGAGTTTATGATAATCTTCCTTGATATCATCATAATTATAGATTTTCCTATTATTTAAATGTTGAAGCATACTTTGGGAAAGACACCAAATTGCTAAGTGGTACCATAGAGATGAATCAAGAATTCCCTCCATCAATGGATGTTCCTCAACAAAATAATCTTCTCATAGGTGATATTGTTAATGTCAAAATGGATCCACATAATGATGAAAAGGTTATTAAAATTGGAAAATTCTTAGAAGCCAATGAACAACATGATCATTATTCTATTTTACACGAATTTCCCAAACTCTTTACTAGGAATTAGTTAGACATGCATGGCATTGATCCCAAAATTGCCACTCATAATATTGTGTTACTTCCTGATGCTAAGCCCATTAAGAAAAGATTAGAAAGATGAATCCCAATATTGAGTTACTTGTTAATGTTGAGATTGAAAAACTCTTAGAAGCTGGCTTCATTCATCCTATTAATTATTCCACTTGGGAAATTTCAAACGTTGTTGCCATTGCTAAACCAGATATCAAGATTAGAATGTGTATTGATTTTTAAGATCTTAACAAATCTTATTTGAAACATGACTTCCCTCTTCCAAACATTGTTATGATATTGAATTCTACTGCTGGTAATGCTTTATTATCCTTTATGGATGGATTTTGTGGATATGACCAAATCTTTATCATTCATCAAGGTCACAAAACAACTTTTATAACACCATTGGATACATTTTGTTGGGTTGTCATGCCTTTTGGGTTAAATAATGCTAGTGCGATTTATTAATATGTTGACTATTATCTTTCATGACTATATGCATAAAATCTTGGAGGACTTTGCCGATGATATATTAGTTAAATCTATTTCACGTCTACATCATGTCAAAATCCTTTGTCAAATCTTTGAATGTAATTGTCAATATAACATGCACTTAAATCCCTTAAAGTGTGTTTTTGGTGTTGATAGTGGAAAACTATTAGGATTTATTGTTTCACATCATGGTGTTGAGGTGGATACAAAGAAAATTGATGGTATTATTTACATGCCGCCTCCTACAAACATATCTCAACTTAATATCTTACAAGGAAAAAATCAAGCTATTCGTCAATTTGTTTCACAACTTGCGAATTGAACTCTTCCTTTCAATCAATTTCTTAAAAAGGATAGTGCTTTTAAATGGAATGTGGATTTTCAAAAATATTCTAATGATTTGAAATGTTACCTAGCTAATCCTACTATCTTAAATTTTTTTATTCATAATCGTCATTTTCTTTTCTCTAATGTTGCTTCTTCTAATGCTCTTGCTTATTGGCACGACATGATAATTATGGTAAATAATGTCCTTTAAATTACATAAATCGTACTTTAATCGATTATGAAATATGATATACTATGATAAAAAAATAATGTCTTGCACTTATTTTTGCAACTTCAAAGTTAAGACATTACCTTCTCAATATTGAAACACATGCTATCATTAAATTTGATCCGTTGAAACTGTATACCCATAAAAATGGCTATGAGTGATTAAATAAATATAAATATTTAATATTTATTTAATGATTATTCTTCTATTAAATAGTTAATTTGAAAAGATGAATTTATTTAATTCATTTTTGTGTCTTTCTATTAAGTAATATTTTATTAATTAATTCATCTATCCTATTCTTCTAATTAATTAAATATCTAATATTTAATTATCCTTTTAACCAAGTCAATTAAATATCTAATATTTAATTATCTCCTCCAATCAATTAAATATCCAATATTTAATGGTTATTCTCCTATCCTATAGTCTCAAATATTAAATAATTTCTAAATTATTTAAATCCCTTTTCCAACTCACCTTCCATCTCCACTTCATCTTCCCTTTGCCAACTCATCAAACACGTGGCTAAGGAAATTAATATTTCTTAAATATTAATTCATCATTTATCTCCAACTTCCAAATTTAATGAATATGGTGTACGTACACATATTTCATAACCATTTCCTATATTCTCTCCAACACCCTCTACATCTTAGGAAGGACTTGAGTCCACTTGTCATATCATGCGTAAATCTTCTCCAACCATCCCTAGATTCCCTCAGTCAGCAACCTAGTCAAGGTGAGATGAGTGACACTTGTCTTCTCCTTCCCCCTTTCTCTCAACCTTCACCTTTGCTCACAACCATCCAAATCTGTAGATCTGATCATGACCATTGATCTGAGCCACATCACCTCATCCTCTCAAGGTCTATACAATCAAGAGCTTCAGTTGAGAGAGAGTTAGACTTCAAGTACATTTTCAAGCAAATCATTTGTAAAACTTATGCATCGGCGAGTTTTAATCTTGAAGCAAAATAGCAATAATCATTTAGCATAATCATTTTTAGAAAATCATGTAGTATTGCATAGCATAGCATTTGTTAACTATTAGTTATCAATCCATTCTTCATATGCCATCTTGGAAGCTATCAGTGCATTGTCTGAAAGCACACCATCTGCAACCAAGAACAGTGGAGTTAGGACACAATGAGACATAAACCATGAAGGTAATATTAGTATTTTTATTTCATATGTATTTCGTGTAGTTTCATTGGTTGAGTTTGGATTTCCTGTAGCATTTCCATTTGTATTTTGTGAAACTAACTTGTTGCAGGTAGCATTCTAAGGATGAAATTCAAGTCGACACATTTTGGCGCCCACCGTGGGGCTCATGGACCTCACATATACCTTTAAAAATCTCGCAAAAAGTAAAATTAACACATTTGTAATGCAGATTCACGCATGTGTGAATTCTAACAGCGCTTTTGTTCGATAGGTTAGCACATTTGCATCACATGTTAGCACATTTGCATCACAGGTTAGCGCATATGCCATGCAGGTTAGTGCTTTTGTCTGAAAATCTGCACATTTGCATTGTCGATTAGCGCTTTTGTCTTCTAGGTTAGTGCTTTTGTCCTCTAGATTAGCGCATTTATTAAAGAAATCATGCTTTTGTATCCGCAGAGCAATGCTTTTGTAGTCTAGGTTAGCGCTTTTGCTTTAAAGATTAGCGCATTTGAGGAGAAAGATAGCGCATATGTTAGAATAGCGCTTTTGTTTCCAACTAACAAAATTTTCTTGCAGGTCCGAATGTCCAAGAAATTAGATTTTTCAAACTACTAACATGCATATGCAGGATGGTGTTTAAGGCAAATTTTATGCATTTCCTCGTCTAGTTAATTAAAGGCCTTATTTTGGGAAGTAATATATCATGTCTTGTTCATTTAGTCTAACTAAGAGGATACATTGACAACATGCAACTTGCATTTTTAGTAACTTCTCTAAAATAGTTGCACATAGACTTTTAAAAAGGCTAAAATAAACACCATGCTCGTTGGAGCAACATCTCCAAATAGGACTTAGCCAACAATTGATTTGAAAAGGTTAAAAAGAACATTTATATTATGTGTCTCGAAAGTGGTAGGTATATGCTCTCCCCTTAATTGGGTGATCAAAAAGTCAAACCCACTTTTTTATGCTTTCTTTACTTTCAAGCAATTAAATCCTTTAGAGGGCTTGCCTTCTCGAGCTGCCTTGAGGGGACCAGTGAGAGGGGAAGAACCTAAAGTGGAAATAGGCTAATACCGAGTCCTTCCAATCCATTATAAATAAATCATGTTTGTGATGAAAGTCCCAAACATGTGCTGATAAGTTCATACCGACACTATATTTCCCCATAAACCCTATGGAGCGTAACCTCTATAGGTTGGGAACCTTCTGTATTTACAGAGTTGAAAGTGTCGCATGTATGGCCACATGACCGGAAGCCTTTACTAAAAACCACTTGTATTAGTTGCCAAAATCCTTCTAGTTGTTGGCGCAGGAGGTCGAACCTCTGAAGCGGCTCACACACATATGGTTCTTAGTAGAGATATAAAGTTTGCCATGGGGAGTTTTCATGGAAACTGGTGCTTGGTTGCCCCGAAGAAGTGAGTGTTGAGGGTGGAGCTAGTGGGGTCAAGCATCTAAATATCCACTTTGAATAACGTAGCCTCGAGAGAAACCCCATGTGAGATTCAACAACTATTGTCTCAGCCTGCCATAAGATTTGTGCTTGCTTGTGCATTTTGTTTATTAAACATTGTGTCTTCTATGTCTGTTGCATGTTCCAAATGGTCAAAAATTTGAAGAAATTACCATCTACGAGTGAGCAAAAAATCCAACAAATTGATGGAAAAATTTGATCAAAAGCATAATACAAAAGCTTTCCAACATTTGAAAGACCAGATCAAACTAAAGTATCAAAACATCAATATCGAAATAATTCTTGAAGTAGATTTGTCTCTAAACTATCACATATTTTCAAACTAGCTCAACAACTGGGTCACTAATCCAACAGGTTATTCCCGAAAGGTTTCTATAAGCATAAACATTCAACAAGCTATTGATTCAAATATCTTAAGTGCAAAAAAATCAACATCATTGTCAAGTCTCTCATCAGGATAATCAAATCCGCTATCACGAAGCTTGATCAATCTATACTAGGTTCATAATCTTGGATATATCTTTCCTATTTTGAACCTAGGTTATATCAAAATTAGAATGGGACCAACATTGGAATCAAACAAACTTGTAAATTATTAAATGCTTATATGAATTTTAAGTATCACCTTAAGAAAAGAAAACCCAGTTATAAAGCTACCCAGAAAAGAATAAGATTCTTGTATATCAATCGCAAGATCTTATTAAAACATAGGACATTCCTACACCGTTTTCGTCACTACTTACATGGCTGCGGTACAGAGTTTGACGGTGAAATTTTGCAAAGATGTGCTTTTCAACAAAGAGACGCTTTATCACAATGAACAAACAATAGAGGTAAAATCAACAAAGCATATCTTCCTAAACCAATATTCACTTATTGACTTTTCCCTTTGGAAATTTCAACAACTTTGAAATAATCACATGCTAGTTTGGACTAGAGCTCAATACGAACAACTTAGAAAACAACAACAAATGGAGGAAGAAGATAATCCTGTATTTCAAACTTTTGGGTTTACCGCTGTTGACGAAGAAGCAGTCAATAGCACAATTAGAGACCTCGAGAAAGATTTCAAATTTGATAGGCTAATGGAAAAATTGTTGACAAAGCAAAAAGAGAAATATCTTTTGATGTTGGCAAAATTTGGAGCTAAACTACCACAAGACTTTAATATAGAAAGCTTGAAACAAGATGTGGAGGCAAGTAACACCCAAAACATAGATGATCCAAATAATGAAGGTGTGAACAAAGAAAGTCATGAAGAAACAAGGAAAGAAAGGGATGACACAAGAAAAGAGCATAGTGATAAAATAACTCATGAAGAAACAATAAGAAACTATGTGGATAATCCATTATCAAACCTTACTCAACAAATGCAAACTCTACAACAACAGATACAAGACATGCAAAATGGAACAAGCTCCAAGAAGTATTCATTAGAAGATATATGCCCATATCCTTTCGATAAAAAATTGAACATGATACCATTTCCACAACATTGCGAGATTCCTAAACATGACAAATACGATGGAAAACCCGATCCTCACGATCACATTAGGGAGTTTTGTACTATGAGCATGGAATTTTCTCATGATGAAACTTACATTATGTGTCTTTTTCCTAGGAGTTTAAATGGGCAATCAATGGAGTGGTTTTCAAGATTACCATCCAAAATCAAATCTTGTGAAGAACTTGTAAATAGATTTATTTCACAATACTCCTACAATATAAGGAATGAGAGATAACAATGCTGGATCTTTGCAATGTTAAACAAAAGAATGGTGAATCTTTTATGATCTTCTTACAATGATGGAAACACATGTTTAATAGGTATCCCCGAGATGTACCTGATCAAGAAAAGATGGACATATTCATTGATAATCTTATCAGTGAAATGAGTTATCGACTAAGAATGCAATGTCCTCCCTCTTTTGCCAAAATGATTGAGAATGGTTTGAAAATAGAGAACGCAATGGTAAAGAAAGGAGAGCTAAAACTTTACAATAATTCATACAATAACAACAACAATGACAAACCCAAGTTTTGGTCAAAGAATAGGAATGTCAGCAATGAAGGAAATGACGATAATAGTACTATAAAACAACAACAACCAATTTTTAATCTATCAAGTCCAATCCCAAGCAATAACAATCCAGAAAACAATAAAGCCAAGTCCTTTTTCTCCAATCCTCGAAGGAAATTCACAAACATTGGAGAACCTTTGGAATCAACTCTAAAAACTCTGCTTCACAACAAATTGATTGTTTTACCAGAAGCAATAAGTTATGAACCACCAATCAAGCCAAATTGGTGGAATGACAATCATTTTTGTAATTACCATCGGAATAAAGGACACCTAACAAATGATTGTTAGAGATTGAAACACCTTATCCAAGATCTAATCGATAATGGAACCATCACAGTGGATAGCCATAAGACAAATGAATCACACCTAACTTTCAAAAATCCACTTCTGAATTATGACAAAGGTGAACCATCCCAATTAAAAGATGACAAAGGAAAAGCCAAAGTGAATTACACTTATACATATGATGATGTGGTAAATGTAATCATTGTTAAAGATAATCCATCTTTAGAGCCAATCAATGTTATTACGAGAAGCAAAGCAAAGGTTACCTTTCCAGGTATAGCAAAAAACCCAACATCCACTTCACAACAATACAATTTAGTAGAGCAATTACAAAGAATACCCGCTCAAATATCAATTCTGGAACTTCTCAAGGTTTCACCTATGCATAAGGAAATTTTGGAGAAAGCTTTAGTGGAAACAACAATTTCAAAAGATTTGGATGTAGTTCAGTTCCAAAACATGGTAGAGCACCTTATAGCTCCTCATTTCTTATCATTTTCTGAAAATGATGACGCATCCTTACAACATCCTCACAATGCTCCCTTACATGTTGAAGTCTCCATTAATAAAACTCGTGTTAAACGTGTACTCATAGATGGAGGAGCTGGCTTAAACATTTGTGTGTTAAGTTTGATAAAAGCTTTGGGATATTCAGAAAATGCAGTAGACCCGAAAAAGAAAATAACCATCAAGGCTTATGATGAAGCAAAACGTTCTTCTAAAGGAACTGTTGTGCTACCAATAAAAATAGGACCCGTGGAAAGGGATACATTGTGTCAGGTTTTAGATTTGAACCTCTCTTACAAAATTCTTCTAGGACGACCATGGATTCACAAGATGCAAGTAGTTCCTTCTACATATCATCAATGTGTAAAATTTCCTCATGAAGGACAAGAGATCACTATAATTGCAAATTCTAGTCAATATTGCAATAATTTGAAGCCAACACAAGATACAAGAGTTCCACATAACAGAGAATCAGTATATCCTACCAAATAAATTCAAGCAAAGTTATGGGAAACTTTTGAAGAAAAACTCAAATTAAATGATGAAGGAATGGGAAAATATTCTTTGCATAATTTTCCACTTTCCCCTAAGTCATATGGAAAGCCTACATATATTCAATCAAAGACATCAAAAAGATCAAAACACATGTTTAAAGGGACATTTGTTAGTGCTGGAACTCTTGAAGAAGAAAATGAAGACAAAGACATTCTTGGCTGGTTGTACAAGGATGAAGATAAAACTATAGCAATAGCAATAGAAGTCAATATTCCCATAAAGCAACATGACAAAGGTTATGAAATCATGTAAAAAATGGGATATGAAGGAAAAGGACCAATTGGTAAGCAACATCAAGGTATTTCAGAACCTATTTGTCCGCACTCGCAATCCAAAGAAGATAAATCCGGGCTTGGATATCTAAAATCCAATCAAAGGCAAGATAATCATCAACAACAAAAGTGGAGAAAGAAATCAGTTTCTAAAGAAGAAAATTGGCAAGAAAAGCTACATCAAGCGGATGAAATAGTAACCAATAAACAAAAGAAGCAAGAAGAACATAAAAATAAAGAAGAGGAGATTACCATCAAAGGTAAAGGAAAATCTTGTCAACAAGTTTTGAAAATACAAACAAATACAAAATCTGAACAAGATATTCGAGAAGCAGTAAAAATAGAGACGACACAAATCAGAGAAATTTTTGCACCATGCAACATTCCAGTATGGTATAGTGGAGTAATCCTAGATTAGGATTCAGAGACAGATTCAAATGAGTATGAATGGGGTCCAAATGTCTTATCTACTACATCAAGTAAAGAACACAATGAAGACCAATAAGCTATCAGGAAAGAAGACTTGTCTATTACAAAACAAAAGATGGAGTTAGAAAGAAGGCAAGAAAAACTCAAAATTTAGAGAAAAGAGGCGTATGCAAAAAGGAAAGGGAATGACAAAGACAAAGAAGTAATGCCACAAGAAGTACAAACAAAGATAGATCAAGCAAATCAAAATACAAGATTTTCATTAAAAGAGGAACACGATGTATCTAGATGTGGCAGAACCATAGAAGAATTAAGAGATAGTCAAGTTGGATTGACTATTAGTCCAGAAGAAGTTGAGTTTGAAAGGAGACGAAATCTAGCAAAAGAATCCTCTTTATCATGTACACAAGTATGTCAACTCCAAAATGCAAATGAGGTCAATCAAGAAGGAATTTGCAGTATTAAAGATGTGTGTTGATATAATCCATTCATTTAAGGGACAAACGTCAGTTGAAGAACCACTTGAGTGTGAACTACAAAATGCTAATATTGATTTTGTTAGAACTAATTCGGAGACACTTGAGAAAGACAATTCTCAAAAACATTTAATCCATGACAGTACCTATTCTATGCCAAGTTATGATCATTATGTCATGAACGTTGAAACACCTAATGATGACAGTGATTATGATTTACCCCTTCTTCATCCTGAACTAATTGATTGGGATAATTTAGACAACCCTAAACTGAATGTCTTTTCCAATGATCATGACTTACCCATGTACCTTAACGCTGTTGAACCCATCCCACCTAAGATATCTTCCATTGCAGAATCAAGTAATGTTTCTCGTAGTCAGGAGAATGCCAAACTTTCCAGTCGCAAAAGCGAAATAAAACAAGGAAAGAGACCTATTGTTGAAAACCATTTCATGGCAACACTAGATCAATCAAAAGGGAAAATAAAGGACACATCTGATGGTGAAAACCTCTTTGAGGTGCCAGAAGATGGAAAGTTTGACATTCTTCCTGCATATTTTCAAGAGAGATCTGCTATCCTGATAGAACCAACAGAAGTAGTAAACATTGGTACATCAAAGGATCCTAAAATACTTCATTATGTTGCCTTATTATCAGAAAAAGAGAGGAAAGAATACATGGAATTCTTTAAGCAAAGACAAATAAATTTTGCTTGGTCCTATGCAGATATGCTAGGACTTAATCCAGATCTCATCATGCATCATCTTAATGTGGATTTAAAAGCAAAACCAGTTAAGCAAAAGCTAAGAAAGATGCATCCGCACATTGCTCTTGTAAAAACCGAGCTGAAGAAACTATTAGAAGTGGGTTTTATAAGACATGTTGCTTATACATAATGGATTTCAAGTATTGTACCAATATCAAAACCAGATAAATGCATAAGGGTCTGTACAGATTTCAGAGATCTGAATAAAGCATGTCCAAAAGATGATTTCCCGCTACCAAACATTGATATCATATTGTACTTGTCAGCAGGGCATGAGATGTTTTCATTAATGGATGGTTTCTCAGGATATAATCAAATAAGAATCGCACCTGAAGATCAAGAAAAGGCAACTTTCACCTGTGCATGGGGAACATATTGCTGGAATGTTATGTCATTTGGGCTTAAGAATACAAGAGCGACTTATCAAAGGGCTATGACGACAATTTTCCATGATATGATGCATACATTTATGGAAGATTATGTCGATGACATACTTGCAAAATCTCATACAAGACAAGAACATTTGAACATTTTAAGCAAGATTTTTGACAGGCTGGAAAGATATCAATTGAGATTAAATCCAAAGAAATGTGCATTTGGGGTAACCTCTGGAAAGCTCCTTGGGTACATTATATCAGCTCATGGAATTGAAGTAGATCCTGAAAAAGTCAAAGCTATCATGGAGATGGAGTCACCTAGGAACATAAGTCAATTGCGATCTTTACAAGGAAGATTGCAATCAATCAGGAGATTTGTTTCTCAGTTAGCAGATAGATGTCTTCCATTCACCCATCTTCTACATAAAAATATTCCATTCAAATGGGATCTAAAATGTGAAGAAGCTTTTTTGCAAATAAAAGAATATCTTATGGGTCCTCCAGTACTGGTATCACCAACCAAAGGGAAACCATTGTTGCTCTATATCTCAGGAACAAATGTATCATTAGGAGCTCTCCTAGCTCAACATGATGATGAAGGAAAAGAAAGAGCAGTTTATTATATGAGTAGAACGCTTGTTGGCTATTAATTAAATTATTCCTCAATAGAAAAGACATGTCTAGTAGTTGTATTTGCAACTCAGAAGCTGCGACATTATATGTTGATTCATTATGTGAAACTAATAGCAAAGATAGATCCTCTCAAATATTTGTTGAGCAAGTCAACATTGATAGGGAGACTAGCCAAATGGGTTATGATATCGAGTGAATTTGATATAGAGTATGTTGACCGGAAAGCTGCCAAGGGACAAGTTATCGTTGATCAATTGGTTGATGCACCTTTACAAAATGACATGCCTTTGCACATTGAATTTCTTGATGCAAATATCTTGACAGTAAGTACAAACTTTTGGGAATTGTACTTTGATGGTTCTTATACACAATATGGATCAGGCACAAGAAATTTTTTTCATCACACCTTAAGGACACACAATTCCCAAATCATATAGACTGTTGTTTCCATGCACTAATAATATTGCAGAGTATGAAGCATTGGCTATTGGGCTTAAAATGGCCATTAAATGAAATGTCAAAGAACTACATGTCTATGGTGATTCACAACTTATCATCAACCAAATAAATGATGAATATCAAATAAAGGATGATAAGATTATGCCATACAAACAACTGGTGGAGGAATTTAAAGAACACTTTAAAGAAATATCATTCACCGAGATTCTAAGAAATGAGAATAAAGCAGCAGATGCAATGGCTACAATAGCATCTCTCTTGCAAAATAAGGAGAATCAACAACGTTACGAATTTCTCGTGGAAGATATCTTAACCCCTACCATTCAATCCCAACATACCTACCAAATTTGTCATATATCAAGAACCAATCAATCCTCATACAGTCAAACTTATCAGTATTTAAAAGAACATATCCTTCCTCTTGACTTATCTCACAATCAAAGAAGGAATTTTATCCGTCAGTCCTCTCGCTATACTATTATTGCTGATATCCTATATAGGCGTGGTCTAGATGGTACTTTGTTGAGATGTCTTGAACAAGAAGAATTTGAGAAAATTCTTAACGACATTCATGCAGGTATTTGTGGCACACACTCAAGTGGTTTAACATTGGCTAAGAAACTTCTTCATATGGGTTACTTTTGGCCTACTATGGAGAGAGATTCATTCACATATGCTAGAAAATGCAAACAATGTCAGATCCATGGGAATCTCATTCATGCACCAACACAAGAGTTATATCCTATGACGAGATCATGGCCATTTTCACAATGGGGCCTTGATTTGGTAGGAAAGATAAATCCCTCATCTTCTAATGGACATAAGTTTATTCTGATAGCTACTGAATATTTTACTAAATGGATTGAAGCAATGCCTTTAACAATAGTGACAGGAAAACAAATATCATCATTTATTTTGAATTATATAATCTGTCGCTATGGAGTTCCTATGACCATTATCACTGATAATGGAAGACCATTCAAAAATCAAGATGTGAAGGAGCTATGTGAACAATTTCATATCCAACATAGGTTTTCTACTCCATATTATCCACAGGGAAATGGTAAAGTTGAGGCATCAAACAAAACTATCTTGAAAATCTTGAAGAAAACAGTCAATGAAGCTGGAAAAGAATGGCACATTCAGCTAAATCCTGCTCTTTGGGCATACCGAACTAGCATCCGCACTCCAACAGGGGCAACTCCATATTGTTTGGTCTATGGATCAGAAGCCATATTACCTATAGAAGTAGAGATGCCTTCCCTATGACTATGCTTGCAAGGTCTTATACCAGAAAAAGAACAACGAGTCTTTCGACTCCAGGAACTAGAACTGATTCATGAATGTCGCCAAAATGCAACAGATCATTTGAAAGTATATCAAAAAAGAATGGCAATAAGCTATAACCACAGAGTCAAGCCGCACATTTTTTAGATTACAGATATAGTTCTAAGGGAGAATCCAAGAAATCAACAAGATCGAGAAAAGAAGGGAAAATTTGAACCAAATTGGCTAGGACCTTTTGTCATGGTAGCAGCATATGGATCAGGAGCATACAAGTTATCTAACCCTGAAGGTGATTGGTTTGATGAACCTATCAATTCTATCCATCTCAAGAAATTATATGCTTGAGATATAAAGTCCTAAAAAAAAAAAGAAAAAGGATATAAAATCCCTAAAAAGTATAAAACAAAAAAAATGCAATAAATTTAGATGGTAAAAACCTGGTAAACAGGCGCTATCTAAAAAGTAGGTTCCTCCATCTATGAGATCGCTTTGTGCACCTATCCACTCCATCCTATCGCATCTATCGCTTCCATATATCTTAGCTTATCCATTCCATCTTTCACATCCATTGCTCTGAACCATTTAGCAAGAAATATGCAGCTTACCAACAGTTATCAATCTTTGACATACTTGTCATAGTCACTGTCTTAGATTTTATCAAAATCAATCATATCTACATTTGTATCCCGTCGTGGTTTGGATCTTGATCAATTCATACATTCGTAATAATTTTTGTTTTCACTGGGGGCAAAATCCTAATTCCTTTTGCTAAGGTGATCTTTTGAATCTTTGAAAATCCAAAACATTCAGAAAAATTAGAAAAACCAAAAACACCTAGGATTTTGAAACAGATAACGAGCAACAAAGCTACAAAAATCAAGGCATTTCATCAACAACTGAATCATGACACTCAGAAAATGAAGAATCAACCAACAAGTAATACAAGATTATTAAAGATCATTCATCAAGATGATTATATCAGTTAATGACCATAAGAGCATGTGAATGACATGCAAGATTCAGTGTTTATATCTTGATTTTATTGCTAATCATGTACTCTATGCAACTCAAGGATGTCCATGACTAGAGAAGCTATGATGGGGCATGATTATTTTCTTTGATTGTTGTCTGTGGTTGATCTCTTACTAAAGTATGTACTTGTCTCAAGATATGATCGGCAAAAGATCAAGGAGGACGTTCCAAGTCATGCAATGAAAGGAGATAATCCTTTTCAGTTCTGCAAGCAATACTTAGGTCAACTTGATCCATTATATCAAGTTTCTTGTATTAACTTACTATATCAAAATCCATGTAAGGAATACTCAGGTCATCTTGAATCATTATGTCAAGTTTCTTGTATTTTCTTACAACATTTTAAAGCTCAATGATGAAATCAAGCACTGTTACAAGATAGCATATGAAGAATGGCAGTACAATTTTTAGTTAGATGCTTTTAGATTAGCTCATTATTCATCTGCATTATAAGAATTCATGGTCAGTTGCATTATAAGCATATCATTTCATTAACAGATCAATGATCATAAATAAAGATTGAGTATACTTGGACAAATAAAAACAATTTGCATTTAATCATTGTAGGTGCATTCATTTTTAGAATCATTTTAATCATCATCCATTTCATTTAGTTGTATATAAATCATTACATTAGTTTGCATTTAATTAAGCGCATTTCATTAATCATGTAGTGTATCATCATTATTATTTGCATTATCATTTCATCTCATTTAATTGCATCTTTGCACTTAGACTCATAATCATATAAACAATCAATCATTGCATTTGCGTTTTCAAATCATTTTCAAATTGCATCAAAAATAAAAAACATTTGACTAGCATATTAGCATAATCATTCATTGCATTCCCATATAGATCATTGCATTTGCATCATTTAAGTTAAGTAATCATTTTCATTTGCATCCAAGGTCATCAAAATCAAAAATCAAAAAACATTTATCATTACATCATGTAGATCATTATCATAAAGCAAGGAAAGATAAATCATCATCATATCATCATCCATCTAATCACTGCATCCATATAATCAATGCATATAGATAATCATCATAAAATAGAGTACCATGCATAATAAAGATCATCATCATATAAAGTCCATGTTTGCATATAGATCATCTTAAAGCAATAAAAAGTCCAAGTATACAATGATATTAGATAAACAATACAAGTGCCTCCAAATCAAGTCATGACTGTCCTGTACCACTACCACCTGACTCTGTTCGTCTCTATGGCTATGGGCGAGAAGATCCTCCAGATACCTGTCTCCCATGATCACCACTCCTCTGAGGAGGTCCCATGACCCCACCACTGCTAGTATCCATCAACATGGTGGTATGATAACTACCTGCTCTCTAGCTCTCTGCAACTACTTCCTCATATCATTGTCGCCAGTGGGAAGTCTCCTTCCCAGCCCAAACTAATGCTCTAATAGTGTCAGCTGAGAGAGTACCTGATCCAACCTGCTGAATATGATCAAGAAGGCCCCGCGTATCCTGCTGTCTCCTAACAGCTCTATCCCTCTCAGCCATGAGAGTCTGCACCTGTGCTTGAAGATGATGAATCTATGCTCTAAGACTATCAATGGTCTCCTACTCTAGCACATCATGCTCTGGTGCATCCTGCTCTAGCATATCATGCACTGATGCATCTTGCTCTGGCAAATCTTGCTGTGGTGCATGAACCCCAATCCCCTCCTCACCACCACCCTATCTAACTGTTGGAATCTCCATCCGAGTAGCTCTCACAACCCGTCGTCTAATAAGGGGAACATGATCCTCAGGATCCTCATCATCTCCACCATGAGCTACAATAACCCTAGGGTCTGGCTGAATCTGTCCAAAATCAATGCCTCTCCCGCAACCCCCATCTAGTCCACTAACCCTGCCTCCTCCTGTCAATGGCAACCATCTCGATGATCTCATACCTGCTCTGCCATGCTCCCTCCCACCCATAGGACGTGGTCTCCCAATCGTGCCAACCGATTCAAATGGTCCTCCACAGACTCTCAATCGACCTCCTCTCCGTCCAGGTCTCCTACCACCACCACCTCCATCCCCACCCTCATCTCCATCTCCCCCAGCCTCCTGAGCAGCTCTGAGCTCTCATCTCCAGCTACGTCTCCTCACACCTGGATCATCTTAATCATCATCCTCATCTCCTGAGCTGAGAGGAGGATCTGCTGGATCAGTAATATGAGGAAATGGATGAGCTAGTATGTACTGAGCATAATCTGCAGTAACCCTAGGATCAAGAATGTGCAATCTCTTATCATAAGCCACTCTCAGAGTAGCAAGAAACTATGCACGAGCAATCTCAAATGACAAGGAAGGTCCCCAATCTCGTATATCTCTGTACCGCCGAGCATATATCATCACACCAATAGGCATAGGTTGGATCATACCAAACTGTCTAAGAATGCGACTAATCAACTGTCGCTCAATAATGTAAGGAGTCTGACCAATGAGATATCTACTCTGCATGATAAATGGTAATGTCCGTGCATCATCCATCCATGGCTCACAATCAACATATGGTCTCCAAGTAATCCTATCCAACGAATCAAACACCCAACGCTAATACTCCATTTTACCCAACTTATGCTGAGTAAGGATACCTACATAAAAATACACATATGGCTGCCTCTCTCCACGAACTCTGTGATGGATAGGTCGAGTCACAACAATGTGCTCCCAGCACCAGATCTGCAATAAAGTGCATCCTGTAGACAAACTAGCACTCTCATCATACACCATCTGATGAAGATCATGATATAAATGTGCCAGCCTACAAACACCCCAAGCATACCGAGTACGATGCTGCATCATACTCAGGAGAATCTCACCCCATCCAACAACAAAACCTCGCGATCGCCTATTAGGACAAATAAATCCTCCAATCAAACCATCAAGAATCACAGGGAGGGTCTCGTAATACATCACCATATCCTCCCATCAGATCTCTCCTCTAGCAATGCTATCATCAACAAACACGACTCTGCAAGCCTTTGTCCCAACACAATCCTGAAAATCATACTGCACTAACTCGCCAGTCACTAGGATGTGCAGAATCCTATACACATCCTCGAGCATCACACTAATCTCACCCGTGGGCAAGTGAAAAGTGTTATGCTCACTATGCCATCTCTCGGCTAACACCGTCAACAATCCTCTATTATGCGTAATCTTAGACATATACAACAGATGGCGTAAACCATAAGCATCTATATGTCTAACCTCAGCCTGCGTCAAATCTGGCACTAAATGACGTACTGCCAGTAATTTCTCCTGACACTAGAGAACATCAAGTTTCTCCTATTTATCAAGAGAATTCACTCAATCATCAACTATCTATCTATCAAATCAAACTGAAGCAACCTACGCTATCTATCTATCAAATCAAATTGAAGCAAATTAAGCTATCAAATCATTTTTAAAACCTATCAATCATGGTTTTCTATCAATCACTGAGTTCAATCAAAACTCTGCTAAGCTCTTGCATTATAAACTAAATCAGTTTCTTAGAGCTAATCAATCAAGCAATCAAATCAATCAATCAAGCAATCAATCAAATCAATCAAATCAATCAATCAAGCAATCAAATCAATCAAATCAATCCAATCCAATCAATCAATCAATCAATCAAGTCCCTATTCATCATACACATGCATCAAACACGTTAAATCTAATCATCAAAGTGATTTTTAGCTTTTGCACTTATCAAAAACATCAATTTTGAGCATATGCGCTATCCTATTGAGAAAAAGTTCTATCCTATGCAAAAGTGCTATCATCCTTAGCATATGCACTAACCCTAATAACATATGCGTAAAACAAAGCAATAGGGCTAACTTTAGCTGCAAAAGCGCAAACAAACAATTCAAAAGCACTATCCTATGCAAAAGCGCTATCATCCTTGGCATATGTGCTACCAAAAAGAGCATAAGTGCTAATCTATGCATATGCGCTAAACCTAATTGCATATGCGCTAAATCAAAATGCAAAAGCGCTAACCTAATACCGAAAAATGGAAAAAATTTTAAAAAATTCAAAAGCGCGCCTAAAAACATGAAAATTTGCATGACAAGTTGAAAACAAAGCTCAGGAGGTCGTTGATATCATCGAACACGCTCAAAATGATGGTTCTCCACAGGAATCACCATTTCGCCACCTCACCAAGAAAATTTTCTTCACAAAGCTGAGAAGGATAAAAATGAAATTAAAATTAGCCTTGGTTAATTTTATATTTACTATTTGAAGAGTAATTAATGTTATTCAATGGGGCAATTTATTTTGTTTTTTATAAATGAATTTAATTGACGAAACTCTTTTTATCAATTATCATGAGATCAATCATTCAAACCAAAGTTTTCAACAATTTCACGATTAATCTCCCGAGAGGGCACACAATCAGGATTTTAATCTTCGTTAGGCGCATTATCGAGACTTGATTTAATCTTTGCAACAATGTTGTCTCGACATCATTTCAAAGAGGGGCAAAATGTATACACATAAAAATGGCTATGAGTGATTAAATAAATATATTTATTTAATGATTATTCTTATATTAAATAGTTAATTTGAAAAGATTAATTAATTAAATTCATTTTCGTGTCTTTCTATTAATTAATATTTTAAAAATTAATTAATTCATCTATCCTATTCTTCTAATTAATTAAATATCTAATATTTAATTATCCTTTTAACCAAGTCAATTAAATATCTAATATTTAATTATCTCCTCCAATCAATTAAATATCCAATATTTAATGGTTATTCTCCTATCCTATAGTCTCAAATATTAAATAATTTCTAAATTATTTAAATCCCTTTTCCAACTCACCTTCCATTTCCACTTCATCTTCCATTTGCCAACTCATCAAACATGTGGCTAAGGAAATTAATATTTCTTAATTATTAATTCATCATTTATCTCCAACTTCCAAATTTAATGAAGATGGTGTATGTACACATATTTCATAACCATTTCCTATATTCTCTCCAACACCCCTACATCTTAGGAAGGACTTGAGTCCACTTGTCATATCATGCGTAAATCTTCTCCAACCATACCTAGATTCCCTTAGTCAGCAACCGAGTCAAGGTGAGATGAGTGACACTTGTCTTCTCCTTCCCCCTTTCTCTCAACCTTCACCTTTGCTCACAGCCATCCAAATCTGTAGATCTAATCATGACTGTTGATCTGAGCCACATCATCTCATCCTCTCAAGGTTTATAAAATCAAGACCTTTAGTTGAGAGAGAGTTATACTTCAAGTGCATTTTCAAGCAAATCATTTGTAAAACTTATGCATCTGTGAGTTTTAATCTTGAAGCAAAATATAAATAATCATTTAGCATAATCATTTTAGCAAAATCATGTAGTATTGCATATCATAGCATTTGTTAACTATCAATTATCAGTCCATTCTTCATATGCCATCTTGGAAGCTATCAGTGCATTGTCTGAGAGCAAACCATCTGCAACTAGGAACAGTGGAGTTAGGACACAATGAGACATAAACCATGAAGGTAATATTAGTATTTTTATTTCATATGTATTTCATGTAGTTTCATTGGTTGAATTTGGATTTCCTGTAGCATTTCCATTTGTATTTTGTGAAACTAACTTGTTGCAAGTAGCATTTTGAGGATGAAATTCAAGTCGACACAGAAACATCTCTTCTAAAAAATATATCTTTTAGGACACTTAGCTAAATGGGTTATGTTGTTAACTAAATTTAACCTTTAGTTTGTTTCTCAAATTTAACTGACATTTAGCTGATGCTCCTTAACCTTTCACTCTTTCTAATCAAGACACATTTCTTAATGAACTTTTCCTTCCTTTGGATGTGGATAATACATAAGACCTTTTCTTTGATGGATCTAGATGTTGAGTTGGCTTCAGTGTTGGTGTCATATTAATACCTCCATCAAGAAAGCCAATTCCTCTATCCTATCATCTCAATTTCTTATGTACCAATAACATAGCCGAGTATGAAGCCCTTATAGCTAATTTGGATCTAATTGTAAAATTTTCCCTTGTTCTTCTCAAGGACATACTTTTATCATCAAAACCATTGATTACTTTACGAAATGGGTTGTAAGTCATTCCCCTTTGATCCACAATTGCTAAAGTAATTTATCAATTTATCTCAAATAAAATTATTTCTTGATTTTTTGTACCTTCCACTCTAGTTTCTGACAATGGCAATTCCTTTAAGAACAAAGATGTGAAGAATTTTATTGAGAATTAGGACTCAAATTTGGGGAAAAGATAGGAGAGGAAGTGAAAATGGAGGTTTGTGGGAGGTGTGAGTAGAATCAAAGTAGTTATCGGGCATCGATAGATAAAATGCCAAGGTGAGGATAAAATTGTATGCGGATACAATATTTGATCCTACATTTAGCCCCCACTTTAGTCGGAGTATGAAACAAAACCCATACTCTTGGTAAAGTACAAAGTCGCATTGAAAAAATTTCACCAAGATACCAAAGAGACAAGACACACCAAGCTCCCATGGACTTTAGGATATTACTACTCTAATATTGAGATAAAAAGAGACAACACATGAAAGGGAAAGAGAGAATGACTATACTAGCCTAGTAATATTTGCTTACTATGAGTCATGAAAAATAAAAATACCAAATTACAAAGCAAAAGGTTCAAGTTGCAAAGTAACTTGAATATTGAAAACACATAATTGTTGTGTGCAAAAAATGTAACATTGAGAAAGTATATGCCCCCACGTTAAAGCAATTTGTGTACATCTAATTAGGAGTAATTTATTTAAGGTAGAACACATCCAAAAGACAAGCACATTACCACAACGAGATGCCCCCAATAAAGGAAAAATCAAAGGATAATGGTCACACAACATTTAGGAAAAAGAACATAAGGGAATCACTAACTCTGTGGTCAGTAATGCACTTGTGATAAATAATGTATATCTAAAATAATTGTATTGAATTGACCTCATCCCCCAAAGGTAGTGGAACCATAGACACAATGGAATAAGAGCACAAGAGATAACAAACAAATGTCTTTTTGAGTCAACATGGAAGAGACCAAAAGGAGATCTCAACTCTTTGCATTGTCCCCAAATAGACAACATAAGAGAACATTTACAAACAATAGCACATGTATGCCATAACATAAAAATTGAGATGCAAATAGATGAATGTTAGAATGGATTTGATCTCTTTATTACCTTGCACCAATAGAGTAACAAGGGTCATCCAAAGGGAATCTAAAATAATAGAAAAAACATATCAAACAACACAACATGGGGGAAGCACATTATGGACAAGCAAACACACAAAAGAGAATCTACAACATAAATGAAGATAGTCAAGCAAATCATCTACTTCCCAATCTTGCTTAACATCATTTAGGGATAGTATAAAAGATGCAAGAGGAACCACATCAAGCATGGTAGATGGAGCTACTGCAAATTCCAAAAAAGGACCATACTCTAATGATGAATCACTTTGTTTGTCACCAAAAAATAGGGTTAATGCTTTTAAAAAATGTGAAGATAATTCATGATTAATCTCAACAAGCTCATACATATCATCAGAATCATTAGGATCAACATTATTAGCATGAAAAACATTATCATCATCATCATCATCTAAATTAATAAAAAGAGGATCTTTAAAATGAAAATAAGTTGAACCATCATTTCCTTGAGCATTTTTAACTTAGGTGATTTGAGTTGAACTTCCTCCCCAGCGTTAGGCGAAGGCTGAATAAATGGGACCAAGTCAACATTTGTGTCTTGGGAGAGGAAATGGTTTGGAAAGAAATATTGTGAGCCTTAGCACAACGTATTTGTCGACATTCTCTTGCAAAACAATTCATTTTAGTTTTAGTTGATACTTGCGAAGGTTTAGGATCAATTGACATAGGATTCTTTTCTTCTCTTATAGGGGGGGGAATGAGAGAAATCTCAATAGGTTTAGAGATACATGATGCCAAGTGCTTTCCTTTATAGGACATAGGAGGTGGGACTATGGCATATATAGGAGGAATTGAAGGAGTAGAAATAAGACCATGTCCATTATGTGGAGGCAAAATATCCATGGGTGTAGGGTCTCCAGGTTTATTCAAGGACATTATCATCTCATTTTTTTAAATTTTTGATAAGATAAGAAAAGGATGTTGTTTCAAGGCTTTAAGGGCTCAAGTTGTTTGGGCCAAAAGTAATCAAGAGTGAAATTTCCATGCTTCGTTGTGGGTTGGTAAAGACTATGATTAATCGTTATAATAGTGTTGTTATAAGGGAATTTCAAGCATTCATGAACTGTAGAAGGGATAGCTTCATGGAAGAGAGTCAAGGATGTCCCAACTTCACATGAAATTGATCCGATGTACGAATAATTAAAAAGGTGACATCTAAGCACTTAGTACTAACCTCAATAGGAAGAGTAATAGAACCAATAGTAGGACAAGAAAAAACCATCATAAACCTTAACCATACATTTATCATATGTTACTTGATGCAATGGAGTAAAAATATGTTCTTTAGTAATCACATTCACCATACATTCTGGATCAATGAGCACATCGGTTTGTCTTCGATCTTTATAGTAATATATAATAGGGCATCAGGTGCAACAATAGTCTCACTAGGATTGAAGGTAATGCATAAATTTTTTTAGGTTTGTTAATGAGGTTCACAACATTATCAGATTCTAACCAAGGTCATTAGGGTAGAAAGCAAGTGGCTTAGACTCAATAACATTGGTAGAATGAGAAGATAATAGATTGGTGAAGATTTTGAGGTTTTGGTTAGGAGGAGCTATAGACTTATTTCCTTTATCATTCACACTAGCTACAGATATAGTATTGTATCAATAAAGTCTTGAATCTTATTCCTCAACTGCTAGCATTACTCAGTATCATGACCTGGTTGACAATCATATTGACAAAAAGCTTTAGGATCATTGGAAGCTGGAAATGGTTTATAATGGTCAATTGGTTTGATGGGAGGAAGTTGCAACACATTAGCATTCATCAAACTCAACATTATACTATGCAAGGACTCACTAAGAGGATGATTCAAATTGACCTACTTGAAGCTGATAATTATGAAGCTTTGTGCACAATTGTGTAAAAGAAGTAAACCCAGAAAATAAAAGCTTATCTCTTATATCCTTTTGTAAATTAGCAATAAAAAATATTTGAGCATCATGACCAAGCATAGGATAAGCAATTTGTGAATGCAAATGTTTGTATCTACCAATAAAATCAATCAATTTTCTTTAACTCCTTGCTTATAATGAATCAAATTAGTCAAAATAATCTTAGGACCAATATTTTGAAATTGTTAAATTAAAGCATTAACCAAGTGTTGAAAATAAGTGATAGACTAAGGAGTCAAATAAAAATACGTTACAAGGATTTATCTCTAGAAGTTTGAGTAAATAATTTTTCCATAAGTCTTTGATCATGAGAGAAGTCACTACACAAAGTTTGAAATGTCTTTACATGAGTCAAGGGGTCACATTTTCTATTGTATAACTCCAACTGGGGAATTTCTCTATGTTTAAGAGGAACCACGAGGACAATCTCATCAGATAATGGGCTTGCTACATCAATTGAGGGAACATTGAACTTGAATTGAGTGAAAGAATCCAATTGGTGTTGTAAGGATGAAACAAATTGAGAAAGGTTATTGATAGTTATTTTGATGGATAGATTGGAATTGGACATACTCTATTGTGATGGAGGAGTAATATTGTTGTAAGTGGAGGTTAGGAATAAGGAGGGGGAACATTATGGTATGTTAGTATGGGAGATAGTTGTGAAATAAATGGAAGATTCATGAAAGGTGTGTAAGAATATTGATTAATAAGATTTCCCTCATGACTACAATGTGTAGGATTAACATTTTGTGTGTTAGTAGTCATGATAGAAAATGTAAATGTAGGCACACTAAGCAAAGATGTAGGCATATGAATAGAACGGTTAACTTGGATAGTAGTTTGAGAGTAACCAAGGACTTCGACACAAATTTTGATTGGCATAATATTAGTATCAATAGTGTGAGCAAGGCCATGCAACAAATCCAAACCTATATTATCACTTTGAACCATTCTCTTCAATTCTTTAATCAAGGGCATTGACTCACTGTTAGGGTATTGTTGACCCATCCAATGTTGAAGATTTTCAAACTCATTATTAGTCTTCTCCAATTGGTCAATAGTAACCCTAGTTAGTGATTCATCCTCATCATGAGAAGTATGAGGTGAATGGGAATATGTGATGTCATTTGTGGGATTAGAGGAAGCACCAACATTCACATGGATAATGTTAGTCAACTAAGGATACATATCCTTAGTGTTTAACCTTTGGTAAGCCTTAAGTATATAAATTATTCTCACTGGAATATTGTATGTAGGACTAAGGGTAACAAAATTCATGTACAAAGAGGAAAAATTGAATGCAAATCTCTGACACTATGATTAAACAATGCAATTTTTTTGTAAGATGATTGGTTAACCAATGAATTAATAAAATGTTGATTATGATATTGAATATTATATGCATCTAAATATAATCATAACATGCCATAAAAATTAGATGTAAAAACCCAATTACAAAATTATGCAACCCACAAGTCAATTTTAGAATAATAAAGTAGGACCTTTTTATGAAATTAACCTCTAAATTTATGTAATTCAATTTCAGATATGATTTATGAGTGCAAATATTAATGTTTAAGTGCATACAAATCAAATCCAAGACAATAAATCCGAAATAAGCATGAAGCAAGTTGGGTTTACCAAAATGTAATGTTGGTAAAATTAGGGTTTCACCATTAAGATAATAAAACCACTAATATTACCTAATAGACCAATTACATTGAAGGAGGGGTGAATCTAATGGATCTAGACACAATTCAATTAGGAAAAGGGTTAAAATAGTAATTAGATTTACTTGTTTGTTTGCCACCCCTATTTATTTGAAATTGGATTTAAATTGTAAAGTTCAGGGTAAAGCAATGAATAATTGAAGTGAATAAAAAATAACAGTGCTAGAAACATCAGAAAGAGACATAGATAAAGATCTAAACATAAGAAGAGGATTAGAACTTGTTGCTGAAAACTTAGGCAAAATTGTCAAGATTGTGGTGGTAGGTCATCCTGGTCCTTTAACTCTTTGATAGGCGAGTGGGATCTTTTCCAAATCAGGAAGATGCATTGGATCCAATGTCGAAAGCTTGGGCATAATTCTCAAGATCGTGGTGGTAGGTCACCTTGGTCCTTCGCTTTTCAATCCTTCAAAATTTGAATCCATTCATCTTCATCAACTCTGTTAAAATCTTGGATCACATCTCTTGAATCAATTTCCTACACACAGAAAAAGAGGAACAGGGGTTGTGGATAGGGGTTTTCCTTGGGTCAAACCTCGGTTTAGGAATTAACCTTGAAATTGAAATGATAATTGTAATGAAAATAAAATTTAATTGCAACAAGATGCTTTCCTTTTGAGGAAAAGGCTAGATCTAAAATAGAATGCTTGTAATTGAAGTGTATACCTTGATGGTCCTTGCTTGAATCCTCACACAAGGGATTTACGATGTTATGTAGAATGTCTTCATGGAAGTTTGATCATAGATGCCATCTTGAATGGTTGAACTTGACATTAATTCTCCTTCAATGCTTGATTGCTTTCTCCCTTGAATTGAATTTACTAGAGTATAATTCAACTTAGATTATATAACTTAGGTTTCGTTAGGTTTCAAATGAGAGGGGCAAACCTCCTTTTATATTTGACTGTCATAAAACTATTTGAATTTTTGGAGCAGGCCAACATGAGACCTAAATGCCTGCTCACTTGAAGTGATTGTTGTGAGGACCAAATTTGGGTCCTGATTATGAGGACCAAGGTGCTTTAGTGCCATGGTCCTGAGCTAGGACTAGGGCACCCTAGCTCCTTGCTCCTAAGAATCGGGAATCATCTTTGAGAGAAAGACAAGAGAGGAAGTGAAAATGCAGGTTTGTGGGAGGTGTGAGCAGAATCAAAGAAATCATCTTGCATTGACAAACAAAACACTAAGGTGAGGTCTAGGTGAGGATAAAATTGTATGTGGATACAATTTATGACGCTACACTCCTAATAATATAATTGATAAAATCCTTTAGAGAGATGCTAACAAACATGGTAAGGATTGGCATACTCGGTTATCCTATGCTTTATGGGCTTATCGAACTAGTAGTCGTACAACTATGGTACTACTCCTTGTAACCTTTTTTACGATGCTAATGCAAATGTACCTTTATATTTATAGATTTATTCATTGTAAATTTATCTAAAAGGCATCCTTGACAACAATTCTTATAGAGAACAACATCTTCAACAACTTCAAACTCTCAATGAACAATAAATAAATGCTCTCAAACATATTCAAGCTTACCAAAAGACTATGCAATGAAGCTGTAATGAAAAAGTTATTCAACATTCTTTCTCAGTTGGTGACTTGGTCCTCTATGAGAATTAGAACAACATGCATGCTCTACTAAGAGAAAATGGTAAGTTCACTTTGAATTGGCTTGGACCATACATCATCACTGAAGTTTTCAACTCAAGTGCCTAAAAACTAGTAGATATGAAAGGTGCACCTCTCAAGGATCCCACTAATGCTATGCACCCACGTAGATTCTATACTCTATTCTTTCTCTCTCTTCCTTACTAAATGGTATGCTAGCATTTTCATCCTTAAAGCATGTTATGTTAGATAGTTAGATTATCTTTCTATTTAGTATACATTGCTTCATTCTCGACAAAAAATAGTAGGTTTTCTTAGATTCAATATGTAATTTATTGTTCTTAGGAGATTACATTTCTTAATGTTAGCATATAGTTTAATATTTCATGTGTCATGTTAGTGAGATCATGATGTGGTTAATTAGAAAATATTTTAGTTATATCACATATATATTTATCTTAACATGAGTACATTATAATGTCAATTATTGCATTTAGTTAAACACTTATAAATTTGTTTAATTATATCACACATGTATCAATTTAAGCATTGTAGCACTTGTTAAATATTTATTTAATAAATTACATTTACATTAAATTAGACATACATGTTCATCACCATATTTATTTGTTTTGATTTAAATCAACAAGTATGTAAAACATCTCAAAATATCATCGTCATAGTCATCGTCATCATCATCATCATCATCATCGTTGTCATCATCGTTGTCGTTGTCATCATCATCGTCGTCATTGTCGTTGTTGTCGTCGCCATCGCCGTCGCCATCGTCGTTGTCGTTGTCATTGTCGTCGTCATCGTCATCGTCATCGTCGCCGTCGCCGTCGCCATCGCCGTCGTCGTCGTCATCGTCATTGTCGCCGTCGCCATCGCCGTCGTCTTCATCATTGTCGTCATTGCCATCGCCATCGTCATCGTCATCGTCATCATCATCTTCATCAATACAATCACCACTACTACAAAACATGGTGTCCAATCATATATGCATCTCATCACCATATGGATGATGGCTAACAGAACCCTTAGGTCCTATTCATGGTGGTGGATGTGGAATAGAAGAACATCTATGGGAAGTCATGGATTATGAGTGATTCATAAAAGAAATCCTCCTCTCCATCCCCTTGACAACACCTCTAAGTCTTTCCACCTCCATCCTAGCATTCACAAGCTCATGTTGTAGGTACTCTGTCTCATCTCAAAAAATCTCTAGCTCTACTCTCATAGGGTCAAATATATGCTCACTCCTCCCTATACAATGTTGTGATCTAGGATTGGTCTGTGAGGATCATGAGATGTGTACAAATGTGACCATATCTATGAGAACGTGACCCATAAAGTCACACCAACCCCATGTGTCAACTGTAAGAAAGTAGAGAAATTAAAATTAATAACATCATCCTATATATTGAAAACAAGCATAAAACTTCAAATATGTCATAATATCATAGCTTCTTAACTGGATCTCCCTCTTGCCACTCAAGATCAATTAGAGTAGGAGTTTTGGATAACATGGTTCTCAAGTTGACTCAGTATCTCAACATGAGGGAATGGTGGTGATGGCATACGTGCCTAGGAAGTAGGTCTCCATAGTGGCATGTCATCATCATCACTCTCCTCTACTTCCTTTCCTCTATCCTCTAAAAGTAGTGGGTTGAGATCTCATGTTTGATCATCGTTATGATCTAGGGTATGGACCTCTCCCTACTCTTGATCCTAATTTGCATCATCCTCTCTATTTGGATCCTCCTCTACATCTGTATCCTGGTCATGTCCACGTCTGGCCCATGGCCTCGGGTATCCCATAGTATCATCCTTAAGGATATGGGGTCAAGACGAGATACACTCCAATACCCTGTGTAGGTTCGTTGCACTCTGACCATACCAACATTAGAGATGGGAGGTGCATCTTGTTTCTCATTCACTTGATTGCTAACTACAACATCTAGTGTTGTCGGTCTAAGTTGATATCTAGGTCTCACAACAAGTTGAGTCAATCACATGTAAATTGGTGCTATCAAGAACACCTTGTACCCAACCAAATTATGATATCACTCGATCATAATAAAATGAAATAATAATGTAGTCATGACAACTCTCAAAAATTCAGTCTCACTACATTCTCACTAATTGTCTAGTCTATCCTGACCACTACATCATATCCCTATGGGGTCTCCATGTGATGTCTGCGAACTCTAGATTGTAAAGGATAACTCTCTAATATAACAAGTCTCCTCTCTACCATAGTCTTCGACATGGGAATGCATATACATGTGGCTCGTAATGTGTGATGTCAATAAAAAATCCCATTGTCCTAGTACATGGTATGTTCTCAAACGTCCATATCAGAAGAAGTGTGCATGCCATCAAACTCTTTTTCCCATAATGTACATATCTACCAAGGTCATCATACAAGTGCACTAACATACTCCATCCCCATGCATAAATAGTTTGGCTCTCCTCCAACCCCCATATACTATGGAACAGGCTCACAGTAAGGTGAGTTCCTCATCCATATAGTGTAATGACTAGAGCAATGGTCACAACGAGTATCTTTCAAAGAAGAGGAATGTCTTTGACAGTATACAACAACCATTGTACAAAGATACAAACTATAGTGTCTCTAGGTGTGGCCTAAACTATGTAATGTATCTCATCCTCAACTATAATGGTAGGGATCCATGGTCCCACTAACCTCACAACCTCACCTCATACTGGGAGCTACAAAATGAAATACACATCATCCAAAGTGACTATCATCTTTCCTGATGGTAGATGGAATGCAGAGGTGTCTGTGTCCCACTGCTTCATCAAATCCATTAACATTACATCATTGTATCGCATAGTAGGCATTCAATACACCCAATCAAGTATTACATCTCAAAGCAACATTCATGTGTCAAGAGGAAGATCCCTATATAGATCTCAGAGGTATGGTAAATATGGCCGCTTGTATGCTCTCACATCTTGGGAAGAACCTACAAATACAAAATTGATTTTATCAATATTTTTGTCATCGAAATTCTCTCTCTTCTTCATCAATACTATGTTGTATCCCCTGTGAGTTTCATGATGCACATCTAGGTCCATGGTTCCCAATGAGTCCATGGCACCCAAGTGGGTCAATGGTGCTCAACTGGGTCCATGGCACCTAGGTGGGTCCATAGCGCCTAGTTTGGGGGGACCATAGGTCTGTTACAAGTGCAGTTGCCCTTGCACCAAAAGATCGACCTATTAATACCCGATACAACCATTAGTCTTATAGAATCCACAAGAGGTAGTTAAGCCATGTCACAAACCTGAGTGTTGCACTGCACAACACAAGGAGACCAAGGGCGCACATCTTGCAACAATCCCCCCAGTGCAAGCAAGGAGTTTGAACCTATGATCAAGCTCTGATACCACTTGTTACAAGTGTGGTTGTCGTTGCACCAAAAGATTGACCTATTAATGCTTGATACAACCACTAGACTTATAGAATCCACATGAGGCAGTTAAGCCATGCCACAAACCCGAGCGCTACACTGCACAACACAAGGAGACCAAGGGCACACGCCTTACAACAAGGTCAACCTAGGACTATATGTAAAAATAAAAAGTCAAAATAAAAAAAATTTAAATACAAAACAGATTTGATGTCCTCCCTCGTGTGTTTGGCCACCCTTCTAGAAGGCCTACCTTAGGAACTCCATCCTCATTGGTTGAAGTTATCATCTACTTGGCTTCTTGAACCTTGTGGACCCATCTACACTTGAGACAAAAAGTGAATAAGACAAGTGAATAGTGGAGTGTTTGCTATTTAAAGGAATGATTCTCTAAAAGCCTAATTTAACATAGTTCGTTAACCTTTTCATAACTTGACCTAGAGAAGTCTGATTCACACTTTGTTTGTTGTGTTGGAATAGTGATTTAGTTCTCTTTCTTCCCAAAATCTCCTAGAGTAGTTTTAAATTTGTTTAGAACCTCATTGAAATCATTTGTCATCACCTATCTTTCACAATTCCATGTGGTAAACATGATACCTTATTTCTACATCCTAATAAGCAAGCAAAAATAGGGGGCATATAGCTATCCTTGAATTTTATCACCGTTAGTAAGCATTTTAGTTGAATTTGATTTGACTAACATAGTGGTTTTGAAGAATGCGGTTCCTAATGTTGTATTGTAGATCTTGCTACACTGGGGGTTTCGTTTGACACCTTTGGGAATATCCTTTTTACACGAATGTTTACTTTCTTGTACTTTAGCTTGCACATGCACGTAGTGTCATGTGATCGCTAAAGTGGGGTTTAATTGTAGCATAAAAAATTGTGGTCCTTTACTAGGGAGTTAAATTTCACAATCTCCCAACACTTATTTTAGTATTTCTCACTAATCTATGCATTATAAGACCTCTTCTAGCATTTGATTATTTTTTAAATCAAGAACATGAGTCCTTTCCTAATTTAAATCTCACCACTCTTATTTGTGCCCTTAATTTTAGGAGCGCCCTTTAGCTTTATTATTCTAATTCATTATAAGTCGTATCCTATTTTAAGTTAAACAATTTTCCCCCCACTTAAATATTAAACTTTTCATACAAATTATACTTATGAAATTAGGATCCTATTATCTCTCGACCTTAAAAATTTTGGGCCTATTTTGTTGAATCAATGGTACCTAACATCATTGATCAACACTTTTTGACCAAAATCTGGGAGGTTAAAGAGTTGGCCTTGCCATTTCCAAAATTATCTCCGATGTGCAAAAATAATAATTCTAAGTCAGCTTTCTATCGATTTAAAGAGGATTTCATATATAAGCAAGTCAATTTTCTCATTTGTGGTATCAATTTGAAGGTACAAATTTATGATATCCTTATGATGTGAAAGCTTTGCCTTATATGAATCTCCAGATTTGCAAATTCAAGGATAAATAAGTAATATCAAGTATTCATCAACACTTATTCACCATGATGGAAGCTCCAAGGGATGTTAAAGGATGACAGAGAATCACTGATAGATGATTGGATTGTAGCTCTCCCTAAGGGGTTGGGTATGATTTCATGTTGTTCTCATATTTCTATAATTAAGCTTTATATTTGAGTTTTATCATTCAAGTTATGTGATTCATAGTTTATCTTCTACATTCAATCATTTCGTATAGGGTTTTCTCTAACACATTTGAGTAGGAATCTAGTTTACATTTATGCATCTTAGCTCATAGCAATTTTAGACACACTTAAGATTCAAGAGCACACACATTATTTTAAATTCAATATTGGCTATTTTTGAAGGTGGAAATCACCAAAACAAGGGGTTAACTAAGGAAACCCCTATATAACCACAACCACACCTATAATGCACGGTCTTGAATCTTAAATGTGTCTAAGATTGCTATGAGTTAAGAATTAGTCAAGCATACACCTCCTTTTAAGGTTTGTATTCCAATGTTTAGCTGAAAGAAGGTTTGGTCCTAGTCGAGTTGATAGATAGTTCATTCCCTTTTCACCCCTAGACGATGAATTTTTTAAGTAAAATAATCATTTTTAGCTTTAAAACCACATGTTTTTTTGCCCAAAACCACCTTCAAATATCCAAAACCATGGACATTATTATTATTATTATTATTTTTAAATCTTCCAATGTATGAAATTTTGTTATAGGTTTCTAATGCAGACCGAAGAAAGGAAATTTCTTCAGACCCAGAGATAGAGATCCACTACAAATTTGATCTGAAAATTCCTAAACTAGGGCCTAACGCCATAGTCTTTCTAGGTCAACCTTAGATTTGATAGGAAGTAGACATATAGTATTAGAATTTTAGATCCAGTATCAATGCTCATTGATTCACTAGTCAGGACCAGGGTGTCTAGCAACAATGTCAACCTAATTTCAACTCTATTTTCAGGAACAAGTGCATTTCCAAGTCTCCTTTTCATTCATGTATATGTTCAATAGTTTCATTTTTGTATCAAATAGTTTAATCAGTTCATATGTTCATTTATGTATACTTAAGACCTAGTTAGTTTGCATTTTGATTCAAACAAAAAATCTTTTAGAGAAATAAAGGAATAGAGCCTAACAAATGCTTGACTCTCTTTGGATAAGAGTTAGTCAAGGATACTCCCCCTTTTGAGGTTCATGTTCTAATGTTTAGTAGAAAGAGGGTTTATTCCTAGTTGAGTTTAGCTAGTTCATCCCCTTTTCAAGACTAAACACTATATAATCAAGTTAAATTGTCAAAACCATGAATTTTTAAAGTAAAATAATCATTTTTGGCTTCAACAACATATGCTTTTGACCCAAAACCATGCACATTATGATAAAAAATACTTTTAATTCTTCAAATCCATGAATTTTTTTCTCAAAATCATGTTTTATAGTTTAAAATCATGGTCTGCATATCAAAACTACTCTCTGTGAGCTCAACCACCATTTTAAAGCTAAAAACATGTTTGGTGGGATAGACCATTGTTTTAAATAAAAACCAATACTTAGCAAATTTTTCTTTGGCCTCTAGTCATATTGGATGCCAAGAGCTAGGTTGTAAAGAGCTAAAGTTCTAGGGTTTCATCTCTTCTATGCAAATTTTGAAAAAACCTATCTTCAATTAATTGTGTATAACTTTTGATGTATTGATTTATTCTCCACTTCTTATGGGAATCTAAAAGGTAATTCTAATTCAGGAGTAGTGATGTAGATACATTTTTCACATTAGATCTCAAAAATTTGATATAATCATTTGAAATCAACATTTCCTTTTGAAACTTCAAACTAGTATATCTTTTGCTTAGTTTATTTTTAAGATGATTTTTTTAAAATTTATCAAAATTTCACAAGGATTCCAATGGTTTGCTTCTTCTTTTCTTAAATTAGAATTTGTCTTAATATTGACCATTGAATGCAATTTCATTTTGATTGTCAAAGATCAAAACACAAAACAAACATTTCCATAAGATGAAGTGATTTTTTTTTTAACTTTTAATGCTTTTGGTTGTAATATGGATGTTTGAAGACAATTTTCATTGACATTTTCTCTTTTTTTTTACTTTATCATTTTAATATTGTAGTCACACAAATCTGTCCAGCTTAATTAAATAAATATTCGCTATTTATTTGATTAAAAATCTACTAGCCATCAGTTAATTAAATTAATATTTAATTAATTCATCTCCAAACATTCTTCTATTAATTAAATAAATTATTCAGTTTATTTTAATTAATTCATTAAACCAAATTCTAATCAATTAAATAAATAAAATCTATTTATTTAATTAAATCCCCCTATTCCTCTTTTAAAATAAATTAAATTAAACATTTATTTAAATCATTATCCCCCTCCACTTGCATTTTCCTACAAAAGCAACTTGCACACATTTATTGAAATAAATGAATTTTTATTTTAATAAAATCCTATTTTTCCTCACCCACCAAATCCAATTGCATTCCTAAATCCCCTTCTAGATTCTTCTAACCCCTTCCTAAGTAGCCTAATCCATCCCCTAATTATTGTCACATTCCTAAGCAAAATGGAGTCACTTCTCAAAGACATCAAAGTCTTTGAAAAGCATTTAATGCTTTGTGTGTTCAACAAATTAACCCCCAAAGTCTTCTAAGACCACTAATGGCTCTTACATGACCATTTATGGCTCTTACATAACCATTTATGGTTATTTCAAACTTGTCCCCCCAAACATTTATTGTTTTGACCATATTTATCCATTTCACATTTGCACAAGAGTTTATCCATTGGATAAAAGCTTTATTCTTTGAATAAAGAGTTTATTCATTCAACCAACCTTGACTCTAACTCCCAAAGTCATATCAAGCATTTAATGCTTATTCCCTCTCCTCTCAACCTATCTCACATTGACACTTGTCATCTTGGGATTGGGTTGAAAGCCCTCACATGGATTTGAAAATCATTCAATCCTGACCCTTGTTGAGATTGCTCAATCTCAACCATCCATTGCTCCATTTTTCCTATAAATAGAGCCCATTTCTTCATAATCCAGATCCTGAAAACTTGTAGGCATTTAAGCTATAGACATTTTTAGAGAGCATTTTAGCATAATTATCTAATATCTTGTCTTTTTGATAAAATCAATCATTTTTAGCATCAATAGCTTAGTATTAGCTTTTCATTTCACATTTGAAGCACAATACTACAATCTTAATCCTCCATAAGCATCCATAGTGCAAAAAGCTGCTGAGAGCTACATTATTTTGGAACTTGGAGAGGAGAGGAACAAGGGAGAAAGGAACCAAGACCATGCTAAGAGGCATTTGGAGATGTCTCATTATCTTTGCTTCTTTAGTTAGATATATTAGCATGTTTTTAGTGTCTCTCTTGGTATGTCTTTTTAGATTAGTTTTTGATTGACTAACACTAACGATCTTTTAGTTTTTTGTGTGTTGTTTGTCATTTGCTAACCTTGTCCATTTAGGAAGGCGTCATTTGGTGAACCCGACGTGAATCGAACACCCAAAAATACCATTTTTTTTTGCAAACTAACATGTCTGATTATTGAATTTGTCACACAGGTTGCGCTTCGGTGCTATTGAACACTTTCTAGCGCTATTGAACACGTTCTAGTACTACCGACATTTTCCATTTTAGCGCTATTGTCACTACAATAGCGCTATTGTCACTACAATAGCGCTATTGTTAAACTTTCAGCGCTGTTGTATTTGTTTTGGCGCTTTTGATGTTCTTTTGGCGCTATTGAAATTCTTTCAGCGCTTTTGCCTCTCGGGCTTTACCCTTCTTTCAGCGCTTCTGTTTAAACGCAGACTAGCGCTATTGCAACAGAATGTTGTAAAACTCACCTTGTAACCGAAAAATTGAAAATCTTAGGCTTGTGGAAGCCCCCCCTTTGACATAGATTTTACTAACTATTCATTGTTTTTGCAGGTTTAAAAACTCATCACTAAAAACACAAATTTTCCTTTGGTGCTTTTAAAACACTTGAAAACAAACATTTATTTCCATTGCAAGTTAGGATTCATCTTCATTTTGGTGCTTAAAATAAACAAACAAATTTGCTTTCCTTGCATCAAACTTAAAAATCACAAGCTACACTTCAATTTTTGGGCAAATAAAAAGAACAATCCATTTGTTTTAGATTTTTGCAAAACAAATTTTACTTCAAGCAAACGTGTTTTTCATTAAGTTGACCAGGATTTTTGAATTCTAGATTACAAAACACATTGCCTTTGAAGTTAAAAAGAACACCATGACTGTTGGAGCAACATCTCCAAATAGTTAGACCACATTTTGAAATGATGGATTAAAAAGAACAAGTGTTTTACGTGTTTAGCACGCTTGTGCAAAAAGTCGGTCGAGTGGTCCTACCTCTAACACACACTATCCTCTCCCTTGGCTTTCGTGGTCCTAGGTGCAAGAGAAAAGTGTTAGTAACACTCAAATTTTATCTTTTTAAGAGAGGCCTGCCAAGGGATCGATACTCTTGGGAACGACCTTGAGCAGTAAATCCTTCGAGCCGCCATAGAAACCAGGTGAGAGCGAAAGCTGTAGCCTTGGGTATAGCTGTTCCTACAGTGTAACTGGCTGAAAGGACAAATGGGCCCCACCACCAGTTACAAGGCTCTTAAGTGAGTCACTGCAGAATGAACTTATGTCCAAAAACATCTAACATGACTAAACACCTTTAAGTAGTAGCCCACCCGTTCTATTGATTGAGGATATTTGCGATATAATTTAGTGCAAGAGCATAGATGGTTTTGCTCCCAAGATACTCACCATACTTATTTCCTTGAGTAGAAACATAGCTTTTTGAAAAGTCACTTGTGGCTTGATAAAAGTGGTGACTCCCCCATCATAGGGATCATCTATTTGTTATGCTCGTGCAAGACTCAGTATATCACATCCTTACCTGCCACGGCGGGATTCATAAGGTATGTAGTACCAAAGTCGAAGAAATATCAAGATGTGGGCTAAATTTATCACAACTGGCCATTTGACCTTAGGGATAAAAAGTGTTTGAAGTGTGTTCGTTTTAAAGACCAAGTGCAAATTGAGCCGACTTCAGGCTTTGGAAATACACCTTAAAATACATCTAAAGGAAGGGTCATATACAAGTCCAAGGATTGGGTTGATCTAGACCCATACTCATTTGTGCTTTTTAGGCAACATTCTTGTGTTTGTGTGCTTGCTTTGTTTTCTTGTCAAAGAAATATCAAATCGGAAAATCAATCCCAAAAACAAAGTATTCATCCAACATCTTTCAAAACAACCAAACACATCAAAAACAAAGTGCAAAACAACAAAGAGTCAAATTTTATGACCATTCTTCACATCTTGCGAAAGAAGAAGCGTCATCAGAATATCAACTTGAAAAGAAGACCATTAAGCTCAAAGGCTTTGATCAAAAGGAGGAAATTCTTCTATATAAATAGACAAATCTTTGTCTCCCATAGAGTTTTTCTGCGTCACATGCGTCTCTACCTTCAAGGCAAAACAAACGAATTTGATTCCGAATCATTGAACCGCAAAGCTTTTATGCAATATAGAGCTCTGAGTTATCACAAAAACCAAGGAGGAAAGATTAATCCCAACTTCTTCCCAAACGTCTGCATCACATACAACACAGTGCGAGAAATACCTCCAACACCTGAAAGGGAAGAGGTAGAGTTTGTCCCATTTGTGACACAAAGTTTTTATTGAAGTTGAAAACATTTTCATCCATCATCTTATCCATACATCATCACTTCATCATCAATCCATTCCAACTCTCAAAACATTAAGAGGTTCTTGTCTCAAAGTTCTCTTTTAGATATTGCTTGAAATCAAACACATCACATCACTTTTTAGATTGTTTCTACATCTAGGATAAGCTCATCCTAAGAGACACATCTACGCAGGTTAAAACTAGTTCAATGAGTGAATCCTCTCATTATTAGGTAGTTAAATCTGTAACACATCTCAGATTTCTCTACACCTTATCACATCAAAACTTATCAAACAAGCAAGCAATTCAAAGAAGGAATTTTAGTTACATCCACCTTAAAAGTGCTAGAGATCTACATGCAACATAATTCACCAATCATCAATCTCTCATTTCATCAAAAACTCATCATCATCTTCACTCACCTTCAACAAAGACTCATCAAAATGGCTCAAACTCGATCATAATCAAGGCAACGAGAAATAGAAAGGGAAGAAGAAGAAGAGGAAAATCTCAATGAATTTCAAGAAGCACTTGGAGGAAATGCAGATGACGAAAACCCAAGTACTCCCACTCCTACAACAATAGAAAGGGCTCAGCATAACCCTCTCTTTAATAGATTGTTTGACGAAATACTCAGGAGCAATGCGGATGCTCACTTCTTAAGACTCGCTCAAGAAGGAGCAAAACTCCCCTCTGACTTTGATCTTGCCCAATTGAGACAAGCTTCAAAAAGACAAAGTCGCCATGAAGAGGAAAGAGGTAGAGATCCCATCAGATATAACATTCCTCGAGGTAACCCACCACCTCCTCCTCCAAATGAAATGGAGATGCTGCGGCAACAAGTCGAGAATCTCGCCCAACAACTTCATAGTGGTGTCAAGATTAACCAATTCTCACTCAATGACATCTGTCCTTATCCTTTTGATAGGAATCTTTATATGCCACCATTTCCACGAGGATTCGAAACACCCAAATTCAAAAAATATAGAGGAAAGGGAGATCCCCGTGATCATGTCAGAGAATTTCATTCCGCTTGCCTCGAAGTGGCATATGAAGACACATACCTAATGCGCCTTTTTCCCCAAAGCTTGGGAGGAACAACCACATCATGGTTTTCCTGACTACCAGGTGGCATTAGAACATTTGAGGAACTCATCCAGAAGTTCCTAGCTCATTACTCTCATAACATTAAACGCGACATCACCATGGCTGATCTGTGCAACACCAAACAAAAACCAGGTGAACAATTCTCAGTATTCCTGCAACGATGGCGCCAAATGTCTAGCAGACGTTCTCTTCAGTTACCTGAATGAGAACTAGTGGAAATATTCATTTCCAACTTAAACGAAGAAATGGAATTCACCTAGATGTCAAAGACACAGACTCTTTTAATGATATGATCACCAAGGGCTTGAAATGTGAAAGGGCGCTCATCAAGAAAGGACTCATCAAAATCTTTAATGAACCAAAAGATGGTCCTCGCCCATGCTTCAATAGCGATAAACCAAGCTTTTGGAATAAAAATAAGAATATCGTCAATGATGGGGTTGTGGATGCCCGGACTATCCAAAATGCACAACTTGTGGTTCGGTTTGCAGGACAAAATCCTCCACCTCAGAACAACACAAATGTTCCTCCCAATCAAAATCGCATCACATCTCATGATGAACCAAGACCTCGTCAGCAAAAACAAAAACGAACATACACTCCCTTAGGGGAACCCATTGAAACAGTGTTGCAACAACTCATTTCTCAAAATTTGGTCACTCTACCTAAACTATCAAACTATGAGCCTCAGGTCAAACCGGCATGGTGGAGAGACACTGAACATTGTGAATTCCATCAAGGAAGAGGACACAAGACAAGTAATTGTCACCGATTGAAAGATCTCATTCAGGATCTTATTGATCGAGGAGAAATTGAAATTGAAGGACATGACCCAAAAACAACAAATAATGATCATCTGATGTTCAAAAATTGACTTCCATCACAAGATCAAAGGGGTCCTTCCACTTCCAAGCGAGGCACTGATACCACTGATTATACGCAGGCTGTGTATAATTACACTGTAAATCATCTGTATGATGCCAATGAACAAGTTGCAACCATAACCTTCAAAAATCCCAACTCAAATTGCAATGTTGTTACGCGTCGCGGCAAAGTTACCATAAAGGCAGCTCCACAAGGCACCACCTCCATCCCAAAGCAGTACAATCTTGTGGAACAATTAGATAAGACGCCCGCGCTTATATCCATTTTAGAGCTATTGCGCTTATCGCCCTCTCATAAAACTATCTTGGATCAAGCCCTCCAAGAGGCGTCAGTCCTTGCAAATCTGAATACAGACCAATTTCAAGCCATGGTTGGAAGTCTAAAGTAATCACCTTGTCTCACTTTTTCCAAAAGTGACAACTCTTCCTTCCAGCAACCTCATAACGCGTCACTCCACATTGAAGGCTTTATCAACCAGCATAGGATCAAGCGAGTCTTGATCGATAATGGAGTAGGCCTGAATATTTGTACACTACAGTTGGTCACAGCATTGGGATATGCGGTAGAATCAGTGGATCCTCGTCAGAAGATCACAATCAAAGCCTATGACGATGTGGAGCGTTCATCCAAAGGAGCTGCGGTACTACCAATCCGAGTGGGCCTCGTGGTAAAGCACATCATTTGTCAGGTTCTGAACCTCCCTCTGCCCTACAATCTATTGTTAGGAAGACCTTGGATCCATGCCATGCAAGCCGTTCCATCTACCTACCATCAATGTATCAAGTTCCCACATAACGGTGTAGAGATCACAATCCTGGGCGATGCAAATCCCTTTGCATACTGTCACAATATCAACCATCAACTAGAGATTATTGTTCCTAATAATAGAGAAGCCATTTCCTCCACATCATGTATAAGTCCTGCCTCTCTTGCCAGTTCAAACACCACTATACCCAAGCAAGAAAAGCTTAAGATGAAGGTAGCAGAGGAAGGTCCTGGGGAATACAACTTGAGTCAACTCTTTTGTGTAGGACAAATTCCCACTTCTCCTTGAACACATGGTAAACCACAGCAGTTACTCCAGCAACCGCTAATCACACCCGCATGTGCTTTGACGCCTTTCATCCTTGGAAAGAGTCAAGAAGAAGAAACCCAAGATGAGGACTTAGCAAAATGGATCTATAAAGATCCTATCACCACTGATCTACCACAAGTTAAACTTCCTACGGATCAGTATGGAAAAGGTCTCCTCATTATGCAAAGGATGGGATATGATGGTCAGAGTGCTTTAGGATATTGCAAACAAGGACGACATGAACCTCTGCTACCAGAATTAAAGCCCAAAGATAATACAGGCCTAGGCTTTGAAAAAGAGATCTTTCCTAAACTCAAGTTCAAAGGAAAACCCAGCAAACCATTTTGTTCACCTACTGCAAAGAGGACACCTTTCATAATCAAAGCGGCATCAAGCACCATCCCAACTGCCCCACTGAGGCTCAAAACCCCAACACAACCATCACCAATGCCATTTATTCCACCAAACGAACTCGTAATCCCATCAACAACACCATTAGCAGCAACAACTGTATCAGAACCCGCAACAGCATCTAAAGCACTAGCAGTTCCAATAGAAGTAACTGAGTCAATATTACCAAAACTCCCTATACCAGATTCCTTTATCCCCATCAACCGCCCTGCAGCACCGATCACTACAAAGGTACATCAACCAATCACACCTGCAGTATTTAACTCAAAGGACATCCCAGTATGGTATAGTAATCGAATGCTGGAAAGTGACTCAGAGACCGACTCACATGAATGGGAATTTGATTCTGTACAGCTTAACACTTCAGATGAGGAAGACACATCACCACCTCCACCACGCAAAGACATCCCTGTTTACGGAGAAGCACAGATAAAGACCACTTGGGTTCCTGAACTGGAAACATCTTCCACAGACCATACGTCTCATCCTACGCCTGATTCTGACAGGGAGAGTACCATCAACGACCTTCACCATAACGTCTTAAACCTCACTGATACCTCTAACGAACTTAACCTAATCGATGAAGTAATGCCCATTATCCATCCTGAACTCATCGAATGGAACCAACCTAATCCCCCATGTCTTAACCTCTTCTAAAACGATAAGGCCATCATTGACTTTTTGGAATTAAGGGATAACCTACCAAGTGGGGATCACAAAGCTGGATTCGCCATAGAACTTAATAGCGCAGCATACTTCGGGGCAGATGCCAAACCTTTCAGCTGCAAAATTATAACATTAAAACATGGATCTTCCAGTGAAAACCACACTGTGGCATTGTTTGATCCAACAAAAGTAAAAAGAAAGAGCGTATCCAATGGTGAAAACCTCTCTGAGGCGCCTGAGGATGAAGGGTTTGACATTCTCCTTGATAGTACACAACAGGAACAATCAACGATTCTCATCGAGGAAACCAAAGAATACAATGTGGGGACTCCTGAAATCCTCATCTCATACATCTGGCATCTCTTCTCACTCCAGAGGAACAACCTAAATTTATAGAGTTCTTCTAGAAGCGTCAGATCAACTTTGCATGGTCATATGCAGACATGCCTGGGCTTGATCCTGATTTAGTCATGTATCACCTCACCGTAGCAGAAGGAGCCAAACCTGTCAAGCAGAAGCTTCGTAAGATGCATCCTCAAATTGCAGTGCTAGTCAAAATAGAACACAAGAAACTCCTAGATGTTGGTTTCATTAGACCAATTGATTATGCAGAATGGATCTCCAATATTGTGCCTGTCAGCAAACCAAAAGGGGGCATCCGCATTTGTACTGACTTCAGAGATCTGAATAAAGCATGTCCTAAGGATGACTTCCCCCTTCCAAATATCGACATCATAGTGGATTTGACAGCAGGACATGCCATGCTTACACTCATGGATGGCTCTTCAGGATACAATCAGATAAAGATAGCACCAGAAGATCAACATAAGACAACCTTCACATGTCCATGGGGCACATATTGTTGGAATGTGATGCCTTTCGGTCTCAAGAATGCAGGAGCAACCTATCAAAGAGCAATGACCACCATCTTCCATGACATGATGCATACCATGATGGAAGATTATGTGGATGACTTACTAGCAAAATCACTCACCAGAGAAGGACACCTCCACATCTTAGATAAGATCTTTGATAGACTGGAACAATACCACGTTCGACTCAACCCAAAGAAATATGTCTTTGGAGTAACCTCCGGGAAACTTCTAGGATACATTGTCTCAAGCAAAGGTATTGAGGTCGACCCAGCGAAGGTAAAAGCAATTATGGACATGCCACCTCCGAAGAATATCAGTCAACTAAGGACATTACAAGGACGACTTCAATCCATCCGAAGATTCATTGCACAATTGGCTGATAAATGTCACCCATTCACACACCTGCTACACAAGAACATCCGTTTTCAGTGGGATGCCAGATGCCAACAAGCATTTCAGACGCTTAAAGACTATCTCATGAATCCACCATTGTTGATGCCACCAGATCCAAGTAGACCATTGTTACTCTATATCTCAGCAACAAGTACAGCATTGGGTGTACTACTGACACAACATAATGCAGAAGGAAAAGAGTGTGCTGTTTACTACATCTCTCGCACACTGGTGGGCTATGAACTCAATTACACACCTATTGAGCGAGCTTGCCTAGCAGTAATCTTAGCAACCACTAAACTGAGGCACTATCTGCTAACACATAAGGTACAACTCATCGCAAAGATTGATCCACTCAAGTATTTACTTAGCAAAGCAGCATTGACAGGCCGCTTGGCCAAATGGGTGATGATTCTAAGTGAATTTGACATTGAGTACGTAGACCGTAAATCTATCAAAGGTCAAGTTATTGCAGATCAGTTGGCCGATGCACCACTCATGGGCAATCATCCTCTCATTTCCAATTTTCCAGATGAAGAGATATTCATGATCACAACAACACCCCCATGGAAATTATACTTTGATGGTTTGTACACTAGGCATGGCTCGGGGGCAGGCATTCTATTTTATCACATCTCAAGGTGATAGCATCCCGAAGTCTTACAGTCACATTTCCATGCACCAACAATATAGCAGAGTATGAAGCCTTGATCACAGGACTCAGGTTAGCCGTACAATGGAAATTACAAGAACTACAAGTATATGGCGACTCACAACTGGTCATTCGACAAGCAACAGATGAATATCAGACCAAAGATGATAAACTCATGCCATATAAGCAAATGGTGGACAACCTAAAGACATCATTTACTATTATCACTTTTGAGCAGATACCAAGAGATCAGAATTGAGCTGCAGACGCTATGGCTACCATCGCATCTCTCCTAGATCTTCCACATAATTCAACACGCTACGAGTTCTTGGTCGAACAGCTTTGGATTCCCGCTTATGATATCCCCGAATCCGAAATGATATGTCACCTTGTCGGTTCTGAATCCCCATGGTATGGTGAATTTTACACCTATCTCCACGATCACACCCTTCCTCCCAACCAATCAAATAACCAACGTAAAACCTTTATTCGCCAAACTGCTCGATATACCATTATTGCTGAAACCCTAAACCGATGCAGTCTTGATGGTACTCTCCTTTGATGTCTGGAACAAGATGAGATAACAAAGGCTTTGGAAGAAGTCCATGAAGGAATTTGCGGGACTCACTCAAGTGGTCCGTCACTAGCCAAGAAACTCCTGCGCAATGGATACTATTGGCCCTCTATGGAAAAGGATTCCTACTACTTTGTCAGAAAGTGCAAGAAATGTCAAATTCATGGCGACCTGATACATGCACCAGCCCAGGAACTGCAACCAATCACAACACCATGGCCTTTTTGTCAGTGGGGTCTTGACCTTGTGGGTAAGATTCATCCATCTTCATCTAATGGCCATAAATTCATTATTACCGCCACCGAATATTTCACAAAGTGGATCGAAGTTGTTCCACTTACCCAAGTCACCGGCAAGCAGATCGCTTCATTCATCCGCAACTACATCATCTACCGGTATGGTGTACCCATGTCCATCATCACAGATAACGGTCTTCCTTTCAAAAATCAGGATGTCCGCAAACTTTGTGAGAAATTTCATATCCAACATCGCTTTTCCACTCCCTATTACCCACAAGGCAATGGTCAGGCTGAAGCATCCAATAAAAACATATTAAGAATCCTCAAGAAGACGGTCAATGATGTCGATCGTGATTGGCACGTTCAATTGAATCCAGCACTATGGGCATATTGAATTAGCATTCGAACCCCTACAGGCGCAACTCCCTACTCATTGGTCTATGGTGCAGAAGCTATCTTGCCTATTGAAGTCAAGATACCATCATTACGGGTTTCCTTGCACAATCTCATCGATGATGAAGCTTACAGAGTCTCACGTCTTCAGGACTTAGAGTTACTTGATGAGAAGCGACAAGCTGCATACAATCATCTCAAAGCCTATTAGCAGCGCATGAGTAGAAGCTACAATCATCGAGTTAGACCTCGTACATTTGAAGTAGGTGATCTTGTTCTACGAGAGAATCCTTGCAATCAACCAAACAGAGAACATCAGCGCAAGTTTGAATCAAACTAGTTGGGCCCATATGTTGTCACTGCCGTGTTCGGGTCCGGGGCATATCAATTGGCTACATCAGAAGGAGAACCGCTTGCAGATCCAATCAACAGCATGCACCTCAAACGGTTTTATACCTAAGGTGTACAGAGCATCAGGCTCCCCTACATAACCAGAAAATATCAAAAACATCCAGATAAATGACCTGAAGAAAACACAAAAACACCAAAAAGAGTAAGAGAAAAATCATGCATCCAAACGATGAACAACCACTCCGGTGGCACCTTGGGTAAGTACGATGGTGAAAACCTGGCAAACAGGTGCCACTCGTAAAGGCTATGGTTCCATTGTCTTTCAGACTTGTTGCGATCACATCTACTTCATACATACATCCATCCACCAAAACCATGGCTTGTTATTCCTCTGCAATTATGATAGTACTCCATACATCTTGCATCCCGCTTTTTTTCATCGTCATGTCTAAAACTGGGGGCAATGCCTTTAAACCTATTGATGGAAGTGGATTCTATATTGTCTTATAATTCATTAAGTTCTTCATTTAAGCAATCATCAAAATACCAAAAACATTGGAAAATATCTCACCAAAATACCAAAAACATTAAAAAACAATTCAAAATCCAAAAACATCGGAAAACATCGAAAATCACACAAAAATATGGTAACACCTTGTACATACTCATCCGTGCAGATACCAAGACAAACATTGACAAAATACTCACACAATGACCACTTATCAATCGACCACACAATCAACATCAACACTCAAAACTGTCTTCAACAAGGATGCATCCTTCCTTACCAAAACAAAGACAAAAGTGACGTTTTCTTTGACAAGAAAATTAGGTTAAGCTATCAAATACTTGGTTGATTTGTGAGTACAATCATTTGTTTATCTATATTGGGATCTTTCAACATTGTTTTGTTTTGTTTACGCATTATTTCCGATGAAGTTTTGGGGCATGTACTAATGGTGTCTACGTGGGAAGTTCACCAAGCTATGTGATCTTATGCAAAATGCAGTCATGGATCACTACAGCTTGCTGACTACAGCGTATACCTCGACCATATGGGCATGAACCATTACCAAGAATCCTTATTCTTTATTCTTTATGTATATACTGTTTGTTTGCAGGTACAATGCTCATTCTTTGGTTCCTCCTCATCCAAATCGGATAAAGGTTTTATCTCTTAGTACAGTATGCACTTGTCTCAGGATATGATCAGCCTAAGATCAAGGAGGACGATCCAAGTCATGCATGAACAGAGATAATCCTTGTCTGTTCCGCAAGCAATACTCTGGTCGACTTGACCCTTATATCAAGTCGTTTGTATTAACTTGCTATATAAAATCCATGTAAGAAATACTCAGGTCATCTTGAATCATTATGTCAAGATGCTTGTATTTTCTTCCAACATTTTAAAGCTCAATGATGAAAATAGAGCACTATGGATCATCACTTCATCTCATCTGTTTATATATTGCATTCCATTGCATATCACCCATCCATTCACGCATTCATATATAGGCTTTATATGTGAAATGTGAAAATTAAGCTGGTCTTGGATACAATCACGATCGAGTACTCTGATACATCATCAATGCATCATGCAAAGTCTTACAAACCTTGCATTCCTCATGATCATATCATCCTCACATTTAGTTGCATCTTGCATTAAAGATTTAGTTGCATCTTGTATTAAGTACATTCATGTCATTTTCACTTAAACATTACATATAGTTCATTTTTGACATTAGTTTTCATTAAATCATTTACATCATTGCATCAATCATAAATAATTAGATTCATTCGTGGGATTAAAATTGTTTTTTGATTATTTTAAAATCATTTACTAGGCATTCATATAGTATCAGTTATCCATTATCATTTTATTATCTTTTATCATTTATTATTGCATACATTCATTTATAGTTAAAAAGTACATTCAGTCATCCGTTAACTAAGTATCATATTATGCTCATTTTAGGAGTCATTCACATTGCATTCATTTATCCTCTTTTTAATTGCATTAAGGTGCAGTTATTAAAACATTAGTTATAGTATAATCACATTATCATTTTTACTTAAAATCATATTTAAGTATTTAGAATCATAAATCCATTTGTTTCAAAACATTGGTTCATAACATTTTATATCCATTATATATACGCATTCATTTAGGCATTATCATATAAACATTTGTACTTTACATTTTGTTTATCCATATTGCATTTATTTAAAAACATCTAGATTCATATTCATCCATAAACATCATTCATTAGACCATTGCATTAACATCATCACATAAATCATCTCATCATTATATCAAAATAGGAAACACCAAAATCCTGTTCATATATTATCATAAGCATACATCATCATCATGGCATTACATACATACAACATTACATCAAAAATCAAATAAATCATACATATATAAACCTGCATTCATATGTCAGTATCATCATAAAAACATGCATATAAGAAACATATCATCAAATGCATACATGTGCACACATCCATCTAAGCAATACACTCATCATCCTGCATAAACATCCACATAATCAAATGCATATCATCAAAATATGGGATCTCCTCATATATCTCATCTCATATATCAGAGTACAATGAAGTCTACAAAATCGGCTACCAAGAGCCATCCAAGATACAATCCAAAAAATAAACAATGATACACATACATATATGCATGAATGCTCTCTCAAATGCCACTCTGGCTCGATGATGTCCCAACACCTCCACCTGCTCCACCACTCGTGCCTGCACCCCCTGCTCCATCTCTCCATGGAGGCCTCATCGAACCACCACTCCCTCCTGCATCCTCTGATCTCTCCCTCCTCAAAGGACCCATCACTCCCCCACTGCTCTGCATCCTCTACGATCGCTCTGATCTAGTCTGTCGCATCTGAGTATAACCGAGAGCTCGCTGACTCACTGGCACCACCTGCTCATATAAACCCCGCCAGTACTCTATCTCAGCCTATGCTCGGCCAAACTGCCTCATCACCTCCCCTGTAGGCCCCTGTGCTCCTACTCCAACCCGGACTCTCTCCTGCAGCTCCGCCAATCTCTCCACTGCAGTATCTCTCTCCCGCAGCACCACCGTCAGCTCTGACTCCCGTGCAAATAACTGCACATCCCTAGCTGCCACCTCCGCCTCCAAATCCTCTATCTGCGTCTGCAAGCGTACTATAATGTGATCCCGCAGATCTCTAGTGGCTCCCTCCCTGGTGTCCATCGCTGCCTCCCCTACACCACCCTCTCCCGTAGTCCCCTCTCCTCTGTCCATCAAGATCTCTCTCTCCATCCCCCTCCCACTCAGCTGAACTCCTCCTGGTATCAGTGGTCCCTATGATATCTGTAGAGGCAGTCCACCTCTCCCTCTCCGCTGACTCCGCATCCCCAATCCTCCTCCACCTCCTCCTCCATCTCCTCCATCTCCTCCACCTCCACCTCCTCCACCTCCACCTCCACCTCCTCCTCCTCCATCTCCTCGACCTCCTGCCCTCCTCCGTCTTCGTCCCCTCTCATCCTCAAAAGCTGGGATCGGCTCTGCTGGATCCGATATCCGTGGGATCGGGTGCGCCGCCCGGTACTATGTGTACTCATCTGTCACCCCTACATCCACGACCCTCGGTCGTATGTCCCATGGCCTCGCCTGCAGTGTCCGGAACTCTGCCAGTTCCTGATCATACGGTAGCACTGGACCCCATGCATACCGCTCCCGAATAACTCGAGCATACTCTCCAGATCCACTGGGTAGTCCCTGCTGCCGTCTGAACTGCCTCATCACTCTCCCGGGCACCTGTCTCTCTACATGGTATGAGGTCCTCCCAATGAGGAATCGGGTCATGAAGACATACGACAGTGCCTTTGCGTCATCATCCCAGGGCTCACACTCCAAGTATGGCCGCCATATCACTGCATCCAGGTCGTCTAATGCCCGCCGCCACCACTCTAACTTCCCCAGGTGGGGCTGACTCATGATACCGCTGTACATAAACATGTACGGTTGATCCACTGCACGGAATCTCAGACTCACTGGTCGAGTCACTGGTAGGTGCTCCCAAGCCCAAATATGTAGCAGCATCATGCCCACTGCTAAGGAACCCCTCCCCCGGTAAACCACCTCATGAAGCTCCTGATACATGTGCGCCAGCACTCACGGCCCCCATGCAAATCAGGTCCCCTCGGTCATCATCATCTCGATAACCTGTCCCCATCCCACCGCCAAACCATGTGACCGCCTATCTGGACACAGCAGTCCTCCCACAATCCCTGACAAAACTACTAGAAGCGGCTCATATAGTGCTGCTATATCCTCCCACGCGGTCAAGCCATCATCAATGAAAACATCCTCATCAAAAATCCTCTGCACTGCCACCGTCCCCCAAGATCTATCGTATGTGACCAACTCTCCTCGAATCGAAATCCGTAGGATGCGCCACACATCCTCTAGCGTCACGGTCATCTCCCCCTGTGCCAAATGGAAGGTGCACGTCTCGCTGTGCCACCGCTTTGCTAGTGCTGTGATCAATCTGTGATTTATACGAATCACGGGCATGTGCATCACCTCGTATAAACCAGTCGCGGCAATGCAGTCTATCTCTGCCCGAGTCAATCGGTCCCGCAACCCCTGTGTCGCAGGATGGCGCTCGCGTAACTGCAACACGCGCAGATCCTCCTGCACATGGACATTCATCAATCACCATCAGTTGTTTTGTTTTCAAACTTTCTTAAGTTTAAACCTAAACTATCATCAGATACTTTGATCAAGTATCTTCGGGTCTCAACAGGTAAGCAATCATGGCCACCTAGACTTCAACGGGCATTTTATCCTAACAAAATGACCTAAGTCTCATCAGGCTGCTATAGTTCAAACCAACTCCCACTTCACCTCGCCATCCATCAATCGTTGGCATCAAAAGATTTTCTTCATCCAAACTGGGGCATCCTTTTATCTTAAGACAAAAGCGCTATTTAACCAACAAAAGCGCTAGTTTTTCAACAATAGCGCTACAACCCTAACAAAAGCGCTCAATTAGCTATACCATAGCGCTACAATTACAACAGCGCTAAATAAACTACGCAATCGCGCTACTTGACATCAATAGCGCTCAATTAAGCCATCAATAGCACTAGAAGTGCAAAAGCGCTAAAACTTGCATATAATAGCACTAATACAGAGCAAAAACGCTCAAACAAGGGGACAATAGCGCTATTGCGGCACAATAGTGCTAGTTTATGGAGCAAAAGCGCCAAAACCATAGTTCCAGCGCTCTTGCTCCGACTTGACTTGAACTCAGCTAAAAACCTATCAAAAATGCACAAAAATTAAGTTCTCGAATTTGCGTACCGCTGGTCCGTAGTCATCTGGGCGCTGGAACCGTCGGACTCGCTCAAATCTGTGCTCGGTGATCGGAATCGGCATCCTAGCTGCTGCTTGCTCCTCCAAACGTCACTATCAGAGCTCTCGTTTTCAACTGGTCGTGGTCACAAATGATCCTGTTTTCACCCCTTTCACCCCATTTATACCTTTCGCCGACACCGTAACTTCTCCCCGCTCACCGCCGTGGTCCCCGTGAACTTCCCGAGCCCCCCATTTCTCCATGTTTCCCCCGTTTTCTTCTATTTTTCACCCGTATGGCTAACTTCTTCTCTTCTACCACCTCGCCAATTTTCATTCTTTTTCAAGAGATCGCCCGATTTTTTGAAATTTTTCAACCCATCTCTCGAGGGGGCATACCACCCATTAAATTAACATTTTATGGGGCATTTTCTTCACACCAGTTTTTCTTTCTTTGAAACAATGCGATAAATCGCACCGTCTCAAAGAGGGGCAAATGTAGTCACACAAATCTGTCCAGCTTAATTAAATAAATATTCGCTATTTATTTGATTAAAAATCTACTAGCCATCAGTTAATTAAATTAATATTTAATTAATTCATCTCCAAACATTCTTCTATTAATTAAATAAATTATTCAATTTATTTTAATTAATTCATTAAACCAGATTCTAATCAACTAAATAAATTAAATCTATTTATTTAATTAAATCCCCCTATTCCTCTTTTAAAATAAATTAAATTAAACATTTATTTAAATCATTATCCCCCCCCCACTTGCATTTTCCTACAAAAGCAACTTGCACACATTTATTGAAATAAATGAATTTTTATTTTAATAAAATCCTATTTTCCCTCACCCACCAAATCCAATTGCATTCCTAAATCCCCTTCCAGATTCTTCTAACCCCTTCCTAATTAGCCTAATCCATCCCCTAATTATTGTCACATTCCTAAGCAAAATGGAGTCACTTCTCAAAGACTTCAAAGTCTTTGAAAAACATTTAATGCTTTGTGTGTTCAACAAATTAACCCCCAAAGTCTTCTAAGACCACTAATGGCTCTTACATGACCATTTATGGTTATTTCAAACTTGTCCCCCCAAACATTTATTGTTTTGACCATATTTATCCATTTCACATTTGCACAAGAGTTTATCCATTGGATAAAAGCTTTATTCTTTGAATAAAGAGTTTATTCATTCAACCAACCTTGACTCTAACTCCCAAAGTCATATCAAGCATTTAATGCTTATTCCCTCTCCTCTCAACCTATCTCACATTGACACTTGTCATCCTGGGATTGGGTTGAAAGCCCTCACATGGATTTGAAAATCATTCAATCCTGACCCTTGTTGAGATTGTTCAATCTCAACCATCCATTGCTCCATTTTTCCTATAAATAGAGTCCTTTCTTCATAATCCAGATCCTGAAAACTTGTAGGCATTTAAGCTATAGACATTTTTAGAGAGCATTTTAACATAATTATCTAATATCTTGTCTTTTTTATAAAATCAATCATTTTTAGCATCAATAGCTTAGTATTAGCTTTTCATTTCACATTTGAAGCACAATACTACAATTTCAATCCTCCATAAGCATCCATAGTGCAAAAAGCTGCTGAGAGCTACACTATTTTGGAACTTGGAGAGGAGAGGAACAAGGGAGAAAGGAACCAAGACCATGCTAAGAGGCATTTGGAGATGTCTCATTATCTTTGCTTCTTTAGTTAGATATATTAGCATGTTTTTAGTGTCTCTCTTGGTATGTCTATTTAGATTAGTTTTTGATTGACTAACACTAACGATCTTTTGGTTTTTTGTGTGTTGTTTGTCATTTGCTAACCTTGTCCATTTAGGAAGGCATCAAATATATTTTCAAACAATTAAAAAGATTGGTTAAAAATAACTCCACACTTCATATTGGCTAACAAAGAACAAGTATCTTTTAATCTCAGAATTATCTAGAGATTTGATCACCCTAGAAAATGACCTTAACTCCAATCATCTGCCGAAGTATGATTGGAAAAGGGTTATTAAAAAGAAAAACCTTTTAGAAGCTATGAGTTTGTAATTCATGCTAAGCCCCCAAGAAAAATATACCTTGGGAAGTGAATGAAAATGGTGGGTTACCCCCTTCTCCTAGCTTCTTGACTTTCTTTCATATTTAAATTTATTTATGAGGCCTCATGTGCTCTTGTGGCATATAGAGGATTTCCTAGAAATCTTATAAATAGAAGTGTAAGTCCTTTAGTCATCTTTTAGTGTGGGCTAGGTTTGGCATCAATTTTGCACTTATTCACCATGTAGCTCACGTAGTAGAGATAAAAAATCTTTGGGAATGATGTTGAGAGCCTCCAATGAAAAAGAAAAAGTGAACCTGTGTGCATTCAAATCCCTACCTATCAAATCTTGAAAGGTAGATACCTTGCACTATCTTAATATATTTTATTGTATGGTCCCACACTAGAAGTCATTCCTACTTAATTAAGTTTAAGATTATTGTTGTATTTTCTAAGTATATTTTTGTTAGTTTAGAACCTCCTCATTTGAGACCCAACAATGACCTTATCCTTCTTCAGCCTTATATATTTTCAAAATAGAAAATCCAAAAAAATATAGTGTTAATAGGTTCATGCCAACCCTTACTAGGATGTAAGAGAAGAAAATCATGGAACAAGGTAGCACAAATCCTTTTACAACCATTCGATGAGGGTGTTACACTCCTTCCAAAATATCCTTTATATGGCATGCCTTAATAAGTAACTATAGTTGTCTCGAATGTCAACCAACCTAGAACAAATAACTTGACCATGCAAAAGTCTATAGCCATAGTAAATTTCCAAAGCCAATCTCATGGAAACTTGGAAGAAGTTACCACCAACCCCCTTAACACTTACCCTCCACTGGATGGAATGTTTGCCACTTTGTCTAGTTCCACATCAAATAATCCCATTAATAGGTCCAAGACTCCACCTACCCTACAACAAAACTCATTTTCTCCCATGATACCCTTAATTCAATTTCTACCACCTTTATCTTTACCCCAACCTTCACTTACTATGATGCCCACTTTTTAGACACTTAATGGACACAACACAACATATCTAATCTACACAAAACATGACTAATTTGTAATTTATTTTTTGAAACAATAACATAATACATTAATTAAAGCCATAATTAATAGTATTATTTAGTTTAGAGACAAGTTAACAATGAAACAATGTTCAAAACAAAAATTTAATTCTTCTTTTAGTTAACAAACACAACATACCTCCTACTTACCCAAGTTGCTCTCAAATTCCATTGCAATGTATTTGCCTTGCCCTTAATACCTGTTCCTGCAAGGTGTCTGCATGACTAGATGTACAACATAAGGTCAATTGATAATTAGTTACATGATTATCAAGATAAGCTATATCATTACTTTAGATAGATCAAGCATATAGTAGTTTACAACTGGATTTGTAAAGAGGTGCAAAGTACACATATCAATAGGAGGGAATGATAAGTTCAATTTGAATCTTAGAAGGATAGGACCTAAGGGCCAATCCTATGCCTCAGGGGATCATCTCTACTAATGGACTTGCCTATGTAATGCACATAGACATCATATTTTGACTTTGTAATCTTGAATCGTATTATACCAGGTTTGCCATATTAAGGGTAAAAATCACTTTACTACTCGAATGCATTGAGTATGTTCTATATTCTAGGGGTTATAAAATTGTGTTTCAACTAGGTAGACAACCTTTATACGGTCCAACTCCTTAGAAAATTTCATCATCAACTGCTACCCACCTAGGCGAAACAAGGACTGACACCTAGCTAAGGATATACTATGCAAACACACTCTAAGGAGGCTTTTGTATGTTAAGCTTAAAAGTGAAAGTCTCCAAGGTTAGATAGGAAATAGTGGTCAAATGTAAAGATAATAACTAATGAATTATTAGCTCTAAACCTTTCATTCACATATGAATATAAACGAACATCAAATCATCCCTATAATTAAAGTTTCATGAATACCCAAAAGAATGAACAATGAGTAGTAACTATCCCAATTAAATATTGAGTAATATTTATATATTTTTCAATAACAACTCAACATTTACCATAATCAAATTAATATCCACAATTAAATATTGATTAATATTTATTTATTTTATCAAAAAATTGTAGCATTGTAAATTGTCACCGGTCCAATTTACACCCCCTGTTTGTGCTCCCACTTTAGCATGTCCTATCCTCATCCCCTCTCTAGGTCCGTTCAGGCCCGATTATCTAACTTTGATGTCATGTACAAAGACATCCTGTCAATTCATTTTAGATCTAAGAAGCAATCTAAAACTCCATCTATAACATTCATGCATTTGTGAAGCATTCATTATCAAGCATCTTCAGAGATTCAAGCCTACATATTCATCATTCAAGCATTGTGGAACAAAGTTACATCAATCTTCATGCAAGCATGTGTGCGTGATTAGGGTTTTTCATGTTCATGTGTTTGTTATGCCATTACATTCAACATTTGTGATTACATTCAAAGAGAATTGCATCATCATCAACAATTATAGATCTGAGGTATATCTCAATATTTATTTTAGTATTTGCATCATTTCATCCATGGTTAATTCCAAAACCAGGGTTTGACCTAAGACAAACCACTATCCACAATATCTTTCCATTTCTTTCTGTGTGCAAGAAACAAGTGCAAAATTGTAGTTGGGAAATCTAACAGAGTCAACAATAATGAACATGTCAACTTTCAATGACAAAAAAGTTCAGAGGACCAAGGCGGATTTGTACTACCTGGTCTCGAAAAATCAAGGCGAACTTCGAAAGATAGGTTTCAAACATCTCATTTTGCTCAGATCCTGGTTGGTGGCTTCGGGGGACATTTGTAGCTTATTGTTCCTATTAGATCACCTCAATAATCCCTCATTTTACCCTAATTTCATAATCAATCACATTCTACTTAGAAAAAGGATTAATCAACCCCTAACCTATTCAATCCAATCAAAATCCTAGTCTCTTTCCTCACAAGGATTGAGCCTAGGTCTATTGGGTTTAATCCTCTTTCAATGTATGGGTGTTAATTGGGCTACTTAATGGTTTTCTTATCTTAAACCCTAATTCATAATTTTCACCAAGTTACACAGACATTTATCGACAACTTAACAAAATTAATAATTTAAGGTGTAGTATTGATAATATTTATAGGTTTTTTCATATTCGATATCTAAACTTCTAATTTGTATATTGATCACAAAATACCTAATAAATACTTAATTGATAACTCCACAAATTAATCATCAAAACAACTTATGATGAATGACCAAATACAAAGTAATACTTAAAGAAACCTTATAATTAGAACATAATAAACTTAAACCTTCTACATTGATATGCCTGATATGTTTACTATAAATCTTCTAACTTAATTTAAGGTAATGCTCAATTATTTAATATGCTATAATGATTATAGTATTGACAACCTATAAAATAATAAACTTATCTATAGATCTTAACATGTATAACTTTATTAGAACCTGTAAAGAATACCCTTTTCAATGTAAAATATTATTTCACTATCTTTATATATTATACTATTCTTAGTAGTTACACAAAGAGAAGTAAACATGTATAAAATGGAAAGAGATGATAAATCTTAGTAATACATAAAGGACGGGAAGTAATTTCTAATAATCATGGTTCCCTTTGATTTGCATTATTTTACTTATCTAATCCGTTACAACAGATTTACAAAAAGTAAAGAGAAAAGAGAGTAATTGTTTCTACCAAAACAAAGAAATAATGATAATGGCATCACTTTAGGAAGGAATAAAGAGCTGTTTGGAATGCATTAAGTAAAAAGCATTCTCTAATTTCTACACCTCTTCACTAACCTAAATTATAGGAAAGTAAAAACAAGCTTAATCCTTTTGGATATTAAATATGGGAAGGTGCTATATTCTTTTTCATATTGATAGGAAAGTGAAAACATTTAATCTAAAATTAAATAAATAAAAGATGATTTTGATGATAGATGTTCACATGATTATATGAAAAGTGCTAAGAATGTAAACAATCCAAAATACTTATTTTTAGAAAATAATGACTTATAGTTCAAAATTTAAGTTTTCTTATTTTATGGCATCAAAATCACATTTTTTCAATTTAGGAGAAAGGTTGAGATACATTTTTTTGTATTAAATATAAGGTAAGAAACATTACAAAAAATATATCAGCATGCAGGAACTGACTAGACTATCAAGATTACCCTTTCATGACCAATAGGGCAGACACTTCGACTTTATAGAACATTATATAACATTACAAAAGATGTCATAACTGTAGTTGAATGTGTAGACTGAGCATTTTATCGCATGACATTATAGAACTATACAGGACATAACATAGATCACAAAAAAGAATAATCAGTTGCTGACAACACGGATTAGATGTCTATCCACGAGGTCCAACCCTGCGGACCCTCCATCCAGATAGTGGTTCAAGCCTCCTGGAAGATGATTAGGGCTTGTTGTGGTTTGACCTGGGGATGTTGTTGTGTCCCTTTCCTACCTTCGTTGATCTCCTTGATAGTGGTTTCCAGCGCAACAAACGGGGATCTTTCCTTCATGACTTTGGACCATGTGTATCCAAGCGATAGCTCAGATATGTAAATTTGGACCGAGCCTTCATCAATGAGCCTCTCAAACTTCTCTCCTTATATTTTGATCACTAGTGTGACCTGCATGGCAACATGGTGATAAATGAGTCTCCTAAGAGACTCAGTAAGTACCCTATCCCTACTTTGAAACTTAGCCTCATTATAGAATTTCCAAATAATCCATAGTATTTCACAAGATAAGACAGACTAGAAGTGATTAACATCTTTCTTCATGCCTTTGATAAAACCATTAACAACATCCATATGAGTTAAAGCTTTATTAAAATAAATGCCAAACATGTTCCAGATTTCTCTAGCAAAGAGACAATTGAAAAAGATATGCATAGTATTTTCACGAACCCTGCAAAGAGTACACACAGGGTCATCATTTTGTAAGTACTTAATAGGCAATCTCTATAAAATAAATAACCATTTAAAGCACTTCTGCTTAGGAGGGATGATAGAGCGCCAGTGAAAAGAAAAGAGTTTCTGCCAGTCCTCATTAGAATACTGTAAATTCCAAGTAGAGTTAAGATATGAGATAACATCATTATTAGAGAGCAAAGAACTATAAATCAATTTAGCATTAATATTAAGCAGGGGGTCCATTAATCGATGTGTAAGAGGATAATTTGTCCTCCCTCAATACACATGGCTTGGATAGATCAACTCTACCACAAGCAGCCTTAAACATGAGATAGGTCCTCCAGTTGGAGGGCGGGATAAGAAATTTTTGTTGGAGAACATCCCAAGAAATTAGAGCACCATTACAAATAACATCATTAAAATTTTTAATACCCTTAAGAGCTGATCTCTTTGCCGAGCACCCTTGGATGAGAGCCAAGGGTCTATTTTTAGGCATAAGATTCCACCAAATAGATTTCTCCTGAGCAATAGTGTTGTCTTTGTCCCCAATCCCATTGTTAGCAATCAGATGTCCAATGCACTCCCAGGCTTTCTATATAGTTTCAAAAATAGAGGACCCAACTGGGGAGACATGGAACTTTCCGACAATCAAGTCAACAAAGGGGAGCTGCTTCTAACCCTTAGCTTGCTTAGGTACAACAAGACTAATATTGTTTCTGGCGGGGATTTTCCAAGGCTCATCACCATCTACAGCTTGAAATATCCATTTGGCCACTAGTGAGATACCTTGGAGTTTCATATCTTTCAAGCCTAAACCACCCATTTTCTTCTCCAAGAAGCACCAACTCCACTTAACTGAATGCCATTTCTTATTCCCTCTGCCATCAGACTAGAGAAAGTTCCTGATACTTTTCTTAATCTTGTTAATATGGTAATTAAAAAACATCCACACTCAAGAGTAGTATAGAGTGTAGGAGGAAGGGATCTTTTGACACACTTGAAGCCTTCCAACTAGGGAGAGGTAGATATTATTCCATTTATTAACTTTACCATCCAATTTCATCTTGATCCACAACCACATCTCTCTCAAACATGAATTAAGAACAAATGGGATCCCCAAGTATCTAACTTTCTTTGATGGGCCACCCCATTGGAAATCAAATTTGGATAACTAGTGGGGAGGGGAGTCATCCCACCCCAACAATATAGATTTGAGGGCAGAGATCGTAGCCCCAGAGGCATCACAAAATATCTTTAATTTACACATCAGGGAGGTGAAATCTCTTCCTCTAGTTGAAGAAAGAAGGCAATATCATCTGCAAATTGTACATTCACCAAGTCCATATTGTTGGGAAGGGTGATACCCCTCACCTTGGGGGAGAGACAAGTTTCTCTGAGAAGATAAAACATGGCATCTACAACAATCACAAAGAGGGTGGGAGCAAGGGGACAACCTTGCCTAATGGATCTACTGAGGGGGATAGTCTGAGAGCGAGAACCATTGATTTCCACTTGTGTTGAAGCATCTTGAAGCAAGACTGCTACCATCTGACATAATTTTTTAGGGAGGCCAAAATCCTCAAGAATCATAAGGAGAAAACTCCACTCCACACGGTCATAAGCCTTTTTGAAGTCAATGAGAAACATGACAGCTTTCTGATTGGTGACTTTGGCCTAGTTCATAGCTTCCCAACTGGTGATCATATTTTCAAGAATGTACCTGCCTTTAGTAAAGCCAGTTTGAGTGTTACTAACTAGTTTGGGAAGGATCTCCTCTAGTCTAAGAGCCAACATCTTGGCTAAGATTTTATATGAAATATTAAGGAGAGTGATAGGTCTCCAATTCTTAATGAGGTATTTATCTCCTTCTTTTGGTATTAGCTTGATGGCACCCTTGTTGATCTCAGCACCTAAGGATCTAGTTACCATAGCCTCATGATAGACCTCAAGTAAATCCTCTGAAATCCACTCAATGTCAACCTTGTAGAATTCTGCAGGAAGCCCATCTGGTCTTGGGGCTTTGTCATTACCGAGGCTCTTAATAGCCTTTTGGATCTCCTCAATGGTGAAGGGATTCCCAATCATGTTTGCCTCAATGTCAGACATCTTATTAGGGATGAGATTTTTGCATAGATCAAGAGCTGATTTGTTTCGAGTGGAGTCACAATCTAAGGTAAACAACTTGTCATAGTAAAAATAGAAAACCTTCTTGATATCCTTGATTTCAGTTAACTCAACACCATCATCCCAAATTTTGTCTATCATTTCCTTATATTCCTTCTGCCCGAGCATATTGAAGAAGAATTTGGAGCCCTTATCACAGAATTGCATCCAATTAAGTCGGGCTCTGATTTTGGCCCCTTGTGCTTTCTTATGTTGGATGTTTCTGAGCTTATCCCAGGTATGAGAGATTATTAAGGACATATCAATATTGTGAGGATCTTGTTGAATGAGTGCTTCTTGGGAGAGAAGTTGATATGTGAGTTCCTTCTCCTCTCTGCTTCCATCTTTAGCAAATTTGGTGCCCAGAATCTGGCAGAGAGACCTCCAACACTCCACATTCCTATTCCATTTGTTAATTTCAGAGGCCTCTTTACAGTTCCATTTGTTGATTTGTCTAACCATATACAGAGCATTCAAAACATCTTGTTTTTCTAGAAATCTTGTATTGAGCATAAAGTTATTATGCCTCCTAGATTGGGGAGCCACATTAGAGTTAATAGAAATATGTGCCATAATGGGGTGGTGGTCAGAGAGGGTGTATGGAATTACCCTAACCGTAGCGCCTTAGGGATCTTGTGTAAAGGTGCAAGCATTGGAGTTTGCATAGAACCGATCAAGTATGGAGTAAATCCTCTTAGTGCCTTGTTGAGCATTGCACCAGGTGAACCAAATGTTATTATGTTATTTTCTCCTACCCTCAAGAGGATCAAAAAGGTGGAGCCTAGATTTTATTATGTCCAAAAATAATTTCTCTCCACTTTTCCATTCCATATTCAGTCCACCACATTTGTCTTTTGTGTTCTCAACCATGTTGAAGTCCCCTCCAAATATCCATGATATGTTTGGGAGGCAAGACATCCATTTCCAAAGATTGATTCTATCTCTGTAGTCGTTGGGAGCGTAGACATAGCAGATACCCACTCTAGAACCATCCACATCTAAAACAACCCATGCAACTCTATTACAAGGGGAGAAACCATTATCTCTAATCTTGGAAGATATTTTTTATTAATCATAACATTTGCCCCACCTCTACCTCTATCATGATTGGTGGTAAAGTGAACCGCATCCTTCTAGATGAACCTGAGATTAACCTCAAGGAGGAATTTGAGGCTTTAATTTCTTGCAGGAAAAGACAATCCAGATTCCTGTGATGATTGAGGAGCCTTCTAATAATGTGTTTTCTATCAGCGAATTCTAATCCCCTGATGTTCCAAGAAATGATGTTCAAATTCATCAGAAACCTTTAAGCAAAAGTATCCTTGGCAGCTTTAAAGTTGTTGAATAATTTGGGGAGCTCATTTTTGTTGTCCTTTTTTATGTGGGGGGGGGGGGGGAGAGACCTTTTTCTTTCCCAATGACCTCCCTCTCTTTGTTTTCACCTCAGTGAAGGGACCCTCACCATCCGTGCTCGGGATATCACCATCTTTACTATCCACGAATTCAGTGAAAGGTGGATGGTCAAGAAGGTCCTCAGTGTTGGCTAGATCATCAGACAAGGACCTTTAATCACCATCAGAGTCCTCAAACAAGGGGGTTGGACCTGATTAGGTCATATTTTTTGGAAGGTTGGTCCTAGGAGGTGGCCACCATCTGATTGCTAACAGTAGGATTGACTTTAATAACCTCAATGCTAACAACATCACGATCACAAACAATAGGGTGAGGATCAAACAAAGGAGTCTGCATTTCAATAACCTATTTATTATTATCATCATGGGAATTCAAACCAACAACTCGGTCCCTTATATTAACAAAAACAAAGCTTTTGTTACCATTATTAATGACACAGTCATCATCCATTTTATCAACACAATTAGATCTATCCTCAATATTTTTAATCATAGATTTAACAATTGAATTATTAACATAAGATTAATAAATCATGAGGGATTGGTTAGTCACATTATCAATCAACATAGGGTTAGGAGGGCTCTTAAGCTTCTCTAGAACAAGTTGTTGAGCATTCTTCTTTCTAACCCTCCCTGATGAGGAGCATAATTGATCCTGCTCTCCTTCATCTGGGCTAGAGAGATCTCAATAACCGAATGTGGGGGAGGGTCTGTATTAAAGCTCTTGAAATTCACATTGTCATCGAAGGAGGGGGGGATCGGGAGGCTTAGTGATAGCCTCTGAGATGACTATCTAAAGCTCATTGAGCTTCTCAATGATAGGGGTTTGATCGTTCTTAGGTGCCGAGGGAGTGTTCTTATTGGAAACCCCCTCTAAGGCATTCTTCGAAGAAGGGTTAGGTCTGTGCCTGACAAGAATAGGGCAATTCTTCCACACATGATCTTCGCGTTGACAAAGGAAACAGACGTTAATGCCTCCAAGAACCTCAATCGAGCAATAAACAGGGTCATTATCCACCGAAATATTGATGAAATTAGGAATATCCTTGTCGAGGTCCAAGGTAATGAGAACCAAAGAGGGGGGGTGATCAATTTTTATCACCCTACCCACTGGTTCGAGGAGTTGTGGGATAAACTTCCAGAACATAGGGGGAAGGTTTTTAACAATAGTCCATCTAGGGCAAGAAACCGCAATATTTCATCATTAATGACATCAGGAGACCATTTAATGGCTCTAAAAGTACATTTGCCAATTAGCCAAAATTGCTTATTAACCGCTTGTTCTTGAGATTTGGCATCTCTAAAAAAGATAACAAATAAACCTCTTTGAATCATGCGACAGAATGAAAATTGCAAACCTAATTTTTTAATCCAAACGTTCTTTAACCATTCGTCCATAAACTTGCGGGCTGGACAGTTAGTTATGTTTGTGGCCGCCAAAAAAATTGCAATCTTTAAGTCTGTTCTTTTCATTGTTAATAGCATCCAACATTATAGAATTAGGAGTCACAAAGAGGGTAGAGACAGAGGGGGGAGGGTCCTTACCTTTCTCACCACAGATTCCATTGATACTTGATTGAATGGAGGAAACCCTAGAGTTCAATTTTGCAATGTCAGAAAAAGGAAAGGCATCCAGGTCGATAAGGGCTGAGTTGAATGTTTTAATGGGTGTCGTGCCCTCGGCAAGAGGACCTCCATTCGACATGTCCGTCATCAAAATTCAAGTATGCAAAGTCTCACATATGCAAAGTCTTAACGCAAACAAGACCGAACAACAACAAGGTAAAGGAAAAAACAATAAATGCACCAGATAGAGAAGGGAAAGAGAACTTACCTACATGGAGGAGGCCGCCTACACTCGTCCACATCAGAGGCCAAGACCACTATGCCCACGCTTGAGGCCCTGCTCACGCAGGGAGGTTGCAGAGCCCGAAACAATTCCCTTCCCTCCAATGTAAGTACTTTATTTCGTTCTTTCTAATTCTTCCATTTTGTTTCCAAGGTTGAGATACATTTCCTAAAAGAATAGTTGCATAACAAAATAGTTCTTCACTTTCTTTAGTTCTTAATGTGAATATTCAATTGTTTATCATCTCTATAGTAGAAATTGTATTTCCTCCTAGCCTATTATCATAGAAAGTATAAATTACCATTCAATACAAGTTTAATTGTTCTCTCAACTAGCTAACCAACACTCAACAAATTATATTTTAGTTGTCAAGAATGGTATACATAAAAAAATCTACTTCTCTTTATCTAGTGTCTATATCTAGTTTTCTCCTTCCACAAACTTCAAGTTGTTTATTATCATCAAATCTTAACTCTTTTAAAAATTCTATCTTTGAAAATGCTTATTTACAGCCAATCATATCACTAAAACAACTCGAATCTATAAATCATACCTAATTACTTGTGTTTTTTACTTTTTTGCATGAAAGATGTTAGAATTAGTGTGATAGTCATTTGCAATCCTCTATCTATTGTTGTTTTCTCCATAAACCTTATAGAGGGTATAACTTTTGATCCAAATTTTTAAATTCAATAGTTTTTTAGAATTAAAGACCTTGATAATCTATATGTATTAAACCAATGGAATATATATTTGGAGATCATTAAAGTCCTAAAAAAATGCTTATTTGAAAAAATGAGCAAATTTTCACGATGTGGTACTTAAGAAAAATAAAGAGTGAAAGGTGGATTTGGGATATTACTTAATTGGCATTGAATAAGGAGTTCATGATAATATATCAATAGTGGTAGTCACCTTGAGAAAAATGGAGTATCTTGTCATTAACTGGATTCTATCTTGGGTACATGTTTCACTAGGTATGATTTTTTTCTCATGGACCGTGATTTTGGTGGCCTCTAATCTACAAAAAATACTTAGTTTCCTCCACTCGTGACTGCTACTTCCGGTACTGGTGCTGGTGTTGGTGTTGGTGTTGGTGTTATTTATACTTTTATTATATCAATTTGCGACATTCTCAACATTTGTTATCAATGCTATAAGCCAATTTTAGATGCGGATGCATTTATTATAGTGTTGTGATTTTTTTTTGGTTGTGGTGGTAGAATCTGTTTAGTGGCTTTATAAATTATACAAGTCATGGTAAACACATGCCATTTAAAGATTGACAAGTTCAATGGATTTACATATGAGTTTTAAAAACTAAAAATAAAGGATTTCTTGGAGGAAAGAGATCAATGGAAGGTTGTGACAAAAAAGCCTAAAAGAATATCAAATGTATCCTAGATAAAGTTTAACAAGAAGGTTCCAAGAACAATACAACCATGTCTCTTTAATTTCATTCTAAATATTTCTAAGGACACTATTGCACACAATTATTGGAGAAAGATATGTGAAATATACAACATTAAGAGTCTTATTGATACATTTTATTTAAAATAAAAATTAATATTATAAAAATAAAAGAAGACTATGTAAATTAGCATTTGACTGCATTTAATGTCATTTGAGGAAGCATGTATGTTAATCTTGAATTGGAGGACACGTGTATATTGTTGCTTTTCTTCTACCTAAATCTTGATAGAATATAATAGTTAAAATTAGTTATGGTAGTGTCAAAACTAATAGAAATGCCTTTATTTTTAGAAGTACGGTTGTGGTTGCACCAAAAGATCGACATGTTAATGCCCGATACAAACACTAGACTTGTAGAATCCACAAGAGGCGGTTAAGCCATGTCACAAACCCAAGCGTTGTGTTGCACAATGCAAGGAGACCAAGAGCACACACCTTGCAAAAATCCCCCCCAACACAAGCAAGGGAGTTTGAACCTGTGACCCAAGCTCTGATACCACTTGTTAGAAGTACGGTTGTCGTTGCACCAAAAGATAAACCTATTAATGCCCAGTACAACCACTAGACTTATAGTATCCATAGGAGGCAGTTAAGCCATGTCACAAACCCGAGCACTGCGTTGCACAACACAAGGAGACCAAGGGCACACACCTTGCAAACTTATTACTTCTTTTCTAAGCATAAAAATGAGGCAAAAACCCATGAACAAAGGTTCTGGGGATGAAGTGTTTGTATGAGGTAGACCCAAGGGAAAAGGTCGTAACAAGGATGATTAGGAGGTGTCTAGTCCGAAACATGAGGTAAAAACCCTAGCGAGAGTAGAGTGAAATGTTGGAAGTATGTGAAGCGGGGCCATGCAATAAGGAAGGCATAGATAAGTAATCTTTTAAGGATTGCTTTAATGATTAAAATGATTATTTGATTATATTCTATAAACAGTGCTAGAGATGACTCATGGATTATCAATTAAGGCACATCATATCATCTGACTCCTCATACAAAGTGGTTTTTTACATAAAAAGCATATGATGGTGGTGAGATGTTCCATGGTGACAATATTTTGCATCAAAATATTGTCAAAAAGAAGATAAAATTTGTGTTCAATGATGGGAGAGTAACATCTCTCACATTTGTATTAGCGCATTTTGTGGTCATTGTGAAATTTACTCTCATTTTCTAGAATTAATAATGTTGGGGTGCATGCTTTATTTGATAGGATTGATTGCAAATCAACTAGAGAGAATCTACTGCTTATTAAGGAAACACAATGTGTCACTCTATTTAAGATTGATACATCTAACTTTTGTAACAACCTGTGTAACTAAGAACTTGGATTCATGTATGTTGGGGCACAATCGTTGCATCATAGTAATGAAAAGGGGCTTAAGAACCTAAATAATAAAAATGTGGTGAATGATTTGTTTGACTATTCTATGTATTTTGATTTTGTGAGCACCATACTTTTTGAAAATAAAGTAAAATTAAATTCTAGTGGGGTAGAGGAATTTTTTTATCACAGGTTATTCATAATGATGTTTTTCATATGTAGTGAAGCTTCAATTTAAAAATATCATTATTATGTTTTTTTAATCAATTAATAGTCACATTATACTTAGCATTTATTTATTAGGCATAAATTTAAAGTTTTTATGAAATTTAAAGATTTTAAATTTTAATTGAAAATAATATTGATCAATAAATAAAAAGTATCAAAGTCAAACGATGGAGGGGAATATTGTTATAAATATTTTGATGCTTTCTATAAAAATGTAGGTATAATGATGCATAAAACAACTTCATATATGCCACAACAAAATAGTACTTTAGAGAGGATGCAAATATTATTGAATAAAGTCAAAATTATGTTGAATGTTGGATCAATGTTTTTGGCTTTATATTGTTATTACTACTTGTTATTTAATTAATAGATCTTTATGTTGTAGTTTGGTTGATGAAACACCATATAAAATATGGACACGTAAGAAACACCATTGCACATAAGATTTTTTGTGAGGCTTTGACTCATGTACCTAAAGAAAAATGATTTTTTAGATTCTAAGGCTAACAAATATATTTTGCTAGTTATGACTATAATGTTAGGGTTATAAGTTTTCGAAGCTTCTAACAATAAAATGTTATATTCTAAAAATGTAATTTTGAAGATCTTAGAATTAATTCTAAACAAGAATAATTAAAAAAAACATGCATTTTGAAACTCAAATAGAGAAATAGGAAGACATATAGATGGAGGAACGACAAATTGCACTTGAGGATGTAGAGGAAGAAAATGGTAACATAGATTCAAAGAGTTCAAATGGAGATCAAAGGGAACCTTATACTACACAATTGATAAAGTTTGCAAGGAAACATATACTAGTTGACAAGTATAACATCCCAAATATTTGTTGTATATTTGCTTTAATTTGCATCGACGATGATCCTAAATTTGTGAAGGAAGTTATTTCTTCAAATTAGCATGAGTCTTAGATGGAGACCATGGAAAATGCATTATGGCCTTGCACAAAATATGACACTTAGGATCCAATTGAATTACATAAGGTTAGGAAACTCTTTGGTTTAAAGTGGGTTTTTTTTAAAGAAGCGGATGGATAATTGGAAAGGAATAAGGAAAGATTGATGGCAAAAGGTTACTACCATTTTAAGGGAATTAATTTTAGTAAAAATTTATCCCCTATTGAAAAACTAACTTATATTTTATCCCTACTTTCTATTGGTGTTGCTTATGATTTAGAAGTAGAGAAAATGGATATTGGGGAATAAATATATATAAAGCAACTTGGAAATTTTGTACTAAAGAGAAAATAAATCCTCATTTACAAGTTGAAATGGTTATGTTGTGATCTAAATCAATCATATTATATGTGGTGTCAAACTTTTGATGTTTTTTCAATGGAACTGGGTTATGTTAGGGGGAAATGTGATTGTTATGTTTATTTTAAATTGATTGATGATTAGATATTAATCATTGCCATGCATATTGATGACATGTTCTTAATTGGATACAAGAAGGGAATGATTAATAAGAGGTCATGCCTAGAAATTAGATAAGAGAATTGAGATACAAGGAATAGTCTTTTAGAATTTGGCATATCCCTCTTGTTTATTTTATATTAGAGGGAGGATTTTGGATTTTGGATTTTTTTCTACTTCTAGGTTTTATTTAGGAAGATGATTCTATGTGTAATTCTATTTTACTTCTTATCGTAGCATCTATGTAGTTGTGTTATTATCTTTTTGTTGCATTAGTGTCTTGCACATAACAACAACATCTTCTACAATCTTATAACTTACACCTATAATGAAAATTAGGTGTCTAATTATTTTTTCTTTGATAAATTATCTTATGGAGTTTGAACAACAGATCCTAATAAGGATGAACCTTACAAACTTTGGACAATATTAGATAAGGGATGCCTCGAGAAATGTACATGTGTGAATAATAGGTTAAAATGTGTGTATCTATAAAAATTAAAGGAATCACCACTCTTGTGCTTCCTAATGTTTATTACTACTATGCACTACATGTGCTTGTGAGTTTATCCAATCAACTTCTCATAATAAAAATAATATGATTATTTATAGTCTTTTGGATGTTGAGTAGGACAAAGATCAAACTAGAGATCTAGATGAAAAATTACGCTCTTTAGAAGGTATTTGGAGAAGACACAATTGGGTATATGATTGGAAGTGAATATTATGCTATTCCTAAGATTCTCCTACTTAATATTTACATTACAATGACATAATAAGATTTAAAATAAATCAAGAGACATAAGACACAAGTCCCATGGTCTCTTTGCACCAACGAAATTTCTCTATGTATATTAGATTAGTAAATAAATTTGTAACATTAACCAAAGTGACAACCATGTTTTGTATCATGACTACTACCCTCAATGATCATATGGATAAAGTGATATCAAACACCAATATGCTTCATATTAACATAGTCCATTCATATATTTTCTAACTTGTAGTTCACTGGCAATCGCATTTGATCATAACTTGTTTGCACACAGAGAGAATACTTTGATTAACCTCTATAACAATATTACCTCATTATAGGCATGTTTTACAATCATGTTCTCTACTTTTGTAGTGAAAATATGACTATTTACGTCACTTACTCGTCTAAGTAACAACTCATCCAAATAAAGTGAGGACATAACCACTTGTGTACATACTGCTATTCAAATCAATGGACAATTCTAATTCAATAGATCATTGTATATCAAACAACATGCCTATATCATTTGTTAGTGTAAATAGATACATTATCAAACTAGTTAGTTTTTAGTCTACCTAGGAGATTCATATTCATAGTAGTAGAGTCTCCACTTAGGGACTTTTACATTTTTCTCTCACATCAAGTGGTTGAGACACATATAATCACCTTTTGAGACACTTATCTTATGTGCATATGACACCTTTATCACACTCATCACATGGACATGACACATCATGGACATTTGTTCTACTCTCAGAGGAGGTTAGAGACCATACCTACCTTCTCATCTCATTCCATTTCTATCTATTTAAGGGATCATATATAATTACTTACTTTTTGGATTCACATAATATGAATATATTTCAAATTTTTGCCTTATTCAAAATCTCTTGTAGAATGGTTATCATTATTTTGCAAGATCTATTGGGTTGTGAGGGTCTAGTATTCAAATGCAACATCATTAGTGTCATGATAGAAAATATAAATATGACAACTAAAAAATTGGGGGAAAAGATAGAAAGAGATTCTTCAAGCAACCACTAACTCTATATCAATAAAAAATCAACTCCAATCATTAGCACAATAAAGAAATCATTCAAAATTCAATAAAACAATAATTAAATAAAGATAAATCTATTAAGAAAACCATATTTTGAACATAATTTTTGTGCCTCCATTGATCTTCTCCTTCTTATGGCATATTGTGGTAGTGGTTATGAAAGTTGTACAATACCTGTAGAGTGACAACAAGAATTCAAAGAATGTTGTTGATCATGATTGAGAATGATGTTGATTTTATAGATTTTTGGAATTTGAATCGACGATCAGGATTGATTTGATAGTAGAAAGATCAAAGGTGGACAATTGTTGAGACATGGTAGTTGGGAGATGGTCACTCAACATGACTGAATTGACTGGCAAGTTAATTGACTAAACTTAGTTAGTGGATAAGTGACTTAGAAAAAAAGTGATTTCAAAATAGGTGAACTAACTAACTAGTTAGAAAAAGTGATTGATGAGTAAGTGGACAAGTCGGCAGTTAGCCCTTTTGACATGTGTTGTAGGAAAATGAATCTAATTAGCATTTCATAAATTTGGAGAAATTTAGTTTTCGAAATGGGGGAGAAATTAAATTAAATGAAATGCAAGAGAAACAAAATTAAAATGAAATGTGAGAGAAATAAATTAAAGAAACTATGAAATTTATTTAATTGAGAGGACCTTATTAACTAATTAACTAATTTGAAATATTATTTAATTATGAGAAGACAATAGAAATTGATTTACTTAAATAATAAATATTGTTTAATTAAAGTGAATAAAGAGGATTACTAAATAATAAAATTATTTAATTAATATTATAAGGGAAATTCAACTTTTGAATTTGAAGTAAAGGAATAATGTTAATTAGAAGAATAAAGTTAGATTAATTAAAAAATTAAAATTATTTAATTAATAAAGAGAATAATTAGTAAAATAAGTGTTTGCAGGCACGAGACAATTTTAGGTGTCTATAATAGTAATCACAATCCCCTCAATAAATATCTCAATTTTACCCTTTTCTCATAATTTGAATGCTTTCTTCTAGGGGTAAACATGCTTATTAATAATCCATGTTGCTTAATGCAATATTTAATATTACGCATACCATAGCATGCATTCGACTACCTATGCTACTATCATAAATAACATAGACATGTACTCCAAATCATCAATTTATATAGAAAACTGATTCGATAATAACTTGATATTGTAGGTAAAAATATATTGACTCACTTATAGACTTGCATAAAAAATCATTACAAATTTGTTTGAACATACTTATGTCGACCTAGCTAAGAAATTCTTGCAACTTGATCCCTATTGATCTTCATTCCCATATGTATTTTGTAGCTTATAAATGTCTCATATTAATAACACTAGATAACTAGGTTTTGAGCTATCAAATTCTTTAGTTTAGAACGTAAAATGTATTTCTTGGATAAAATTAAATAGATAATAAATTTAGAATAATGTATGTCAAAAAATTTCAATTTACATTTTGGTGAATCTAGTACATCCACGTTACAAATTCTAATGCATCTTATCTCTTTCTAAAACATGCTAGTTACTTGTTTTATAATTGTATATAGAACAACTTTCGAGATTCTACTTTTCCTCTTAGATGCAGTGTCCTTATTGATGGCATGGTCTATAATGAAAATCCCTTGCATTGAGACATAATCCAATCTCATTATCTAAATGGTGAAGGCAATTGTGACCATGAAGCCCACTTTACACAATTTGAACAACAAAAATGTAATGAGACTATCAATAAGCTCCAACTCCTAAGGGATGGTGTAGGCAAACTTGATGGTAGAATGAACCCCTTTCATTGGTAGACTCCCTTTATATTCTTCTTTTGATTACATCCTATGGTATAGACATTCTTAAATAGATTCTTCAAATCATGAATGAATTCAACCCGCCTTAAATCCAAGCATTCTCTTCAATCATCTTCTCCCATCTTTATTTCTCCACTATTCCTTATCTATTTACCCCTACTTCAAATTATAATCCTCCTATTTTCATTTCTCAATCACTTAACTCTTTCCTTGATTAAACATCAAATCACACTCCTCTCATTTCCTTTTCTTTTTCATTGGCTATCTTGTAAATATTACTTACTCATCTCCTTCAATATACCCTCCTAGCTTTTTCTAATACTTTCACTACACCTCCATTCTTTCACAAACTTCTTTAAACCATTACAACCACCTTTCCTTTCACTCACTATGTCCATCCCTATTCCCCTACCTAAACTCCTATAACCCACCATGTTCCCACTTCTACAAATTATCATATCGACTATGCTCTTCATCATATTGTTCAATAATTATGATCGATGAAAAATTAATGGAATGACATCCCCACCCCATCTTGTTAAGGCATTATTTTCAACCTTAACAACTACCCTCTCCCATTCAATATCATTTCATGTTTCTTATCCATGTTTTGTAGATGGGTGAAAGTTAGAAGTCGTGTCCCACTTTCATTAAAAAAAATTAGTCAACACTGATCCAAATATTTAACTTGAATCGCTAAAAAACAACATATACTTCGAATTTTAAAACGATGTGAGACAAAAGAAATGTAGATTTTTTAGTTTTTTTTAATATATAAATTAAAAATAAATAAAAATTATATGAAATAGTTCATTGCTAATAAAATGCTAAATAATTAGGTTAAGTGGGATGTAATACAATTTTGTTCAGTTTTGTCTTCCAGATGCTTGTAGGTGACTATCCAATGATATTCGACTTTAGCTATTAGAAGGGGTTGGCCATTTTATTATGTAGCTATTCAAAAAAATTGTACAGGATAATTAATGGCCATGTTAAAACAAGTAAATTCTAGCATTGTACAAAGGAAATGTTAAATTAGTAGTTAGGTTAGTAGTAGAAAATGTTATAGGCAGTTTTGATATGGTTTGGAAGATCTTTGATCTAATTTGAGCTTTAACCTGAGGTTTTCTTTTTGGTTCTTTCCTACCGATATGCTCTTCAAACCAGATTTTTTAAACTTATATTATATTAATATATATTAGTGGCTTGCCACTTTTGCTTAAAAATAAATAAAAATTCATTTCATTTCATTCAATTTTTTTTTGTATTTAAAACTTGAAACTTTAGTGTACAGATTAATTTTATTTCATTTTGATAATTACACATTTTAAATAAATCTTGAAAGTCGTATACTAATACACAACTTTTTTTGGTATGACAATTTTTGTCTTAATTACTTATCCAAAGTTAAAAGAAAAAGGACATCTTGACATAGAATCTCTACTCTAGTGCATCATATATTTAATTATTTTTTTAATGAACTTTATTATTTATGTTGTATATACACACTAATTAAACATTGTAAATTATATTTTTTTAAATTACACCTATAGGTTTACAAAAGTTTTTTTTCAATATTATTTACATGAGTAAAAGTTGTGAACATATCATTTTTTTCTTTTTAAGAAATTGAAATGAAAATAATATTAAATTTGTATTTAGTGGAAATTTCTAGTGGGAAAAGTTGTGAACTAAATATAACTTAATTAGAATGAATCCAACTAGAACATATATTTGGTCAAACATGACTATTTGATGCAAATACTTTAATTCATTTGTGTTGATAAGTTGGCCTCAAGTGAAACACAACATTGGGCTTTCACCCAACTCAATATTCAGAGTGTACAATAGCAAGAGGAATTTCATCATCAATATTCATTCATTCAATACAACTTGTCTATAATTCCTTTATCATGAGTCCTTTCATTAACAAAAAGTATCCCTCACATCCTAAAGGATTATACCCTAGAATTGTTCTAATTGCTTCCTCATAGCTCCATCCATTCTTATAATATCATACACTACTTTTATATCAATATCATCTTAAAATTCACCTTCTCTAATCTGGAATCATACAAGAAAAGCACCACATAACACATTAATGACCATCATTGATTCTAATCCTTGATAAATATGAAATCAACCCCATCAATAACTTACTATCACAAATTGAAAGAAAAAAAAAAGACTCCTTTAATTTTATGCTAGTTCCTATGATTTGTGTGTTAGCCTCCATGATCATATTGCTCCTCCCAAACAAAATATTCAAATTTTAAAAGATTTATTCACTCAACGTATGTAGGTGAATCGTGTTGATTTTACTATGGAGACAAAAATTATTATACCTATACCCTCCTCTACTTAGGTTACTAATTTTGTTGGTGCCTTCACAATGAAACCTTCTCCTTCCTAAACCCCATCAATTACATTCTCCTTTGGAACTAATTAGATATCAAGGGATTCTCTACATTTCTACCATCGTCTCACACTAACCCTCACACAAAAATTTAAGTTTATCCTAAAAATGTTCTAACAAGAACCATCATCATACATTGGGATACACAATTCTTCCTATATGCTTCAGCAAGCATAAAGATTTAATCCTCTTTCAGATCATTCATGCTTCAAATGATGTTTACTCTTTAACCACTCATGAATTGCTCAATTTCAAGCCATCCCTTCCATCCTTCATCAAATTCTAAAATTTATACCTCAAGGAAGTACAATCATCCATCTCAACTTGTATCAACCTCTTTCTAAATCTAACCATTTTACCATCAACACATTTATTCTCATCCAAACTTAGCCACCTTTTGAATGCATTGATGCCCCCTACATCATTTGTAAATCATTTAATAAATAACAATGCATTAAACAATAATTATTTCGATCTATACCACCAAATTTGTCAAACAATACTCCGCTAACCCCTTTCCATATCAATTCTTGACCTAAGAATGATTACTTCATCCCATCCTTCACCTCTTCATCCACTTCTTCCTACTTCTCCAACACACCCTAAATCTCAACCTAAGTCTACCACTTTTACTCCCCCATATCCGACCCAAACTTGGTCAAAACACTAATTCATCTACCCACCCCCAAAACTACAAATCTATAAACACTTCAAAAACCCACTCTTATTAGCCCTACCTACAAATCAAGTCCCATGCTTCCTCCCAACTTTGAATTCTTCACAGAAAAGGCATATATTTAATGCATTAGCAAGACCCATTTTTGTTTAATGTCTTTCTCTTCTTGTTTTATTCTCAACCCTTAATAAATGATTCAAAGTCACCACTTGGTTTATGTTGATGCAAGGGCTCTTATAATGTTTATTTGTTTGTCTCCATTTCCTCATGTTATCTCTTCCATTATGTGTTTTCCTATGATGGAATGATGAAAATTTATCACAATCAACAACACTTTCATCATGTTGACCAAAAACCTAGATATCCTTGTTTTTATGGTTATGTTCTTCCCTATATTATATTCCTTCTATTGTACATTCTTCCTATAAATTTGGGATGATACTCGCATTGTCCTCATCAAAATTTTAATCTCCCTAATTGGATTTCATGTTTATTTATGTTGTCTCTCTCCTTCGTTTTTTTTTAATTGATTTACAATGATGAAAATTAACAAATGCTCCCATTGTGTTGACAAAAAAATGGCTTCCTTTATTGTTTGATTTATACTTTTCATCTTTTGCTTTCTCCTTGATTGTTTTCCTTCCACTCCTTCACCGCATTTTGTCCCTTAAAATGATTTATTTGAGCCTTGCCATTTGTGTTATGTTTGTTAATTTCCACTTACTATGGAATTGTTATGATTATTCACTCTTTCCATGGCTATCATGCCCCTCCTTGCCAATTCCTCTATCTACAATTACTTTGATATGCTCACATCTTTTAAATTGTAAAATTTGTGCCAAGAATTTTTTTCAATATTTCTCACATGTGACATTGTGCTAAAAATGTAGCATTTTTTAAATGTTTGTAATGGTATTTCTCATTTTATCATGTCATGTTTACAATTTTTTTACGCATGCAAATTCTTGTGCACAACATGTTTAATCATATTGGTGGCATTATCTAACAAAATATAATTTTGTCCCCTCGTGTTCATAGGAAAATTAGGTCAATACATTATTTTATCATGGCATTTTCCTAAAATCGTTCACATAATTTTTCTTGGAATTGAGGGAGAAATATATCCTACATTATATCACAAACACATAATCTACCATGCAATAAATTTGGGAATGGGGAGCACACACTTTGCAATGGTTAAAGTGAATCTTCACGAACCCTACACTTTTTGACAAGTCATGTTCCCTACAAAACTCACCTAGATCGTGGAGTTTATACTTTATCAAGGCCAACCTAGTGACAACTCAATGATTGTCACATACAACATGATTCCTTCTACTTTCTCAATTTATTTCTTGGGTTTTCATGGAGGCCAATTTAGTCACATCTCCATGACCGCCTTTTTGATTTAATAAGATGAGATAAAACTCCTTATACTTATTCACAATTGTTTATAACAACACTTCTATTATGTTTATTGATTGCTCAAGTGAAAACAAAGAAAAAAATACCAAGCAAACTCTTATGTATCATTTAAGTATAAAACTATAAAAAAAAAACATTTTTTCAACATACCTACTACACTATAGCACACACATGCTAGCATAGGGGTAAAATGTAGAGATGAAAGTGGCAAATATTCAACTTATCCTCTTGTTTTGCACTTCCTCTTTAAATATTTGCTTGATAAGCAAGATAATGAACTTTTATTACCATGCAATGTTTTTAAACACACGCCTTGTGTCATCCTTAACCATTTTTAGTACTAACATCTAGTTCCACTTTAGTTCCAATTTAGTCCCTCTTAATTAACAAACTTGGACGCTATTCCAAGTCAGGTGCTATCCCTCAAACACAACTATGCACAATTGTTTCCATGACATTCAATTTTTTGTTCTCATTTTGAATCTATAATTTTTATTTCACTTCACATATCCTCACTTGCATTCGAACACCCATAAAAGGTCATGTTTTGTTTATAAACAAGGCTTTATTGAATGAGAGATTAGTAACAACACAAGCACACGAAGTAACACGTAGTAGTAATAGGCACTTAAAAGAATAAGAGGAGTCATTACTACATGTTTTATAGTTAACTCAAATTTCCACCTACTAGTTACACTTCTAGACATTTAAGAAGACACCCCTTCTCTAATCTTATCAAATACTTTCAAGATTGATCATTATTGGGGAATTTTCGTACTTGAACCTCAAGAGCCTTAAAGGACCCTATGGAACCACTCCTTACAAGTGTGAGATGATGCCTTGACCATATGAATGCTAATGCCAAAAGGGACTATATCATAACCATATGAATGCTATTACATTAGGACAATAGCCTAAAAATATGAATGCTAGTCCAATAGATGATACCCCGACCAGACAAATTCTAGTGCATAAGAACATTACCTTAAATGCATGACAACTAGTGCAATAGAAGAATACCATAATCATATAGATCTGATCACACAAAGTCAAACAAAATAGCATATGTAATCATTCTTCTAACACAATGACCAAAAGAAGACGAGTACAAAATAGAATGCAAGATCCAAAATCCTCCCAATCCATTGCAAAACACAAGGCTATACCAAACACTAAAAAACACTATACTATATATTGTTATTCTCTTATCGTCATCACTTGCAACTTTGAATTATTTATATCACCACCATTTCTGTCAACTTACATACTTTTTACATGTTTCATGCCTCTATCTCTCACAACTATCTCAAATCCTTCCATGAGATACTATTCCCCTATTGTTTGAATTTATTATTAGTTTGTTTCCTCTTTTCCTTCCATTTGAGCATTTGTGGATGTCTCATCCATGTAATTCCATTTTAGATTGCCTTCAAGTATTTATATATTGCTCCTTCCTTTTCTACTCTACCACTACAAACATTTTCTTTCCTTTTGCACGTTCCATAATTTCTTAATTCTTTTTTTTTTTAAATCATCTATTTACAACCTTTACAAACCTCTTTGCTTAACATGTGGTATTTTTAAATCTTGAGATGTCTTATTTCCAATCATTTCAACCATTTTTACACATGATTTATGTGACCAATCTCTTCTAAATTCTTCATTCAAATCTAAAACATATATTAAGTATTTTGTTATGTTTTTATTTTAAAATTAAAATTAAATGAGCAAATAATTAAAAAGTGTAAGTCGCATATTTTTAACTTACAAAGAAGTAGGAGACATTGATCCTAGCAAAAAATGGATATTGCTCACATTCATGACACAAAAATATTATGAAGCACACTATTTATTCAAAGGCATTAGATTCCATAAAAAGTAGTGTTGTCAAAATAAACATCTTGGAAAGGGTTCTAGAGAAATCCATTACTATACAACATTAAAAATGTGATGCAAGTCAAGAAGATTTTCCTTTAATTTGCTCCTCGATTCTCTTGTTTGGGTTGTTAAGATCTATTTGCATGGCTTAAGAAGATTATTTCACACTAAAAATGTAGTGCAAGTCAAAAGATTTTATATTGCTTTAGCTCTTGTTTGAGTTGCTAGAATATGTTCAATTGTTTTTAAAAGTTTGTTCCTTGAATTGATTTTCTTGAAAATAAAGGATCTAGACCCTAAGTAGAGATTGGAATACAACTACACATGGATTTCAATGTACGACATGTGCAAGAGCAATTTTCTTTTTTTTGTTCGGTAATGGAAGCCAAATCGCTTTTAACTAGAGCTATGAGCCAGTGGGACCACATTTTTTAGGAGCCTCATCCTTAGATATGTTTGCCATTAACACCCTTATATCTCCTTGTGTCGTCCTATCTAATTCTTCGTCTCCACGCACAAGCGTCACCTTATCTCTCCATCGCCTCTGCATTTACACACCTTATTGCTCCAATGATGTGCACCCCTTATCTCTCCACATGTGCTTACCTCCTTATCTCTCCAACACCTTATAACTCCATGTAACAACTATCGTCCTCTCTACGCCTACATTTGCATCTCCACGCAACCACCTTCTATCTCCTTTCGTCTTCCCATGTCTCGACCCACCTGACCTGGCAGTCAAGCATCCACATCAACAACGACAGGGGCATTGTCTCCTACAAACCACCGTGGCACTTTGCAAGGCTGGGCAAGTTACACAAGGGCATCCTCCGTACTCTGTTTATGGAGACAAAGCTAAACACAGTTTGAGGCGACATGTAAGCATGTTGCGAATCGAACACAACACCTTCCCTCGAGCAAGCGTGCAACACAACCATTGTGTTATGGGGTCATCCCCAATGCAAGAGCAATATTGATGATCAATTAATTAAAAATCAACCAAACAAATATGAAAGCCATTATAACTAAATTAGAAATTTTTATTAATAGATGTATTTAAACTTGGATTATTTTTAAGAGAAATGTGTAAACTCAAGTTGTTTTTGTTGGAAAAAATATGATTTCTGGTTGCACCAACTTTTCATGATCTATAAAACAAGGTAGCTATGTCACACATTATTCATCAACAAACAATACTATAATGCAAATCCTAATGGAAACCTTAATATATATTTATTCACCTAAATAGATACAATAACCCACACATGTTCATTGCAATTCAATATATATAAAAAGAGAACATGGAACTAGAGTATGAAAAGCACACAAGTAAATCACAAGATAAACCTAGAGAAACACTCAAAAGGGAAGACAACTCAAAAAGAGCAAACATAAACTCCTCATGAAACTAGTTCTAGATCAATAAAATTGATTACAACAACCACTAAGGTGAACATAAGCTCCAACAATGCTAAATCAAACTCCAAACCACTCCCAATTTGCATTCTTTTATAAAACCCCACCTCGATTCTTACTAAAAAAATGGATGACACTAAGTCTTTGAGAGCAACTCTCTAAATACCTCCAACAACCTAACACAAGCATTCATATATCCTTATAATGCAAAACAAAACAATAGATATTACACTAAAAAGCAATTTGAAATGCTAGCCATAATCCACAAACTACCTCAATAATGACACTTTCACCTCTTCCACTACACAATAAAAAAAAATTCCACCATAATCATGACAAAATAACTAAGATAAATGGCAAATAGAGCCCACACAAGTAGTGGAGTTGGCTTGGGGTGTGGGTTTGCTCCCCATTGGTCTCAAGTTTGACTCCGAGGCCTGAACTCACCCAATGCACTTGGCTTGCGGGTGGCTTGGTACATCCCCAATGGATGCCTCAGCTCACCCCTTCCTCAACCCCAACTTGGCAATAAGTAAGACCAAGGTAGGGCGGGTTGGGCATTGGGCTGGGTCGCAAGAATACCACTGATGCAACAAAAAAAACAAAAAATGATAAATGACAAACATGTCACTTGAAAATTTGAAGAGTTACACTTATGGTTCAAGTCATCTCTAAGACGCTTTGGATCATCCCAAAACAATCCTTTGAATATAAAATAGTCCCTTATAAACAAAACCTCTTGAACTCATATTTATATGACTTCTAAGCAACATATTGGTCCCAAAGGTCCAATATCTTGGTGCAAATTTACAAATAATTTAGTGTCACTTTATAATCCATCTCGAACATTAGAATGTAAAGATGTGTGATTGTTTATCTTAATATAGTTGTGCCTATATTAGATGTACACTATGCTATCAAAATTTGACAATATAAATTATACATAATGTTAAAAAGTCATTGAGGATAAAGAATAGTTTTGGAGGTGGAGATGGTTGCCCTTTCACATGACTCAACCTTTTGACAATTTCAAGTACGTTAAAATAAAGTCATCTAAATTTTCCACAATTGTTCTTGCCCTAATATTGAGTAAAATGGAGGGCTCTACCCTTTCTAAGAGGAATCTTACAACACCATTTACACTCAATGGTATCATGTGTTGTAAGTGGACCTTATCTATTCGGAATTTAAATTTTTAAGATTTTGATGGGCCTAATAATGAAAGCAATATATGATTTGGTGTATGCTTATATGTCACCATGTCTAGCTTGCCTAGATTGTCTCATTGAAATTTAGAATTGTCAATATCCTCTCATGGAAATAGAGTCATGATCTTAGACACCATAATTTTAATGAATGTTTACAAGTACCACAAATTGAAACATGCATCAACAATACCACTAGAATTCTTGCAAATCTAGTAGAATCAAAAAACATATTGTAAATGTTTATTGACAGATAGTGTTATACTTCTAATAAAACATTTTAGTAGCACTTCAACTTTAGATCATATTTACTTAACATCTGTAAAAGGCAAGCTTTTATTATTATCCAAGAAGACAATAAATGTATTGCTATAATTATCTAACTTCAATACAAATATCCAAGCCCTTTCCACTTAGAATACAAAATCCCTAGTTAGAAACATTATTAAATATGTTAATACCAACACCATATGAAGTTGCTTATTTTCTTCAATAACGAGTGCATGTAATCAAATACAAACTTAGGATATAATGATCCAACCAATTTATTAACTTCATTGCATGAGTGGGCTTTCTTTGCATGATCATTTTTTAGCAACAACAAAGGATAGGTTGGGTCATTTTAAAGTTGAGCTACGGCAATAAATCCTTTAATATTATTTCATTGTAATACCTTTTGAAATAAAAACTAAACTAATGCCTTGGTACCAAAACAAACCAACCATCTTGAAAACAATTAATCAATATTTTTTAGACATCCAAACAAAGTATAAAAATAATTTGGCTTAAGACAACAATGCAAAGAAACAAAATGTTAAAAGTGATTATTACAATGTAACAATAAATTTGTACTTTTCATATACCCCCACAATCTCCTATAGTATCTACTGTTTACATAAAACAGACTTGCAATGCCATATCCTAATTATCATTAGAAACTTTATACATAGACACAAAGAAATTGAAACATATGGAAGGGCCTAACCTACACATTCAAATGCCTCGATAGGAAACCCATCTTTCTAAATATATGTATTTATAATACATATTATCTTTTCTACATTTAAATTTCCTAATAAGTAAATCATTTATACAATTACAAAATGGTAGCTTAATGTCCATTAGGGAGTAAAAATGCTGAAATGGCCACTTATAAATTGAACCTAAATGTAGCTATGGCAAACTCTCAATACAACATATGGGCATATAATAGTCAAGAAAAACTAATACCAACCTAAATGTAGCTATGGCAAACTCTCAATACAACATATGGGCATATAATAGTCAAGAAAAACTAATACCAACAATATGGGCAATATGTGCAGTTACTAAGGTAAAACTATTGTTAATGATACACACTAAATATCCATGTAATCACAGCTTGTGAATGAATCAAATGCCAAAATGCAGAATTTGGGTAAAACTGATAATACCAACTTGTGACTAGGAAAACGTCATGCAGAATTTGAATGGAAACATAATATCTAGTCATGAATGGCACATGTCGAATGCAGAATTTCTTTAAAAGTAAATACCAAATCATGAATGGGAAAAACTGTCAAATGCAAATTTTGACAGGAAAAGTAATACCAAATAATGAATTGGCAAAAATTTCACATACAAATTTTGACTGCAAAAAATTATACCTAATCATGATTGCTTTTATCATACCTTATTATGTAAGCACAAAGTCTAAATTCCAAACATGTAGTCAACTATTTTTGATATGGTTGACTTAGAAGGTGAAGCCATGGCACTCGTAGGATGTTGAGTTGTTTCTTTTGATTGAAGATAGTAAGGTCGGGAAACCATCTTTGTAGATGGCTCTAAAGCCAAAGCTCTCCCATGTGAATGGGGAGGCAATATCATGAAGCCATTATTAGACTTGTCACTTAAAGCCATTCGCTGATGAGTATCAGTGGGTTTCACACCTATAATCAATATCCCATTGATTTGCATTCCATTCTTTTGGAGGGCTTTTTGTGCATCATAGTGATTCTGCACGTACAAAAACAAATTGAACAAATAAACATTAGAACTGCCAGCATTTAATCATATGCATTTATTACTGCGATCTATGACGTCTCAAAACTAAATTGAAAAATAACTGAGAGGCCTCCACCTGCCATATTTGAATAAAAGCTTTGATCCTTGTAACATGATTACCACATGAAAAAAATCTTGTTAAATAAATTCTCATCATCCACACCAACAATAGAGTTAATTTTAAAGACTTATACTTGCAAGTTGGTTACTCCAAAAACTGTCCAACTATTTCATTACTCGTCTTTACTCCATGACTGATGGTTAATTAAAAAACATACAAAGATTTGCTTGACAAAGATAGGTTTTGTAGGCCTGCTTAACTGGTTAAATATGACAATTTAAGATAAAGAATTGACCTAAACACTACTAGATAGTTTAAATATATAAATTCTTATTCAAATAGTAAAACACAAAATGAATACATGGAAATCCCTATAAGAGTAACAAGAATGTAAACAAAGTGCATGACATTGAATGCAAACAATTATATAGTGAACATGACAAATTCATCACTTTGCCTAATTAAATAGTACCCACTGACCCACGAGTGAAAAGGAATTTACATTTGTTATACATCAAGAAGCACATGCTCTCCAGAACAAGTGAAAGTTGTTTTGGAAAAACATTGCAACCATGGGTAACTTATACAAAATCAAAGAGGCCAACTCATATTGCTAAAATAAAACTTCAAGCTTGAAGAATTATTTCAATAATGGCCTCCTACGACAGTTGTCTATTAACACTTTCTTCTTTGATTATGAAATGCAAGCTTTTTAAATTGTGAGAGTACACAACAATGAAGGAGAATGACCATACATATTTTCCATTTTCATCAATTTCATTTGGACGATTTTAATATTTGTAATGAAACTAAAAGCAGAACTCTGAGATAAGTCATTAACCAGGACAAATGAGATTTGGCATTGTGTAAACATAAGTTGTTTTAATACTTGTGATTGTAATCTTATGTGCATGGTTCAGCATCAACTTAAGAATTTACAACGACCGTGAATGGTCATCACAACCGCTCTTTAGAGATTAATCACCTCTCATGGAACCTCTGGAACTCCAATAAATCTCCATGCCAACATGAATCAGCAGATTTACCATCTCAAGTATATCTGAATATAAAAAGCAGGAGTCCATCTACTATATTGGCATTATTCCAAAGGACTTAAATCTTTTTGCATTTCAATATTTTGGTTTGTTAATGTACTTTTCAAGGAACGGTGTATTTTTGAATAACCTTTGCAAGATTTCTTCAAGGCGGATTTTTGGATGACCTTTGCAAGTCAATCATCATGGTGTCTTTTTAGAGCACCTTCGCAACATAACCTCTTGGCGGAAATTTGAGGGACCTTTGCATCCTAGCATTGAGGCGGCATTTCAAGGGGGCTTTGCAACTTGTCACCTTAGGCAGCTTTTTGAAAGACCATTGCATCTCAAGGTTGAGGCTGCAATTTAGAGGAGCTTTACACTTTTCCCCTCGGGCGGCTTTTGGCAACACCTTTGCATGTCTTTTACTTAGTAGAATTTCATGACACCATTGCATCCTTTGACCTAGGCAATATTCATTGGCATCTTCGCAACTTGTGATCTTAGGCAGACTCTTGAGACACCATTGCATCTTTAGCTCTTGGCGGCAATTTGAGATAGCATTGCAATTCAACCACCAAGTCGGAATTTTAAGAGACCATTGCAAGTCGACATCTTGGCGGCGTTCTTGGGGACCATTGCACTCCATCTTCTAGGCGACATATTGAGGTACCATTGCAAGATTAGCATCAAGTCAAATTTTTGGAGGAGCATTGCAACTTAACACCTTGGCGGCTTTTTGAATGAGCATTGCAACTTAATCAAGATGGTGGATTTTAGGAAGACCTTTGCAACTCATATACTTGGGCTGCTTTTTAAGAGACCTTTGCAGGTTGTGATTGAGACAACTTTTCAAGTCACCTATGATCAAGGCAGCATTTGAAGATGGCTTTGCAACTTAGCATCAAGGCAGCATTATGAGGGAGCTTTGCAAGCTTGACTGGTGGCGGCTTTTTGGAGTACCATTGCAAGTCCTAACTTGGGCGGCTTTTCTTAGCACCTTTGTCATTTTCATACTTGGAGGATTTTTTTAGCACCTTTGCAACATTTGTTTGAGGCAATCATTTTGAGACCCCTTTGCAACTTGGACCCTTGGCGGCATTTTGAGACACCTTTGCATCTTACTCCTCAGGCGGCATTCTGGAAGATCATTGCAAGTTAGCTTCAAGGCAGATTTTCCAAGGACCTTTGCAATCATCCCCTAGGGCGGCATTTCAAGACACCATTGCAATTCATTGATCTAGGCAGATTTCTTTGACACCTTTGTAACTCATTCTTTAGTCGGCTTTTAGGGATAACTTAGCAAATCTTACCTTAGGAGGTTTTAGAACACATCTTTGCAAGCCTTCCCTTGATCGGATTTTTAAGGTAGCTTAGGTGCATTTCTTGTGTTCCTTTGGACTTAATATCCTTGGCCTGGATCATGTTTGATGTGGCAGCTCTTAACCTTTGTTATGCACATACAGGTCAGAATTTTGGTGTTTTATGCACAAGCATCCAGCAACCTTCAAGATCTTTGTACAAAATTTTCACCATGACTGAATTTTATCTCCTGTTAGCATAATCAAGTTGGCATTCTGGGCTTCATGTGCACAAGAATTTCGGCATTTTGACATCCAATTGCACAAGGGAGGTGGTATTTGGGGCTTCATTTGCAGGAGCAAGTCTATTTGATCAATATTGTTCACCTTATTTCACTCAGGCAGATCGGTGTTCTGTGCTGTATTGGCACAAAGTGGCATCTTTCACCTTGGTTTTGAACAAAACCTCTCTTTGCTTGTGAATTTCAACTTCCTTATTGTATTGTTGATTAATCCTTCTTGTGATTATATCACTGTGTTAGTGAGGTCTTATTCTGCTTCATGTAAAGTAATTCTTGAATGCTTCCTCAAATTTGATGTTGTCTTGAAATGTGAGTTGCTTATCTTGAATTTGATCTTCTTTGCTTCTCCACATGACCGGTCTTCCATGCTTCGTTAAATGCTCATCTTTCCCAGCCTTCCATCCTTGCTTCAAAACCTGAAATTGAACATAACTTGAATTAAGGAGAATGAAATAAACCCCAACCTTATACATCCTCTATTTAGAATGAAGAAAGAAAATGACACTTTATTAATCACATTTTGAAACCCTTTCAGGTCTGGAAATGATATTCTAAGTTGATGCTCTAGGTCTGGTTATTGCCCGGATTTCACTTGGATGCAACTTTTGCCTTGGTCTGCTAGAAAATTTTGCACTAATGCCATAAAAAAAAATGAGGATACCTCCAAAATTGCATCAAAACAAACCTCGAGACTTCACCCCAATGTCTGACTGAGAATTCACCTTGATCATGGAAGAAGTTTGTCCTAAAAATCAGATGGAGTTCGCCTTATCTCTACTCATGAAACTCAGTCCTAAACCTGCCGATGAATTCGCTCAGGCCTGTACCTCCTGGATTCTCCTTAGAATCTGATTAACTCAATTCAAATATGAATTCGCACCTTTATCTTGTCATTTACTTGTGCTCTTCTTATGATTTGATTTTGAATTTAAATCCCCTCCAATGTTTTGTTCATGTGACAAATCTTTTGCTTCAGAGGCCACCTTGTTTATTTCCTTAGTGCCACACCTTGCATTAAGTCTCATCGTGGCATGTGCTGGAGATATTAGGAGCTAAAAAATGGTGAGGTGGATGCTCCTCTTTTCTTTTTTCTTTAAAAAAATGCCTTAAAAACTTGTACGTTCTTTCCATCTTTAAGCTTTGGTGGGCCCAAACAATGATACGGTAGTAAAGGAAGTCAAAGGAAATGCTCTATGCTTTAAAAGAACCCTTTTTAAAATCTCCACTTCAGATTTCGTGGGGCCCAGCATGTGTGAGAGGAATGTGAGGTGGAAGGAAGGGTAGATGGAGGATAGAAAGGTAGGTAGTGGGGTGGAGAGGGATAAATGATGGAGAGGTGGAATGGAAGCGATCGGGATTGGGCATCCACTGGTCATATTGGGAGAGGCAGATTGGAAGCTTTGGAGAGCAGAGAAAGTGTCTTACTTCACTTCATCCTAAAAAGAGAGACTTGATCGACTCCCGAGCAACTGCATGCAAGAGGCTAATAGCAAAGACACGACAACTATCAACAACTAAGCTAAGACAACCAACCTAGAAAGCGAAAAAGTGGAGTCCCCATTTGCAAAGGGGCGATGTGTGAAAACATCACAACAGGTCCGCTCGGGTTCAGCCTGGTTTGAACCAGGCCTGTGAATCACGGACCCTGTCCGGACCACAGGCGGACCGGACCAGTACCAGGGGCCTAGGGGGGCGAACCCTGCAAGAATCAAGTGCAATTTTTCTATTAAAAGGAAAAAAATAAGGGAGAACAAAATCTCCTAAGAGGGAGCATGGTAACAAGCACATGGGTGCTTGCTATGAAAGCCCCTATATTTGGCTGTTTCCCTTAGCTCACATACATGTTGCATCTAAATCCCTCCAAAAGCTTCTCTCCTACTAATTTATTTGGTTGGAATACAAGGTCTCGTAGTGAAATATGCTTTCCATGAGAGGGAAACCCATTAAGTTAGCAAATAAACAACAGCAATTTGGTGCCTGTTGTGTAATGTTTTCTTCAACCATCTCATTTACTTATTGTAGCACTGTAAAGTCATGTGCCAAAACAATAATGCAAATCTAATTCTTAACCACCACAAACACCTATTAGTTGAATAACAACTCTAGCAGGCCCTATTCTTTAGTCAGATTTTATAAAATTCAGATTTAAATTACTGTCAATACATCAACAATGGCAACATAACATGTGATCTTCTTATAATATTGAATAGCAAATGCAGATATAATTCCACTCTCTTTCCTGTTATAAAAATGATTGTATTACATTCAAATGATTCTGCAACAACAATTCATACCAACAGCAATGGTGAATTGGATTAATACAATGCGGCTGGAATCTGCATCCTATGCAAACTTTGTATGAGATCACCCTTTGAAATCACTAGGGTTTACATCCTAGCATTCACATGCTCAGACACCAAGTGCTCAAAACAAATTCTGAAAGGGATTTGGTAAGTGTTGATTATGCCCCCTAAATGGATGCATTCACATCTTTATATCTGTCACAACAATAATGGGTTGGCCACAATGTAAATCCACAACTCAAAATTTGAACAATAATTATGGTAGGGAAAAAGTTCCACTTCTCAAAGTTAAGGCACCAAAGCTAACCATTAATGACAATACAACACATGTTGAGGTGTTGTGGAGATAACAAAAACAAAGGTGGGAATACCAAGGATCAAAAGTCAGAAATACCACAAGACTCGGACCACAAGTCAGTGAGTTGGGGATCGAACAGTGGGCATGCCAATAAAGACATGTCCAAAAGTCCGACAAATACAAAGGAAGAGTAAGTGAAGCATGGAAATTGGAAGGCATGACATGATTAAGTTTGAAACTCCAACAAGGACCAAGTTAAGGTTGGACTTAGACTGGAAAGCATTCCTGAACAAAGAACTCTGAAACTCCAAGGACTGACAAACACTTAGAAGGCTGAGCATGCCTTCAGACTCAACGACTTTGGGGACTTTATACAAAACTAGGAGAAATAAGAGGAAGAACTAGCACACAAAATGGGACCAAGGGAGATGCAAAAAATAAGAAACATGCAATTTGGTCCATAACCTAGATTATTACAAAAAGGAGACATGACAAGTACACACCGCTCAAAAATCACTTGCCCTCAAGCAATGCAATTCAGATGTTCCTGACCCCCAACTTTTTCACAAACAACACCCTTTGTAGTTAGGTCCTTCCCATGAATTTCATGTCCCCTTTCTTGGATTAAAATAATAAATAATATTAATTAAGTTAGTTACAATAATTTCTAATGTTTAGGGGCAACTTATAATATTATTATATTTAAAATAAAAATTAAAAGTATTTTTAAACACTTAAGAGGGAAATTTAGGATCCAAGGTCCTGATTTGAAAAGGTTATCAAGGAACTGCCTATCTTGATTTGAGGATCATTCAAGTCATCATTTTAATATTCTCGGATTTATGCATTTGGTTCGATCTAGGGCATCCAAAGATGAAAACCCTTGTTTCCAATCTTGGGTGACTCCATCTAGGCATCACAAGTGAACTAGTTTGCAGAGGAACTGCAATTTGCTTAGTATCACTAGAATGCATCAAGCAAATATTTGGAGGAACATTGCTAATTCATGTTCTCGCTACTGATCATTTTGAGCACCGTTAATGGTTGATACTAGATTTGTTAGCCACACCAGTTTGTTGCTCAATTGTAGTCTTACTATCCACCAAACAACATTGGAGGGTGTTTCAGAATTCAAGGAGATTGAAACAGTTGTAAGGAATTAAATTTAAATTAAAAATCTAACGAATTTTAAAATAAAAATCTAAATTAATTATTATTTATTTCGAGAATTTTGTGTATATAATATTTATGTTTTTTGTTTTTTTTCCCTTCTCAAATTTCATCTGAATTTTCTTGTCGTCGAATTTGAATGCAAACTTGAACCTTGCGACTGAGCCGGGACCCACGCAATCAGAAAATGACCCCACGCTTATCATGTTTGGTCTTTGTTGAGACATGGCACTGGTTTGACATTTCTTTGGGCTGTATTGTTGCTGGGGCATGTGCCATCTCTCCTTCCTTATTCGAGACTGCTATTAGGTGCATTTCCCTACTGGGACCTGCCAACTGCCAAGTATGTTGGAAATAGGTAGACTGGAAATTTTCCTTCCTTCTTCTGGGCACAGTATTAAATTTGCTGGGTCTCACCTACTATTTTCCCTTCTTACCTTGGTACCCACATAGCCTAACAGCACATTATCCTCCTGCATTTCTGTCAGCATCTTTTGTGAGGACATGGGTAATTATTTGCCTGCAATTTCTAAGCAATGAATGCATATTCTGTCAGCAGTAATGTTCTCTCTGTCAGGCATTTCTTTTCTTCCTGCACCTCTCCCAGTCATGGATGTTTGCTTGGCAGTTACCATTCACCAGGCTTTCCTTTATTCCCAATTGTGGATTGTGCTAGGAACCTCCGTTGTGCTAGCATTTGTCCTCTTTTAATGAGATTGTGGAAACCGGCGACCCTCCTTTGCTATTTCTGTCTGGCAATGGCGGGCATGCCTTTATGGCTGATGACAGTACTTCACAGCATCATTTCCTAGAGGACCATGACATTTATGGCAAAAGCAGTTTGTCTATTCTGAGAAAAATGCATTCCCTATAAAAGCTAACACATGTATGAAAAAAGGCGGAGAGGGGGCTCAAGAGAGTAGAGAGAAAAGTTGCCGAATATCTTACTCCTTGACAGAAAATGTGAAATGAAGAGATAAATGAATGAAGGTAGCGGAAGGACAGAAGTATACTCCTCCATGGCTTCATTTAAGGCTTGTCAATATTTGTATTTATTCTCAAGATGAAGATTGTAAGTCCCTATTGCTAGACAGTATACCCTGTGAGGCAACCAGACGATCTGAATTTTGATAAATTTAGAGTTTGCTGTTGTTGTTTCCATAATGCATGTTTGAAATTGCTGCAAGTTCTTGTCATGTCTGATTAGGCTAGTGGCTACGAGTGACCATGAATATTGCTGCTAGGATTAGCTGTCCTTCACTAGGTTCTTGATCCTAGACTGCATCATATGAGAATCCATAATTTTGAAACTGTCTTCTCAAAGGACAAGTTCCTACTTGAGTTGGTGGCGCAGTTTAGGATCAGGAGTCAGTGAAGGGCAGATGATACTAATAGCCACACTCACATGATCACTTACAGCCACTGGACGAATCAGACAAAACTTGCAGCCATTTCAAATGCACATTATGGAAGCAATAACAATTAAAACTATCTTTGTTATCAAAATCAGATTACCTACTCACCTCACATGCAAACAGTCTAGCAATAGGGACCTTATAATTATAAGCTGAATTTCTGTGCCTCTCAGTACCTGGACAGTCATTTGCAAGCAACCCTGAAGAAATAATCCTCAGCTTTTTTATCACCTTAAGCTACCCTTGATACCTGCCTGCTTTTCTCTTAGCTGTTCATCTTCTTTCAGTTCATTTGTACCATCAAGTATCAAATAGTTCCGAAGAGAAGATAGAACCTCCACCTTAGCTCTTAAGAAGATCCACTCAACAAAGACAACAACCAAACAAGTATACTACTCCTAATTGGACATCTATTTTTTTTGTTTTGATTACTAATATAAATGAGCCTAGAAGGCTAGAACTATGAAGGAGACAATGAACATAGACGATTCTAAGTCTTGGAGAGCGGCTATGGATGAGGAAATGGCTGCATTGAAATATAATGACAGATGAGCCTTGGTGCTGTTGCCAAAAGGACGGAGGCATGTTGGATATGAATAGGTCTTCAAAAAGAAAATCAAGGCAAGATTTGGTTGCAAAAAGGATATTCCCAAGTTGAAGGAATAGATTTTGGAGAATTTTTGCCCCAACTGCTAAAATAGCATCTATCAAGTTCCTATTATCTGTAGCAGTGGCTTTTTGATTTATAGATAAAACAAATGGATGTGAAAACAACAACTTAAGCACTACATAGAGAGAGGTAAAGAAACTTTGGTTTGTAGACTTACAAAAATTTGATTCATCTATATTGGGCTTGGTATTTCTGAGATCCAAACTGAATCAGTGTGTTTATTATAAATTGGATGATGATTGATTCCTTGTTATCACATTGTACATAGATGATATGTTGTTTTCTCTGATAACAGTAAAGATGGGATTTGTGATTTGAAGTCTTAGCATTCAGCATAATTTGACATGAAGGACTTGGAGACTGCCAAATATTTGTTTAGTATTTAGATTAAAAAAGATAGAGCAATCAAAATGCTTCAGTTGGGCTAAAGTAAATATGTGAACTTTGTATTAAAGAGATTCAAAATGTCAGTTTGAAAACCATTGAGCGTTCCTATTTCAATGGGGACTAAGTTATTTGTAGAACAATGTATGTCTACACCTAGTGAGATGGAAGACCAAACATTGGCCAAAACGGGAGTCTTCAATCAATTCATAGCTAATCCTAGATGAGATCATTGGAATGCAATTAAAAGGGTCTTCAGCTATTTGCAAGGTGCCTCCAATTACTCTAATTATTAACATGGTGATTCTACAAGGGACCAACACTCTATGGATATTTATGGATTTGTGGACTGCAATTGGACAAGAGATGTCAATAGCAAAAGATCCTCCAGTAGATGTGTGTTTAAATTATTTGGTGGTGTTATCAGTTGGATGAGTAAGCAACACATTGCGGTCACTTTGTCCATTACAATGGTTGAATGCATGGCACCTACTTACTCCTATAAGGAAGCCATTTAGCTTAAGAAATTGTGTTCAAGTGCAAGGCTGAGTCAGGTAGCTATCAAATACCTTTGCAACAATTAAAAAAATCAAATGTCTAGCAAAGAACCCAACCTTTCATGTAACAACGAAACACAGACATCCAATACCATGCTTTGTGACATGGTAGGGGATGGCAGGATGATGCTGGAGGAAGTTGACACTTTGCAGAATGTTGCCGCAAATGCATTGAAAAAGCTAGTCAAAACATAGAAGTTCAGGTGGTTCAATAAGTCTATGAAGCTCTCAACCCCTAACAAATAATTGACACTGGTGGCATTCCGTTTGCTCTTGCAAAGAAAAAATTTTAAACCTCACATCCTAATTTTAAGAACACAAAAAGCAATTTTCAACACTCTAAAAGTCAATTTTGGCCCTGAGAAATGTTGAAACAGGCCTTAACCAGAGCAAGCAAGTTATGACGACATGGATCTGCTCAAGATCTTCAATTTAAACGATAAGGAGCTAAATCAGCTTCCTAAATTAAAAATTAGGCCTCCTACATCAGAAATGTAAGAGCACCTATGACACATAAGACATTCGTAAGAGGGAGTCACACTTGTTGACCAACTTATGATGCATGTTATGATACATCATAAACCATTTTTTAATTAACATAATGGAGCCCCCAGATTAGTGAGTGGATTACTATGAACTTATGACAGATGCAAAGAATATGCTATTTTTAGCTTATGGACTCATCTTGGAATTAGGGCATTGGATTTTGACTAGGAATTTGGCCTCCACATTTTGAGTAGGCTTAGATCATGGCTACCTAATTATCATTTGAAGGTTTCATGTATTGCTTCTCTTATTTATTGGGTGCTTAAGCTGGAGCTTTGATAGAGAGTTCTGAAGTATTGTTATGCTACCAAAATTCTTGGTGATTCTCTAGTAAAGTTTTAGACTCTACAAGTCTATTGTAATGCTTGATTGCTAAATAATATAATAATTTGTTTGGAGTATGGGATCTTTCTCCCAAAATGGTTTTTCCCATGTATATCACTATGTTATGATATATTACTTTTGTGTTTATTTCCTTGTAACAATATGATCATTTAATTTTTGCATTTACCTCCTCTCATAGATTAGCATAGGAAGCATACTCCACAACTCTTCTTCCTTTCAAAAATTGCTCACTTTCCTAACACTAATGTTTATGATGCTTTTATGCAACATATAAAAACATGTTATTACAAACAAACAATTTCAAGTCAGCTCGGGAGGGGCTGGCTCTGCAACCGCGAGAAACCATCATTGTTCTTGGGTAGTGTTGGAGGCAGCCTTCACTGTAAGTACCTGCATTTGCCTTGGTTTTCGTGTGTTTATCTCGTCATTTGTGTTTGTTTTGTGCTTTGGTTTTAATTTTTCTGTTTTTTGAATTGTTGATTGACTACCCCTCGTACCCTGTTTCCCTGGGAGACTGAAAGTTCGCACAAATGTATTGATTTACTGAGTAAACCATATAGCGAGTGGGTTTGTGAATGAAGGAAACAAGGCCACTAATCCTAAGAACCCAGAGCAAAGAGACAAAGATGAAACTGTTAAGGGGAAAAAACCTTTACGGAAGCACTACAAGAAGACCAACCAGAAAATCTACCAGAGAAAGTGGCTTTCAATGTGGGAATCAAAGGAAACAGTGCAGGGCCCCTCGGAAGTCAAAAAGGAGGCAACAATGTCCAAACTGAAGGAGGTAAGGACCCTCTATTTCCTGGGGTTTTCAGACTTATTTCAACAAAGAAATGACTTCTGCTTTATAAAAAGACGAAAACAGACTCAAGAATGTGGCAATATCCTTTGCTTGTCTAGATAGTAATGCTCTCCCTGCTAGAATTTTTTTTGATAATTGGATTAATACTGTTTGGAAAAAACACTGAGTATCTATATCTCGTTTTGCAGTATGACTAAACGAGGGCTTTTTGTGATCATTGTTAAAAATCACATTATGCAAGCATTCTGGAAAAAAAATTCTGGAATGTGGGTAAATCCCTGTTCAAGGCCATTTCATGATCCCCAAATGTCTCACAGAATGAGATCCTTTTCTATTCTACCCCAAGATGGATAAATATAAAGAATGTCCCTATGCAAATATGGAAATTTCTCCACTTCCTGCTTTAACATATTGGGAGAACCCTCCAAGTAAGGACACCCATGCTACTCTTCCACACATGGATGCTAGGATTCTAATCTCTTTTAACGGAGTGCAAATACCTGAAATTTTGGAATTTGCCCTTGAGGATCAAGTTTTTAGATGTGAAATTACAGCCCTTGGGGGCCACAACTCATGTTTCTTGTGTAAGAGTGCTGGCCATCACAAAAGGGACTGTCCCAAAATAAATTAAATAATGTTGAACAAAAAGAACATTAAGTGTAAACCCTCATAGTGCAGCCTTTAACAAATCCAAAACCCTAACTCTCTGAGAAGGTGAGGCCCATGGACAAGTTAGGGAAGCTCATAACAAAGTTGACATTATTAATAATACTTAGAAATATGCCCAAATAATGTCTCATAATAAAGGAAGCCTAGCCTCCGAGGAACACATTCTGAGGGGGTTGGAAGGAAAAATAAAGATGATAAATCCATGAGATCTATATGCCCCTCTCTGAAGATGCTCCCCTTGGAATGGCTAATGGTATGCCAAAAGAAGCAGAAGAAACATTTAATCTTTGGGGAACTCTCCCTAGTGTCAGCCAAAAGGAGGAAAACCTAACCTCCATGGGATCACCTTCTAAGGGTGATGAGGGAAAAGATAGGGCTGTGAGTACAAACAGGAAGGAAATAATTGATACCCATTTGAAGGAGAATCAGAATAATATCAATGAGAAAGACCCTAATCAGATCATCAAGCATAAAAAAAGTGCCCAGGAATTGGTGCTAAATAAACTAAGGAATTACATAAAGTTACACAGAGAATAAAAAACTCATTTGCAGACCCTACTAATGCTTCTAATACACCAAATGTTTAAGGGGTAGCGCTAAAAGATAACATTAGAAGATCCTCCTTAGACTGAAATGGGGACAGATATAAATCCTGTGTAATGTCCCCCTTTTGGGGATTTTCCTTAATTTAATCCTGAGACAACAATTCCAGCTTAAGGTGAGAACTGTAATATAAAATTTACCCAAACTGTAGACATTTCATTATGATATTTAACTTCAAATTTTAGAAATAGGTCAAAAGATAGAACTTATCTTGATAGCTTCCTCTAATTTATATACTTGAGATATGTGCTCCTATATTGTAACTCTGTTCTCCGTTTCTTAACACCTCTCAAGCCATGTTAAATAGCTTGGGCATTGAATAGTTACACCCCTTTGGGAAGGGACACATCGTTATCCTTTCTTAATCAGACCTTTCTGTTATTCAAGGACATTCGTTGCTTATACAAATCATGCCCTTATTCTTAATCGCAGCCCTTTTAACATTTATCTTCATTTTATTTCAAACTGATTATTAGTCCATCTCTTTATTCCTGCAATAATGTTAATTCTTGATGAAAATCACTGCTATGTATATAGTGATTGTTGCCCTTAATCATTGGATGTTGGTCGGCTCCCTTTCCTTGTTTATTGATATTATTAATCCCATTAGCACTTTACTGAGGTATCAACATTATAATCGTTCCCAGCTATGTAGTCACTGTTCTGAATCATTGCTCATTATATTACCTGTCATGGCCACGTCTCCTAACATGTTTTATTTTCCTTCGATAACCTTTACATCCGTAATGAATATGTGCAGACCTGGCCTTTGAACTGTTGTCTACATATCTTATCAAATGATCGATCGGATGCAGCTTGCCTCTTTGCTCTTCAGTGTTCTTCCCAGATTCAATTGTCTATCCCCAAAGAACAACAATGTTACTGCCTGTAACTTAATAACTACGTTACCCGGGGACACGTGCTTTTTTTCAGCCGTCCCCGTCCCAGGGACAGGGGACTCCAAGGGGACGTCCCCATAAATTCTGCATATAGACAATGAATTCTATAAGCAGTTTGACTTTGACTCTCAATTTAACACAAATTTGCCTTAAGAACTCTACTAGTTCTTATATGTTAAGGTTCTATAATGAATATGTACATGTTTTATACATGTTTTCATATGAATATTATAAATTTTCTTATATATAATAATTTTCCCTACTTTTAAATAGCCTTCCCCTGCCATCCCCGTCCCGGAAACTTGGGGTAACATAGCTTAATAATAATTGTGATCTGATCTGGTCGGTGTTGACTCCCCTATTGTCCGGCTATGATGATCTTCATGGATGATCTCAAACCTCCTTATGTATGTCTTCCTTATGTGACCATTCAGGAATGGAAGCAACTCTTATAAGAAAGCTGTCTCTTAATAACAAACAGGAAACTTTTAATCACATCCCTTATTATTATGAATCGATCCTTAAATATTGGTAACTAACAATTCATTTACCATTAATTATTGATTCTTTAGAGAATTGTTTATCATTAACCCGCCATCTTTTTGCTAGCAATTTATATGTAATCTGCCGATCATAACTGCTATTATGTACCATCGAACAATGATTTATTCTCCGTTGTTTATGACTATTGCATATTATATGAAAGGAAATTTGACCTGTGTTTCTCCAATACTCTCGATCAGCATGTATCTTCAAACTGTTACTTAATCGCTGTACTCTTTTTTCATTCAGCCTCTCTAACACAGAAGGCTCAAACAAGTCTAACTCAACCAAATAAATTTATATCTTTAATTAATATTTCAATATGTACTTTGCCAATAGAGTTGTCTTAACATTGTCTCCGATGAATTGCTGTGTAAGGCTGACCCATCACTTAAGTCTTACAGACTTATAATCACATATAAAGATAATACAAGGAGCTTTCTCAATATCACAATACTTGATGGAGACTTATTTGGTTCTCGAAATTAGGATTTGGATGAGGACATCACATCCTGATACCTCTTGTAGAGTTAATCAAATTGGGAACATCTTACCATCTGACCTCTCCAACACAACCTTCTCAGAATCTCAATGGACTCGGATGGGGTTATAGCTGATGGTGAAAATGATGTTATGATGATAGACATGGAAGGCTTTAACCCCACTCAATAGGACATTGTGTTAATGGTGGTAAGGTAGGCAACTTACAAAAAATCAACAAACAAAAAAAGAGGAAGAATTTCAGCAGGACTAATAGCGCTGTCAAAATAGGCAAGAAAGGTAAAGGGACAGGTCTCCCTGAATGCTTTGGTAGACTTTGCAGAATTGGCAAAGATGATCCCTCAATATAATCTGCTATGGTCAAGTTTATCAGCTGAAACGTCAGAGGCCTGGAGTTCCCATACAAAAAATATAAAATTAGATCTTTTTAACAACATAGACTTCCTGTTATTACAAGAAGTTAACGCTACTAGTTTTTGTTTGATCAATAACTTGAAATTTATTTGGAGGGATGCCCATCTATTCCATACACATCATGAGAAGGGGAAGGGAGGTATTGCAATTCTGTCTAATATATCTTGGGGTAAATTCATACAAATTTCAGTTGCTCCCCATGTAATAGATGCCTCTGGATTGAGATAGAAAGGTACAATACAAAATTTGGGATTTGTGTTGCGTATGCCCCTGATGAGCATAAAGAAAGAATTGCCCTTTGGCAGTGGATAGCTAATTCCCTCCCCAATATCCATTGGATACTTGGTGGAGACTTCAACATGACAGAAAACAAGATAAGCAAGGGGGTAACCCATAAGGATGAAAGCGGAATGAGAAGTTTTTCTGGGAAAGATTAAAGATGTGGAAATTGTTTGACCCACTAGAAGGCACTAAAAAGGACAGCAATAGTGTGTCGTTTACATGGTGTAACAATCAAGGTGCAGGAAAAGGAGTCTACTGTAGGCTGGACCAGTCCTATGCTCAAAGAGATACCTTCTACTTTGACAACAGTGAGGACTTCAATAGAGTGATTGTCGAACCTAGAGGTCTATCAGACCATCATCCCATCATGACTAGTATCACTGTCCAGAACACCAACCGTGATAATGTGAGAACCAAAAATGGCCTATTCAAATTAAATATTGAACTCCTGAAGCACAAAGACTGTTTAGAGGGACTTCATACCCTAAGGAGTATTACTAAAGGAAGGGAAAGCTAGGAGATATTGGAATAATTTAGTAGGCAACATGCAGAAGATACTTAAGACCATAGGTAAAAGGAATGCTATGAGTAACAGAAGAATGGATTATAGACTGCAACAGAAACTTTATGAAACTAAAAATAAGCTACAATCAAAACCAGAGAATGTTGACCTAATTAGTCGGAACAAGTTTGTGCAACACAACTGAAGGAAATTTCAAACCTCTAAGGCTCAAGGGGCTAGAATAAGGGCTAAGCTCAACTAGATCAAAGAAGGTGAAAATATTTCTTCAACATCCTCAGAGCAAAACAGAGTATGGAAGCCATTGGTCCAGTACTAGTGGATGGTTTATCAGTGCCATGACAATTTAGAGATTAAAAATGCATTACTGAATTTCTACAAAACAATGTTTACTGCAGAAGTTGATAACAACAAATGCAAACAAGCCCAAACAATTTGCAAAGGAATTATTTCTAGAAAATTGAGCCCTGAACTGGTAGAGGAGATAGGCAAAGATATCATTAAGGAAGAAATCACCAATGCTATTAAGTCCTTTCAGAATGGCAAATCCCCTAGATCACATCACCTACCAGCAGAATCTTATAAGGCCAATTTGGAGTAGATTGTGTATGACCTTTAAGAGGTATATTGTGAAGCTATTAGGGAAGGATTACTAGGAGAAGATATTAACAAAGGAATCATTAGGATGCTACCAAAAGATGGGGACAAGAGTAACATCAGAAATCAGAGACCAATCACCCTTTTGAATGTCTCCTATAAAATCTTTGCCAAGGTTATTGAAAGAAGACTGACAAACATTCTTCCACACATTGTGAATCAGACCCAAACAAGATTTATCAAAAAAAGATATATCTTGGAAAACCTTATAACAAGTTGGGAGGGTCTTGATTGGGCTAAGAGAAGTGCCCAAGAGGCAGGTATTCTACATCTTAATTTTGAGAAAGAGTATGACTGATCCATTCACTCTTGGAGGATCTCTAAGACAAGGGTGCCCCCTAGCCCCTTCCTTGTTTGTTATTGCCTCTGAAGCCCTTTTTTATGCACTCCGAACTAAAATAATTGGTCCCAAAATAAGGGGAATCACTCTCCCAGACCAATCTGCCCTGCTGAACATACAATTTGCGATCAACCTGGTTAACAGGTTGGAGTTTTTCTGTAATGCTTTGGGATCAAAGCTATCTCAAGCTAAATCTACACTACTGGGTTGGTCTAACAACCCTCCTGACTGGCTGCATCAATTTGGGTGGCAATGGGAAGGGCCAGGAAATATTGTTAGATATCTAGGCATACCCTTCTTTGTTTCTCCCTCACTACCAAGAAAATCGGAATGGATGTATGCGAAGATGAAGAGAAAACTTAACAATTGGATTCTTACACCATTTACTATGCATCTGTTTGGTTCTCTGCTAAATATAAGGTTGAAAAAGTGCAGAAAACTATAAGACAATTTCTATGGTCGGATGGGAGAGGTAAGAGAAGGATGCACATTGTCAAATGGGATTGGTGTTGTTTAAGTAAAGACTTAGGTGGGTTGGGGCTCAAAGATCTTAAGAAACAAGGCATTGCCCTAGCCACAAAATGGTTTGTCAAGTCCTTAGAAGGAAAGGAGCCATTGAAAGTGTTAATCAAAAGGAACATTCAGGATACTACTCCTAAAAAAGCTAAGAGATGGAAAGGCTTACATTGTCATGACATCCTTTTTGGTAACCCCTTCAGGATTTAATGTCTTTAGGAGTATTTGGAGGGCCTGGGAAATGTGCAGAGGTAAACTACAGGGCACAATGGCAGTGAACACTATTGAGAATAAGATCTATGGTTTCTGGTCTCCTTGGTGGAATATTGATTGCAAAGACAGGTGCTTAGCACTCTTGCAAGAATGCTCTAGTAAAAGTTGGAATCAAAATGGCATCACAGAACTCAACAACTTGTTTTCTAAAGGTTATGTTAAAAAATGGGAAAGCCTAAAAGCAGAATTTGACCTTCATGACAGTAATAAAAGAATATACAATGTTACGTTTAAAGACTTAAAAAATTAGAACAGCTGGTAAAAGTGGAAAATGATGACAGGAACTCCCTTCCCTAATCTTAAAGCCCACTCTCTATACAAGATGCTCACCCAGGATAATGGGGTACTTGATCATGTGAACAAATGTTGGAACATCAATCTGAACGGAAAAGAATGGAAGAAAATACTTACTGTTATTTGGTCTAATGGTATTGAACCTAAGAAGCAATACTTTAGATGGCAACTAGTTTAGCAGAATTCGGTAATCAGTCTGAAACCTACTAATTGTCTTTTCTGTGGTTGTGTAGAAGACTTTTCATTTTTTTTTCCAATGTAAATTTGCCATGTGCATCTGGTCAACTTTTATAGGTAATATTATTGAATGAAACATCAGTAACAAAGTCCCTTGGTTTGAAATTCTTGCTGGTTATATCCACAGTCAGAGTTAAAAGTCTAATTATTGTTTTGTTTGAGTTAACTACTGAAATCCTTTGGTTCTTGTGGAAGAAAAGAAATGAACATGTATTCCAAGGCAAATGCAGGGTCCTGTTGGTGTACGTTTTATCATTCACCGAACATTAGAATAAAATGTCAAGGACACTCTACCCTCTCTTGAACAAAATCACTACGTATGCCAAGATTGCAAAGAAAGACCACACAACGACTCCAAGTTTTATATGTGTGAACGGGCAACTTTATGTTGGATAGCTTCCTTGGTTATGTATGCTGAAATACAAGGGGGACTTACGCTCAACTAATATTGATCACAAGCTAGGATTTAGACAAATTTAACAATAACTGCTCTCTTTTTTTTTTTCCTTTTTTTTTTTTTGGATTTTCAGCTTTGGACTTCTTCGAAAAATGGGATAAAAAGGATAAGGGTTTAGAAGTTCTATACTACTCCTAAGAACTCGGGAGACAATAGAGATTAAGGTGAAACCAATAACAATACTCTACTTCGCCACACTAAGGACAACTAAACAAAGTAGGTGCAATCTTCTAAGGTTGTGCTTATAATTTTCAGACTACAAATGATACCATCCACAGTAGAAGTTAAGCATCCACGATATAAGCTCAAGCTAACTTTACACATTGAATAAAAATCATCTATTCAAAGCAAATCCTTCATTCATTTAACAACTTTGAGAGCAAATTTACTCTAAACAAAACTATTCTATGTTGAAGAAAGATATGCAACCATGCAACCATATGATAATAATAAGGCTTCAAAGCAAACTGCAAATGAACTTGTATTATCCAAATAGCTCTAAGCAACAATTTCATAAATCTCTCCACAACCCAAAATGAAATGACAAAATGAGAGTCTATATAGAGTTTTTGAAAACAAATGAAAGGCCGAGATCGATCTAAGATCAACGGCTGAGATTAAGACAACACAACCCTAGATAGAGTTTCCCAAAATAAAACCAGAGACAAATGCATGCTAGACAAGTGGTGTGAGGAGCTATCTTTTAGGAAGGCGCATTCTTATCCTCTTAGGTGGCAGTATGTTTAATGAACCTGGACACAATTGAGCTGACCTCCTCCATCGTAACATGTGGCAACATATTGACCTTGAATTCCAATCCATCCAATTCATCTGCATACATAGCAAAAGAAATCTCCCACTCCAATTCTTATCTTTGGAAGGCATCCCGAATAGACAATAAATTCAATGCCTTAGTCCAATTTTGCTTCAAGATTGGTCCAGCAATGGTGAAAAAAATCTCCTGAGTTCTAAGCTTTAGGCTTTCCAACTGCATATCATTTTCTCGGATGGTCTCCTTCTCAAGTACATCCATAGCTACAAGGAAAATCTTATCCTGAATCTCTCTTATATGTTCCTCAACTCTGATACCATCAACCTTCACTTTTCCAAGAACTTCGCTTCGTGCAACCAATGCCCAATGCCATGTGTTGAAATCATATGCAGCTCCTGCTGCAATTATCTTTCCATCAATCAATTCCTGTTTAGGAACGCCTTTCAACATTCTGAGGCACGAGATAATTTTGTCCTGAACATCCTGAAGGTCAGCCCATGCTTTTGCCATGCTCGCAATTCTGGAAAGTAAAGAGGAGGCTTGCCTGTCTGTCAACATCAATCTGTCCACGAATGCGGCTGCTTCTTCTCTTTTGCTTGCCATCCATTCTTTAGTCTTTCTTGTCGTCACTTTTTCTTCTTCAAAATTTTCAATTGCTTTCTGTGAGGATTTCAAAAATGGAGGAGTTGTTGGATTACCTTGGTTAAGTGGCTTGGTCAAGTGTTGAATGTATTCCTTCATGCTCTCAATTTCCTTCTTGTATTCTCTCTTCTTTCCTACCTCTTTGTCCAATCTTGCCTTCATGGAAGCAACTGAATTGTCTAAGTCTTCCACCTCTTGACCCTTTGTAGTTGGTCCCAAGTCAAAAGTGGTAATTTCATGCTCCTGATGAGTAATATCTTCTTTTGACTTGTCCACTTTCAATATAGACTGTTCAGCAACTTGTCATCTCTCTGGATTGTGGAAAACTTCTTGGTTGGCTTCTTTGTAGCAACCTTTTCTAACCTAGCCAAGAAATTGACCGTGTCATCTTCTTCTTGTACTATTTCCATAGGTACCTTTATCTTCAACCTTTCCTTCAACCAATCAAGAATCGTAGGTTGTTAAATGCCTTCCTCTTCCTGATTTCTCTCTTCACATGGAATATCTTGACCTCCTCGAAGAGCGAAAATTATTCCCTCCTGAAATTCATCGCCCAGAATATCCATATCATTATCCGATTCTAATATTTGCGTATCTATAGGAGATGGTGGTTCTTCTTCCTCATGTTGGATTGACATCACATTTCCCTCATGGATTGGAGAGGGAATCTCCAATTCGGCTAATGGCTCATCCTCAATAGTCAATACATCGTTCACATTCCTGGATGCTGCAAAATGGGATGGCTCTAATCTTTGTTTCTTTTGAACAGGTTGCTCAACCTTCTTTCCTTTTGTCGTCGAAGAGCCCTCAATTGCCTGCTTCCTTTTCCGAGAGTTGATACTTTTAATTGGCTCAACATTTTGGGATGCTTCTGCATTCAAAAAATATGACTCCATTTCGCCCATCAAGTTATAAGTGAGGGTCGAATTTCTTCACTCTAGCACTTGGACTTGCTGATCAACCCACCACTGTGAATATTTGACGACTAGCCACATCAAGGTGGCTAGATCTGCGAGCTCTAGTCCTGACCATCGTACAGGAGGAAGAGGCCAATTCTCATCAAAGTGCGGTTGAACATATTCTCCATCATCCTCTAATTGATCAAGCACACGGAAAAGCTCGGTTGTTCTAATCAAGCTTACTGGCAATCTAGACCATAGTCTTTTCTTGATGTCATACTCGTCTACAGCACTCACCCAAAAATCTTCCAAATCAACCCTATGTCTGTATTTTTCTCCATTCATCGATCCAATATGATTGTGTGGATTGAAATCAGCCCTGGATCGGTAAAGTGTGAATGGATACCACTACATCTCCAACCTGGCACCTTCAACTACCTGTGCTATTGGACAAGACTCCAGCATATTTCCAATGAAAAATGGAAAAGAAATGGTTACTTTCTGCTTGGTTCTTTGGAAGCCTTAATACGTTTCCAATTGCCTCAGAACTTCTAGCAAGATCATTCTATTAGTGGGATAGATTGGAAGTCGATAAGAACATCCGGTAAATCCCTGGGCACTTATGTATGTGAATCTTGGAAACTGGATAAACCAGGATCCATACTTGCTTATCAAACTTTTGGCTTCCTGAGTGAGCCTCTGATGGGTTCCTCCTTGCAATGTTCTGGTGATATACATCAAGAACACATCATTTACCCACTTAAAGTGGACCTTCTCAGTAAGCTGCAGCTGCGGATAGCAGTCATAGGACTTAAATTCATTTTCACCATTGCCTACTATGCCTTTACAAATCAATTCAGTGTATATGTAGTTTCTTGCTAGTAGATAGACAATGTAGGAGCTCATATAAAAGGACTTCGTCCTTTCCAAATTCTTCAGTTGCTCATTCAGGTTGTCGCTGATTATCCTGGACCAATTGAACATTTTGACTCCAAAGGTGATCTCGTCGATAAAATAACACATCCATGTTTCAAATGGTGCACCCTGAGGGCTGCCCATTACTCTATTCAGCAACAAAATGATATCACCATATTCCTCCTTGAAGTCTGTGCGAAGCAATTTCTTTGGCACTTTCTCGAGGCTAGGCCTTGGCTTCTCTAGCCATGACTTATTGACATTTGTCGCACAGAGCTCAAGCTAGTCTTCATAGAGTCCCCTGATTTCTTCTTTAGTTTTATAGGAAGTCCAATTGTAATTTGGTATTCCAAATGTTTCCTGAATGGCTAATTCTCCAAGATGAGCCAATACTCTTCCATCTGGTGCAACGATTTCTCTCTCTTGGGCATTGTAGTGTATGGCACATTCAACCATAAGCTCAGCACATTCCATAGCTGGTGGAAATCCAACTGCTTGGACAATGCCATTTCTCATCATCCAGCAAGTAATAGGTGTTGGCAAAAATCCATCTTGCCCATACATTCTCCTCTTGAAATATTTGAAGTCCACGTGCCCGAGGTTGGTGTCTGTGGCATTTTTCCACTTGGAATTGATTTTTGACTCCGGCTGCAACCCTTTATTGGCAAACTTCATCTAAGCCTTTCTTAAAGGTCCTCCTTTAGTGGTCATCAACCTGCAATACAAATGAAAATTTAACATTATTTTCGGGAAAATTGAAGATTCTAACTCTGATTTTTGGACCCTTTTGCTCAAAAATTTCACTTCCAGTCTGTCAAATAGCTAAATTTCTATGAAAATCAGACTGAAAATGGACGAATTTGGCTAAATACTCAACAAATTTCACAAGAATAAGTGAATAAGGCAGAAGAAGGACAAAGAATTCAATTAAACTCAGATTTTGAACCTTTGAATTTGCACTTGTGACTGAAAATCTATCTTCAATTCTGAAAATTCTGCCTTAACTCAGAAAAAGCACTTTATTTTCTGGAAATTATGTCCTTCAACTCAGAAATTTTACTTTATCTTCAAAATCCTCCTTCAAGAATCTATCTTTCGCAACCTCGAGAGAGCCAAAACCTTTTCACAATCGAACTTTGGAGAGAATGAATTGAAAGTGACAAGTTAAACTTAATATAGAGTTGAAGAATTCGATTTTTTTAGAAACTTCATGTTTTTTTTGTTTTCGTTTTATGTTTTTCCCAAGATTCATCGAACTTGGACTTGTTTTATTTCTTCCAAAATAGAAACTTAATCTTCCGTTTGAGCGAGTTGGCATAGAACCGTCTAGATCCTTCTTGAGAACAAAAATTTTTCTAAGTGTTGGATATTTTGAAAATTTCTTCTAAGTTTTGGAAAAATACAAAAAAATTCTGAGTGTTGAGTTTTATTTTTCCAACTTCAAACTTGATTGATCCTTTGTTAATGGTGGATCTTCATGTGTTTCATGTCACATTTATCCCTTTCTCCAGCCATCTCTTCTTTCCTTTTGGCGAACTTGATCAAATGTTAGTCCAAATTGTGCTTGCTAGCTGGGCGGACTTTCATGTTGTTTGGACATTTTACTTGTGTTGGGGTGGACTTTGCCAATGTCAAGCCAAAGCATGGCGGACTTGGCACTTCTTTGGCCATCTCCCCTTTACTTCTTCTTAGGCGGACTTGAGGCTTACTTGGACGTTTTTCCAAGTGTGGAGGGTGGACTTGTCACATGTCTTGCCATGTTTTCCTTTGCTTGGGCGGACTTTGTGAATGTTGTGCCAAATTTGAGGGCGGACTTCACACTTAATCTGCAATTTACACCTTGGGCAGACTTTACATACCCTTTGCCATCCATTTCATATGCTAGGGCAGACTTGGTGAACTACTTGCAACTTAACCTTGGCAGACTTCATTCACCTTGGGCGAACTTTGAACCTAACTTGCCATGCTACTTCTTTGCCTTGGCGGCCTTTGACCTTCATGTGCCATGCTACTCCTTGGGCGGACTTTGTCATTGCCAAGCCATACTTGAGGGTGGACTTTAGGCTCTTTGTGCCATGCTAGGCTTGGACGGACCTTGCAGCTGTTTGGACATGCTTGAGGGCGGACTTCATGATTGGCTGGACAATATGCATGGCCGACTTCACCTTTGTCCAGCCATCTTCACATTTCTTCTATTGCCATCTTCATAGACTTTCTTGCTCCACCATGCATGTTTATCTGGAACATTTGGACAAACACTTTGCCTGCACAATTCACCCTGCTTTTTACACTTGGAGACAATTTTTTTATTTTGAAGATAGGAACGATGTTGCCATGACCTGAGGGACCCAAGTCAACTTTCAAAAATGCTGGAAAAAGCAAAAAGCAAGCCAAAAAAGCTGCTTCCCGGATTGGTCCCAAAGTGCCAAAAATCAAAAAAGCAGAAAAAGCAAAAAAAGTAAAAAAGCAAGATTCCACAAAAATGGGAAGATGTCAGAATTGACCCTAAGCAATTGCGATCTTCGTCCTTAGGGCCTTTTGAGTGCTTCTGTGACACCCAAACACAATTCTAAGCATGATATCCCTATTTGGCTCAGATGACTCCTGAAAAACTCTAACTCTAAAACTCTCGAAAAAGACTCATGAAATTGCAAAGCTAAGACAAAACCCTAAAAAGCAAACTACTGGGGGTCCCCATTTGCAATGGAGAAATGTGTGAAATAGGTCACAATAGGTCCTTACTGAGTCTAATCTTAAATTCACAGCTCTTACTATTGTTGAACAGGTAACCTTCACACTGAAGATGCCAGCTGAAAGATTCATGAAGATAATAGATGAGGGAACTGCTGCAATTCATAAAGAAGATATCCAGGATGCTATTTCTGGTCCACTAACCTCAGGAAGATTGATAAAAAAATTGAGAATGAGTACATTGACTTCCAGAACAAGTACTGTATAGTGCATCAGTATCAGAAGAGGAGAGATGAACCAGTAAGAAACATGGAAATGACATACCAGAACTATGAGTGCTCCAGCTTGGATAGGATATCCTGATCCCTTGGCAGAGAATATGATACTTATGAGATCAGAAGATTTGTACCCAAAAAGAATGAAAAAGGAAAGGCCAAATAAACTGATAAAGAGGATGAAGAAATTGAAAAGGAGCAGAACGACAGTGATAAAGAGGAATAGAGCCCTGTTGAAATCAGGTTTTTTGAATGTGTCACAGTAATATTTACAAACTGATGTAATAGACAATAGACTTGATATCTTTATGCAGTATTTATTGTTTAACTTTAAACTGAGTCTATTTTTGTGGTATAGCCTGGTTGGAGCTTTGATAGTGTGATCAGCTTGATCACTTCTAATGTAACCAGACTATGATATCTTTATGCTAGTATTTATTGCTTAGACTGAGTCTGTTTTTGTGGTATAGCCTGGTTGGGGCCTTGATAGTGTGATCAGCTTGATCACTTCTAATGTAACCAGACTATGTATGCTGTTGTTTTCTTTCAGTAATCAATCTACAATTCAAAAAACAATTTCAAGTCAGCAAATACCATCCATAAAATATTGTAAATGACTCATCTGAGCAACAGTTGGAACAAATAAGAGGTACATATGTGCCTTGAATTGTGCACACAATCCTGACAAAGATTGGCATGTTTTAGTCTAAAGTCTCTCAAGAGGCTTTGTCAATTGATACAGCCCAAAAGGTCCAAGAGACATGGGTGGCAAAAAGAGGGCTTGGCTAGGGTTTAACCTGCCCACAACATGTTGGCATAGTCAATTTCACATCATTTGCAAAATTGCTTGATGGTGATAAAAAATCAAGTGTTTTTTGTGATATTCATCACAACATAAAGGACATGACAACAATGAATTAAAAATATCTTATTTGGGTATGATAAGTGAATTAAAATTTAACTACATACACAAGGATAGAAGCACTAAATTGTCAATGGAGACCTAAATAGTACTACCCATGTGTCTTCAAAAAAAAAATATGAAATCATCAATGAAGGATGAATTCAAATGAGAGACCACACAAAGCATTAAAAAAATATGAAAGCAGCTCACAAAAATGTGTAAAATGATCAAGAAAATAAACATAAAGGGCCAACAATCCCAACAATGTGCTGCTTAATGGTTGTCGAGCTTTTTTTAATGATTGCTTGATCACATCACCTAAACTCAAGTTTCAAAATGCCACCCTAGCTTGGAATTGGCTCAAATCTCCAAGCCTAAAGACTAGACCTGCAAATAAGATTACAAAATATAGATCTTTAACAATACAAAAAAAATATTAACCTTCCACAAAGCTAAACATGTAACATTTCATCACAAGGTTCGAAAAAAACACAAATGCAATATCGAGCTAGTTCTTCTCTTTCTAACCATAAATCTAAATAAATTGAGGTTTTATACTTTATTTAATTTTAATAATGCCTCTTATGATACAAATTGACATGTATTGCATTTTTTATGTACTTATTATCCATTCATTAGAATTTGAAAACAAAATATATGGTTTATACACTAAAAAAAATCGACTATTTTTGTGTCGATTAGGAGAAACACAATGATATATTTATCAAGCTCTGCTCACTTCAATAATTAATTAGGAAAAATATATTTACTAAAAAAATTATAGAAATTATATTGGCTAAAAACTGTGTGATCTTATATAACATTCAACCAAAGGATTTTGAAAAATAGATGATGAAACTATATGAATGGGGAGCACATTTGCCTATCTACTATGTTTCACTCAAAACACATGAATATTCTTAGAAATGCAATTGTTTGACCCGTTTAAACTTTATAATTTTTCAAATAAAATTAGTTGTTTAATAACTCAATTCAAAATGATAGAATTCTTGTTCTTAACACAGCTTTGAATTTTGAGTGTAAACTTCAAATCATTCATCAATTCAACTTTCTCTTTTGTCAAGGAAAAAATACCCCCCATTTCAACCTCCCAATTCAATTCACTTTCCCAAATTGTTTATCCAATTTAATAGATCCTACAAACCATTTCAATATATAAGACACACTATAAGTCATCATTGTCATCATCATCACTATGGAGTCCTATGTTCCTCATTTTATAAGATTTATATTGATTTATTGTTTGATATCGAAGTTATATTATAACAGTGTTTATAACATCCTTTCATTTTAAAGTATCATATATTTCAATATATAAGACACACTAGAAGTCATCATTGTCATCATCATCACTTTGGAATCCTATGTTCCTCATTTTATAAGATTTATATTGATTTATTGTTTGATATCGAAGTTATATTATAACAGTGTTTATAACATCCTTTCATTTTAAAGTATCATAGTTTAATTGTGGATTAACTGGTGCTTTATATGAACCACAAATAATCTATATGTTGTATACTTTAAAATTCAATGACCCTATGTTTTACATGTTTTGTATAGAGCAATCAATTGAAGTTTGAAGAATTGAAGATCTCGACTTCCCCTCACTATAGATTCTCGTATAGCCATAACTATATTTATTAGATCTTTTCTAAGAATAGTAACTTTGACATCAATGCAAAGGACATGTATAGCTGTTTAATCTCATAGTAGAATAACTATATATTTTTTTATTGAATTCTTTCTTAGTCTGTGCACAAGATTACCCATCCTTAACAAGCAACAAATAGATGCATGATAATCTGTCTATCCTTCAATTTTAACCTATGTTGGGAGATGCCGATTAGAGGCAGCCTCATACTTTCTATCACTATGTTTTTGTGACTTTGTCATTTTGACATTTGTAATGCAAACTTGTAGCCTTTGGGCATTTTGGTGTATGTAGCTTTACTATTTTCTAATTTTATATCCTATGAGCATTGACAATAAATTATGGAAGCAATTAAATATTAATTTGAGCAACCCTCATGTGTACTCTATTTGTTCTGTTTTAAGGATTCTATAATGTATATCATAGATATCAATATGATGAATGCCTTATCGTTGTTATCAATGTTATCACATGAATATGTGAAATTTCCCTATATTTTACGTATTGTTTATATAGTTGTCCCCTGTCGTCTCCCAAAATGGCTAAAAAAATCCACCCCTAAAATGTGCCCGCTCGTGCTGAAAACTTGGTGGAACATAGACAAAAACCCTTGCTTCCAATTTCAGGTGATCCCATCTGAGAATCACAATTGTGCTGATTTGTGGGGGTTTTAGAGATATCTTCTGTTTGCTACATTGGCACTACTGTGCCACTACAATGTTGTTGCTGAGTTTTGGAGGTTTCAAGCAAGATCCCAGTGATAGATAATTGGATTTGCAATCAATTATCGTCATTTCATCACCAAAGCATATTTGAAGGCTATATATTGAGTTTCAGCTTTTTGGTGGATTTTGGACATCACTTGGTGATGGAACTGAGTTACCCTAGCTGAGTGCCACATTGAGGAAATAAAATTCAGGCATTTAGGGCACCTTTACCAGTCAAAGCTGCTGCTGCACTCATCATTTCAGTCATCACCTAGCATGCAATATCCCAAGATAAAGGAAATTTTTAGCAGCATATTTGATAAAGTCTTCAAGGGTTTCAAGTCGGATTCAAATTTTACATACCACCCGTACATATATCCAGCCTCCCATACCAGTCAGGGATCCAAGAAAAAAATATTTTATTCGAGGGTTTCATTGAGTTTCCCAACATCCTCAGATTTCATCAGCAAGTTTTGATTTTTAGCTCTACACTAGAGTGTGGAATTGGTGATCAGTTGAGCATTGGCTGTTTGGTTTCAACTTATTTCATAAAAATCAAACAGCTGCATAAAATATTACATAATTTTAAATTGGGGACAGTACAGAATTCTCCATCAAATATCTCCAAGCTTAACTTTGATGGAGTATCAAGAGAATCCCCAGTAAGGCAAGAGCTGGTTACATACTTAGGGATGGGAAAGGCCCATTTGTGGGAGCTTTTCCAATCCTAAACCCAAGAGGAACTAAAAATGAACTGCTATAAAGTCTTGTCAAAGGTTTCAATTTGGCACTCTCATTGGGTAAGAACCTAATGTAGAAGGTGGTTTCAAGCTTACCATCAACAGAATGCCAAAAAGAGTCAGTTTGAGAAAGAAGCTTGAGAGCATCTTGATCAAGGCACGTAGTTTAATCACTTGCTTTCAAAGGTATCAAAGTTATCGAATGATACAAACAAGCTAATAAACCAATAGATTGCCTTGCCAATGTCAGGGTAGATCAAGATCCCATTATCCTAATCAACGACACAAACCCCAATGAATGGGAAGGCTTAAATGATATCTTTCATGCATTCACTATAGGTGCCACCATACTTTACTTTTGAGCATAAATTGATTGACAAGTTGGTATTCAAGCGATTCTGTTGAGGCTCATGCTTCAAAGCAAGCTAATCATAATGGAGTCAAGTTGGGAATACTACAGATCATCAACACCTCATACTGGGTTTCTACTTCTACCTTCATGTTTTTCAATTTGGCTATTTCTTCACCATTCTCATATGCATCTTTTTATTTCTCAAGCTCAAGCACCTCATTCATGTGGCCATATATAGAGATATATTGTTCTATGGGATTGTTTTCCAAACGCGAATGTAAAATTTATTCCATGAAAAAAGTAAAGACTCTATTCATTATTAATGCAATTATGGGCCACTTAAGCACAGGAGATACTAGAGTTATATGTGCAAGGGCTTCAATTGATGAAAAATTCACTAGTAATGTTGCAACTCTGATAGTGAGTGAGGCTTTTTCCTTGGGAAAGTACGTGTCTGTACGGCAAATATTCCTACCCATGCTAAAACCATTTCTAGGGCCAAAGAGAAACAAAAGTAGTAAGGTAGAGCTGTAGAAGAAGTACCTACATACCGCTCCAAGATCAACCTAATATTCCTTCATGAAAATTTCATGGTTCAACACTTTCATTACACAAGTCTAATCTACTGCATTAGGGATTTGAATGTGAAAATTGTGAGAGCAAGGAAGATTACAAGTTTCAAACTCTGGCAGTATTATAGCGGCCTTCACTTCACCATGAAAACAGAACCCATCATCAAACAAAAGCATAGGTCATTCAGTTCAGCAATGAGGAAGAACATCCTGCTTAAATCCGGTATTCACAAATATATAATCTGTACATAAAGTCAAGGGGTAGGGATCCATCAATGGAAGAGCACGCAATGGACAACAGACCCAACCATAATGGTGATGATGAGTTGGTTATAATAAGAAATGATCAAGTAAGATTGAACATCCATCTAAGCAGCACATTGATGCCACGGGAGGCTTCTAATGGTACTATTGAATTAAGTAAAAGACATTTGAATCAAATAAAGAACATATAGCAATTATTTGTTAGAGCATAAGCTGCTTGGATAGCTACAAAGTTTGGATGACTTGTAGCAATTCAGCCTAGGAGTCACTGAGGATCACCTTTGGATGTGAATATAAGATTTGTTTTATCTGTTTATACCAAGCAAATTCAATACCTAGGGCATGAGAATAGAATTCTAATTTGCTATGGAAACAAAGATTTTATCAGTAAGTTATCTTGTTTGGACCTCATTGGCATGTGGCTGTTACTCCCCTGCCTCTCTCTGCAGCAAAACTCGATCTTACTTGTGGCAGATGGCTCCTTGCAAGAATGTCTTATTTTAATGTAGAATCTTATTACACTTGCACAGTGGCAGTCTCCTAGCTATCAAATTTAATTTGTAATGATTTGAGATAGATTATTGAGCATCGGAACCCATGGCAAAATCCAGAAATACAAAAAAATCATCTTCTTTTTTCGGGTTCGGGGTCCTGTTTATATTCAAGTAGCATTAGGCTTTAGCAAAACAATTGTGTGATGGCTTGCATGTAAGCTAAAAGTTTCATCTTCAGTATAGCTGAAAGTAATTCCCAATGAATCACGGGAAGTTGAACTGAAAAACTTGCATGGTCACCATAACAAAGATACACATTACTTTTCAAGCAGATTTACCTAAATTTCATGTTGCTTGTGATATGTAAGAGTTTACGGCATTGGTAAAATTTCAGTAGTATTTCTGTCAACTATTCTGTATGTAACAACAACACCAGGAGAATGACCACCAAACAGTAACTTTTAAAAATCAGAAACTCGTACACACAATTGAAATCCAGGCAAAACGAAGATGGATAACTAACCTGATATAAAATATGCATCCAGTTGGAGTCTCCTGGCCCTGGAATGTGTTTCAATATTATGCCACATTTTTCAAATTCCCTGAACACTAGGTTTGTATCGCTTGGACTGAAGCTGTCAAAAACAAAAAACAAGAATTAAGTATGACCCAAATGATTATTTGAATCTGACTACAAATATCCCATCTCATTACACCAATTTTCCATAATGTCATTCATAAAATTGGATTTTTCAAAATACAAAAAATGACTAAATTGTTTGTTTCGGAGATTGATATCACTGACTAACATTTACCCGCGACTGCCCCAGGTCATCGAATATCATTAAATAAAAACATTGAACTGTAATCTAATATATCATGTAACCTGAACGTCGATTGGGAGATTGGTCTAACAACACGGTGCACACTTCCCAGCACGGAAAGCCACCGTGGGCAAGACATTGCAACATGGTCTGCTGCATACATTGCTTAAAGGTTTGATACGGAAGCCTGTATTACTGGATCATGTCTAACAACAACCATCCTAGATCACAGAAGCAAATAATGACCAACAAAATACTAGAACATTGGTCCAATACATTACATGACCTGAACCGGCAAGCATGGAAAAAATAAAACAGTACTTAGACGAAAATTTGACAACTTAACATACCCAAAAACAGTAACCCATTCTTCTTCGTCTGCAACTCTATCACTGAAGCCACCATCCCTATGGATATCTGGTCTCACAATCTCTCCTGAAGATGGAAGCGTAAGCAATCCACCAGACTGCTGCTGCTGCTGCTGCTGTTGAACCACTCCTGACATATTGATCACTCTTCCCCCTCTCTCTCCCACCTCCCAGCTCCCCTCGTTCCCCAGAGGCCGCCAACTGGAACTAATAATTCCAGAAGCATGGTTCTGTGAAGCACCTTGATTACTAGCTCCCAATGCATAATTTGGCACTGCTTCTTGGGTTGTATTTGGTGTTTCAATGGGAGCGTTACCCAGTCCTGATCTCAGATTACCACTGTAACTTCTCATAGGTGTAAATGGGTCACCCGCATTAGTACCCAAGAAAGACAAACTTGACCTGAATTGGGGTGATGGCCTGGACTCAGGAGAGGCCGTAGCATAATCCCATGAACCGATAGCCTCTGGAAAGGAATCAAGGCGCTCGTCCAGAGTAAAATTTGGCGGAGGGGGAGCATCAGTACCACCAACGAGACTGTTTTCCCTCGATAAAGGAGTGCCTGTTGCTGTTTGAACGGGTGTGCCGAATGCATTTTTCTGAGATGACCTTCTTGATATGGGGGAGGGTGTTAATAAATCTCTGCGAAACACCGATGGTCTCCCAGACCTTGAAGTCCTCTGAACTGAACTTGTATTGTTCATTTTATGGCAATCCCTGTTTCCAGTAAAATATATAAATACCTGTTATTACCAAATCCTAGGTATAATTTGTGCAGCCATTGAGCCCTTTTGTACAAAACCTATCACGCATCTAATATGACATAGTGTTCTACATTCCATTGCAGTGATGTTGCCATGTATACTTTTAAAGATGGAAAAACACTTTCAAAAATTAAGAGACTTGAACTCAAAATTGAATATCTCTACCTGATTGCGAATCTTTTAAGGAATATTTAGCCCTGAAATTGTTTCCCCTACCGTCAGATTATTGGTAACAGGAGACGTGAAAGGGTATTCCTCTGCCTGTCTTGGTTACGGTTTGTGTAAGCCATCATTCAAACTTTCATCGGGAATTCTCCACAGAGAGCATTTAGAGGGAAACTTGAATGTTTCGAAAAAAATTTAAAAAACCCTAGATGTCAAAAAATCTATTCGGATGTCGTGGCGCGGGGCTGTAGCTATTGGCTCCAAAACGGCATGTCCCCACATGATATCATAGGACATCGCATCCAGAATCTCATGGATCGAAGTTATGGGGACCCACCGATGACATGGAGGGATCTTGGCGTTTCATGATGTGAATAGCCGCGGTGTGTTGGGATGCGTTTATTCTGGTTTCAAAAAGACAGTACGGATTGACTAACACGTGTGTTAGTCGCGCGTTTTACATCGTCGATTTTGCAGTTAACGGTTGCGATTGACTAACCTATCACTAACATGTTGTACGAATGGTCTGTTTTGGAACTAGAATAGCCGCGACCCGTCTATTCTGGCTCCAAAAAGACAGTACGGACTGACTAACACGCGTGTTAGTTGCACGTTTTACACCGTCGATTTTGCAGTTAACGATTGTGATTGACTAACCTATCACTAACATGTTGTACGAATGGTCTGTTTTGGAGCTAGAATAGTCGCGACCCGTCTATTCTGGCTCCAAAAAGACAGTACGGATTAGTCACGCATTTTACACCGTTGATTTTGCAATTAACGGTTGCGATTGACTAACCTGTCACTAACACGTTGTACGACAGGTCTGTTTTGGAGCTAGAATAGCTACGACCTGTTGTTTTCGCCTCAATAGAAAAGTTTTCACACGGCTAACATTTGGTCGGCTGATCTCACAATTAGGGGCACACAGCGAAAATTTTAACCTCGTCGCTCTCACGGTTACGGGCACTCTATCACATGTTCATAAAGCTCAATTTATATTTTTAAAAATTTAATGCAAAATTGGTAAAAAAAAAATCAATAACCCGGAAACAAAATTGGTAAAAATAATCAATAACCTGGTCGTTTGAAATTCTTGTTATTTTTTCCGTAATCCATAGGGGAAATATTTCCATAAAATCTTGATCGTTCTGGTTGAATCAGGGAGTTGTTGAATCACTGAGGGAGGGAGTTGTGCATCCAATGGAGGTATATACATTGAATTGATATATGTTTAATTTTTGAGATCTCATCGGGGTTTTTGTGAAATCTTTTTTTTGTATGTCCAATGATTGTATCGCAGGCTATGCGGGAGTTGTGAAAAAGGACATATGGTTTGTGGTTGGTGTGGACAAAGTTGGCCACATGCATAACGCGAGTTGTATGGGATTATTGTTATCACTTGCTAACACGCAAGTTTTTCATCGGGATTTTTCTGAAATCTTTTTTTCTATATGTCCAATGCTTGTATCGCAGGTTATGCGGGAGTTGTGAAAAAGGACAGAGGGTTTGTGGTTGCGCAAAGGTGAGGACAAAGTTGGCCACATGCATAACGCGGATTGTATGGGATTATTGTTATCACCTACTAACACGCAGGTTTTTCATGTGCAGGGAGGAGGGATTGTAGCGCAGAGGTGGGTAGGAGGTCTCAAGATTGGTGTGTAGGGTTTGGTGCCAACGGTAAGTTCAAACTCTAACAGATAACACGATGGTTTTTTTAATTCCCTGCAAAAACCTTCCAACTAACAACCCTCATGTTGTGCGAAGATAGTTGAAACCCTAACACATAACACGACATTTTTTTATTTTCTAACATTTAATGTGTTCACTGTGAATCTTGTTTTTAATTTGCAGCATTCAAGTGGAGGTGTCAGGAAGCCAAGTGTCGATGTTTGTCTGGTGGTTGGGTGAAGAAGAGATAAAGGTGTGTATATTTGCCTAACCATATGTGCCAGTTTTCCATAGCGAGCAGAGCTGTGAAAGATGAAATGCCAATTTTCTTCATTTTTGTATGTTAAAATTCAAATTGTTTGAAAGTGTCCACTATTTTCTTGGGCCAACCAAACACAATTATGTTGTTTTATTTGTTGAAAGGTTGCGTGATAGGGCCAAATATGTTAATAGTTAGAAAATACAGCGGGTTGCTTGCTTTCTATAATTGTGAAATTGTTGCAATACCTCACTCTTTTGAGTGTTATGCTCTTGTTGTCAGCCAACTATGCATGTGTCTGTGTCTCTTATTCTCTCTAAATATATCACACACACACACACACACACATAAATGAAACATTCCTCTTCAATCTTGTGCAGGTTATGAAAGCTAAGTTCTTTCATTTTTGGTAGACTTTAGAAACGAAAAATGCCATAGAAAAAAATTGTGTGAATGCATATGTTTGTGTGTATATGTGTGTTTGTGTCTGTCATTTTGTCTCTCTCTATATATATCATGCACACACACACATAAACATACATATCTACACATGAATGTGAAATATTTGGACCTCCTGACCACCTATGCAACACAATCCCTCGTCGCTACACACAAGTAACTCTCGTGTTAATAGCCTACTTATTAAACCCGAAAGCTTGAGACGAAAAATGAAAGTCTACCTAGTAGCCTTGTTGCAATGTGTCGTGTTTTTTAGTGTTCTGTTTCTGTAGTCATTCAAATATGCATGTTTGTGTGTATATGCATGTGATTGTGTGTCTACCATTCTCTCTCTATATATATCATGCACACACCCTAGTTCGCCCTTGTTGTTGTCGTCGCTCGTATAATGTGCATCTGCCCTTGCCTGTGTGCTCCAAAACAACTGACTAACCTTCCTGTTCAATCCATTGTTGCTCATATTTTTAGTGTTTTGTTTCTCTCCTCAACCAATTATGCATATGTTTGTGTGTATGTGTTTGTGTTTGTGTGTCTGTTATTCTCTCTATGTATCATGCACACGCACACATATAAACATACATATATACATGGGTAGTTTATATGTTGCATGATATATATAGGGAGAATGACAGACACACACATATAGACACAAACATATGCATCATTGGATGACTACAAAAATAGAACACTAAATAACTTGACATGTTGCACAACGAATTATGTTGCATAATTGGTTGGAGCGTGAATGGCTACAACCATGCATGTATTCCCATCTATTCCAAGGAGCCGGAATTGTTGCAGCCACATAATCCCTCATCTATCCCTACATGCAATTGTCATCTTAACAACCTACTTAGTAAACCCTTAAGCTTGAGACATAAAAATGAAACAGCCTTCTTAGTAGCCTCTTCCTTTGTGGATGCAATCTTTTCTTTGCAGCCCTTGCCACTGACATACACATTGTTTGCCATTCTTTTTCTGTTGTTGTGGTGTGTGTTACGAGCATGGCTAAACTATTGTCTCTCGAAAGTGGCTAAACCGCCATGAAAAATTGGTTATAAAGTTTGTGTTATCGACTTGTTCGAAGAATTAAAGTCGCATCTTGTTCTGTTGATCACAATCAACTATCTGTTATTTTGGGAAAAGTCAATAACACGAAGTTTATAACCACTTATTGGAGCGAGTCTACAGCTAAACTAGCTCCAAAATGGGGCTAAAAAACTCATGTTATTGACTCTTTTGAAAAAAATTGAGCAATCAAAGCCATAGCTAATTTCGTTGATCACAATCAACGATCTGTAATTTTTGAAAAATTTCGTGTTATTGACGTGTGGTTTTGGAGCCAGTTTAGCCCTGACCCAAAATTAGATGCGGCTTTGAATTTTCAAAAATTTATGAAAAAGTCAATAACGCTAGGTTATAACCCTATTTTGGAGCCAGTTTAGTCACCCCCTATTGTGCGCACTTTCATCTCCTACGACATGACATGGTGTGGAAGTCGCCTACCGCATGTCCATGTCATCATAGCCCCTACGTATGCCATGTGCACCTTGTCAGAGGTCATGCGTGGGACCACCTGCAAGTGGGCATGGGTATGCATGTATTTGTATGTTGAACTATACATTGCGTTGGTACGACAGTACCGTTTTGGAGCCAAAATAGCTCCTTCCGAGATGCGTCTAAACTTGTTCCAAAATGATGTGGACATAGTGGAGGTGGCATCCACACCATGTCATGTCGCTGGAGATAAGAGTGCACAGATCATGCTATCGTAATCTGCCAAGTGCCCATATTGTTAGCGGTTCGCTAGACAGCAAAACCAAGTTTGGATTATGCAACTATGTTGCCTCCAAAATAGTAGCGCCATACCGACAACATGCATACCCATGCCCACTTGCAGGTGGTCCCATGCACGGGCAGTAATGAGCTGGACATGGCAAGACATCGCGTAGGCCGGGGGATCTTACGATGTGGACTTGTCGGAGGTGATGCCCAGACCGCACGTCATGTCGTTGAATTTCAGGGTGCGTATAACACACAATCGGTCCTTTGCAAACCACCAAGGTTGTGACCATAAAAGGCTTGGTTGGGCAGGCGAGAAAGTAATGGGAGACAACTCTCTCCCATTGTTGTACTTGTATGATAACATGCAGGGTTGAGTGTCAATAGCTTAGTTAGGTCAATAACTACGCATTTAAAGTTTATCCACTCATATCTTGTGGTCAATAACATGCAAAATAACTTGGAAGGCAAGAAACAAAAAAACAAGAACTTGGCTTTCATAACTTGCAGAGGGATTGAAGAGGAATGTTATTCAGTTGCAATTGAGCAAAAAAGGAAGGCAAGATACGCATTATACGAGTGGCGGCAGCAACATGGGTGAGGGTTTGGTGGTTGTGGAACTGGGAAAGGTATGTTAAAATCAGTTATCTTCGCACAATTTTTTTCTTTGGCGTTTTTGTTTGTGAAGTCTAGCAAAAAATGAAAGTTGCAAGTACAAATTTTTGTAAAAACGAGAGTCGTAGATAGATATCGAGGAGTCTGTTAATTTTGGGCTCTGGTGAAGCTAAATGTGGATAGATTGTCAATGCACAAGCTTGCATGATTGCAGGGGCAAAGGACTGCCTGCAATGGAAGTGGGAAAGGAAAATCCAAGATGGTCTGCATACAGACAATTTCAGTTTTGTTATGTTTGTGTTTACTGTATTTATTTTTGGTTGTATTCATTGTCCATGGACTAATAATGTTTGTCTTTTCACTGCAAGCTTATTAGGACACATTAGATTTGGGTTTTTTTTTTTTTTAATACCAAACGCATTTGTACACTTTCTTCGTCACAGCTCTGGCACTATGGCAAACTGACACATGTAATTTTGGTGATATACATTACTCATTGTTAGTTTATATTGAATGTTAAAGTGCAATTTGATAATTTAATATGTAGGTTCATTCTATGTGTTTTGAAATGCATTTACTTCCCAATGTAGACTACCACCAACACTAGTTATCCATGCAGGTTGTTTATTTCCAAGGACGATTGAGAAGTCCACCGAAAAGTCCAAAATTTCCAGGTTTTTGCTCCCTCTGCCTGCTTTAATATTACTTGCACTGTAACGTCTCCTTACTAATAATGTTCAGGGCTTGTCTAATTTCTTATAAGAGGCTTGTGTTTTATATATATTGAAGCATGTTATTCTTTTATTTGGTAGAAATGTTAGAATAAAAATCATGTACTTTATCAAGTAATATTAATGTCCTTAATTTAATGCGTTAAGCAATGAAGAAAATTATCAATGCAATTGTGTGTTGCCTTATAGTCTTTCATGTAGATGTGCATCTTAGGCAATAAGATATTATTCCTGGATTTGAAAGTTGTAGAAATGTTATTTATGGAAATTGCCCTCATCAAACCAATGTGAGTTATATGAACCTTATATCTCAATTCCTGCTAATGATGTGTGCAATGCAACTGTTGATCTGTATATATTATATTGATCTGAATAAGAGAGTTTACGTTGATCTGACTGTATGTGTAAATGTAGATTAGCATTGTTCTTGAATGAAAGAGTACCATGTGTTTTTGACAATCCAATACCGATTTCAAATGATACCTGGAGTGTTGTGTGAGATGAGTGGATATTGTATACATGCTATCGCAGTGATGGAGCCCTCTGCAGTTGGCATCACTAACTCCTCATCTCTATATCCTTCATATTCTCCATTTTTCTCCATTGAGAAATTCATACCAGGGTATTAATAATATCCCCATAGCAACTAAGAGACATAACCTTTAGAATAGATACTTATTTTGAAAGAGACATGTCTTTCCAATAAGGAATTGGTGCTCTTTATTGACATTAATTATCGTCAAAGAGGGAAGAATTGAATCATTGCGCAGTAGATTGTGATGGAATCATTATTCGTGTTTTGTATGCTTCTTTATCAATCACTAACAAAGTTTACTGATTGTATTATAATTTGGATGGGGACATCACATGCACCCTTTTTGAGAAGATCCCCGATGGATCATAATCCATAATTTGTTGCAAATGCAATGAAATCATTCCTTATTACTATTAATGATGATCTCGAGTGGAATGTCATGAATACTGTATGGGTAACCGCTTGTTGTGTCGTATATAACATAGCCACCTACGGGCCGGGCCTCATATCGCTATGTGTGAATAAGCGGTTGCGATGTCATTGTGACCTTTGTCTTGAACGTGCAATGTTATTGATTTGGATAGAGAAATATATATATCTAAAATCTTATGAGACAAGATGTAGACTTACTTGAACATCGTCAATAGAGAACCTGCAAAACACACACAATGCGAACCCAAATAAACTAATTAAAACACACATGCATAGAGTAAAATCTACTCCATTGCACTTCTATCACCCAAGATCTTGTGTTCAAAAAATGATGCTCTAAAAAACACACACACAAGAAGTTGTGGTGAATGAATATTTAAAATATGACGGAGGCAAAATAAAAAATGTTACAATGCATATAGTAGGCTCCAATGGTAGATTGGCAATTGGTAAATTGTGTATTAGGATTGATGAAGATGAAATAATCTTCTTATATAGAAGACCTTTTAGAAAATGGAGAGATAGAATTAAGAGGTGGAAATATAAATGGTCGGCCAGGATTAAAGGCTAGGTATACAAAATGATAAAATAATAAGATGGTAGGTAGAAGAAATAATAAAATAACGATTAAGAGATAAATGACATGTGTCATAGAGTGAAAAGTAAATGAATTAATTAAACAAATAGAAATTTATTTAATTAATATAGGAAGTGGGAGTAATTAAATAAAATTAATTAAACAAATAAATATTTATTTAATTTAAAGAAATGATGATTTAAATAAATGAAAATATTTATTTAAACGAGGAAAGGCTTACAATAGGATAAATGAATTAATTAAAGAAATTAAAATGTATCTAATTAATAGAAGACTTAGGATAAAATAATTAAATAAATAAAATATTTATGTAATTAAACATGACAATTTTAGCCATCTACAATTGATAGTGTCTTTTAATATAAATTGGTGCTTTGTTCTTTTTTCAAATCAAAGATGTCATGTGCGTTCAAAAAAATGTTCAAAGAAGTTCTTGATTTTGGTTCAGTTATGTGTGAATCGGATGACACACCAAGAATTGGTCGCGTTGCCCGGTTGGTAGTGCCATGTGACAATTGCTTGCCTATAAGCGCAACAGATTCAATCGATGATACAACCTGTAGTTTTTCTTGATTTTGTCATCCTTTTTAATGCTTATGATTGGGGGGTCCAATTTGCATACTCAAGAGGGAGTTGGACCTTCAAATCTAAAGCAAGCGCCAGTTGGGCGTTCATTTTTTAAGCCATCGATAGGTGGTCTTCAAAGTGACTGCATGGCCATATTGGTAATCATTTCTCTTGTTTGTATTACAATTTTTTTCCACTTGTGTGTGTCGTGATTACTGGAAGTCGGGCTTCATAAGTGGAAATGTAGACTAGTATATGGAGATAAAAGCACTGATGATGTATGCTTTTTTATTTAACATTAGCATGATAATGTGTCTCTTGGTGGGGAAGATGAGCCCATTGGGAATGCAGAGGAGCACGAGTATAGTAATGTTGATCATGGTGATAGTGAAAAAGAGGATGTTTGTTCCGAATACAAGGTGAGCACCGAGGATAGTGAAGGGCAAAGTGATGGTGTCAGTGGTCAAGAACAGGGACAACGTGGGGGCAATAATAAAGAGGTGTACTATTTTTTATTATATTTCGTATCATCTTTATAATTCTTTATTCGAGCAAATTTGAACGTGATGGTTTGTCCCTGTACAGTGTGTGGAGCAACAATTTGACCACAAAAGAGAATATGTGAATGGCAGGTTGTTCTACTTTTGTCTATTTGGTGAATGTTCGTACAAGGGAGGTCGTAGATTCTGGGATATGGGGAGGTTGAACGTGCATAGATTGTCAGTGCACCACCTCCCATTATTGGAGGGCCTAAGACGCGGCTGTGCACCACGCGCTACCAAAAAATGCAGCTAGTGTCGCATCAAAACAACACGGAGGTACGTGAACAAGAGCATGGGTGACATCGAATACCATATGTATATACGATATAATATATACAAAAAAGTGTGTCATTGATCGGGTGTGCAGAAATTATGGGACAAAAACATATGATGAGCTTCCTATCGAAGGGAAGGAAGAGATAAAAGAAGCAATGCGGGTGTACAACAATAGTCCTTTGAGGGAGGAGAGAAGGAAGAAGGTTTTATAGTTACTGGGAAGAAAGAAACTTGGAAAAGAGGTAATTACTAGTGATTGTTTTGTTTTACACTTTACTAAATTGTATGTAATTTTCGACAGTATGCACAATTGAGCTATCCTAGGCTGCTAGCCAGGCAATTTGTAACAACGAAGGTGATGGTGAAGTGAATATGGAATTAGATGCTCCGCCTACAACAAATGTCTTACTCAACGAGTGTACATCTCCTTCGTTGGGGAGGCATAAAAAGATGAAGGTTGCCACAGATAAAAGGATTACTTCAGATGAGGGCACATATTTTGACATGAAAGGTGAATGTCTCTTCATCTATGTGTTTGCATTGCATAGTATTATTTTCACTCCATAGGCTTCTACATTGATTATTCCATCTCTGTTATGCTAGGCTAATTTTGATGGGGTTCGTGGAGGGAGCATGCAATTGTCTGAGGCTGTGGCTGATACTGTATGTAGTGGGTTAGAAAAAGTACCTTGCAAACCTCAAACATCCATTAGGATGAAGCGGTTGAAGGAGACGACGAATGAAAACTCAAGTGCATGTGGAGACGAGAAGAATGTAGGGCAGTCTCCTGAATTGGGGCAGACGTTGGACGATAGAAGGAAACATGAACAAGTAATACACGTAGTTTTATGCAACTAAACTGGCTGCAAAAAGGGGTTATAAAACTCTTGTTATTCACTTTTCTAAAAAAAATCTAAAAATCGAAGCCACGACTAAATCTGTTGATCACGATCAAGGATATGTAATTTTTCAAGAATTTTGTGTTATTGACGTGCAGTTTTGGAGCCCGTTCAGCCGCAACGTGTTATATCACATGCAGTGTTAGATTACTAATCATATGGATTAATTATGTAGTTACACTCCTTTACAATGTGGCCTCTTTTGCAATATACTGTCGTAGAAGAAAGCATGGATGGCAAGAAACATTCAACGGGAAATGACAATGTCTTTACAAATGTAGACCGCGATGGGGATGAAGGGGATAATGTGGGTTAGCCATCTATTTCAGTATTGTTCTATCGCATTGAAATGAATTGATTTAATTGTCTGGATGGTTAGGTATAAAAAAAATCTTATTTATGTTACCGCATGCATACGTTACTACTGCAGCCAACTATGCAAGACAAAGAAGAGTACGTCGATGAATATGTTCACACTCTTTCTGTTGGAGATGAAGCCCAGCTACGAGTTGATAAGGAAGTGGTTGGGAAAGGTATTGTTGATGGCATTGGGAGTGGTGTCCTTTGTCACAACAAACTACTCCGATGAGGTTGTGCTAAGGTCTGAATTGTGGATGTCTTTAATGACAATGCCTCGTTGCCTTATTTGAATGCCTTTTTTTACGTCTTATTGGATTCCCTAAACTCGTGGGAGGTGTGGGATATAAAAGACCTCGTTCGTCCCCCATTTGTGGTAAGATTACAAGATCCTTTCCTATGTTTTGTCATGCCACTGTTTAACTTTATCAAATGTAATGAAATTGGTAGCAGTCATATGATGTCACTTTTTTCTGTGGTAGGTTAAAGTTGTTGAAACCGCCAAGCCATAAAATCAGGATGTTAAATGCAATCTTGCGATCAGACGGACAAGTGTGAGGCTACAAACACTTGGTATCACCCCTCCTGAGTTACGTAGGAACCCGAAGAAGCGTAAAGTCTTGTATTCTGGTGTCAACTCCATTGCACAAATGAGACAATGGAAGCGATAATATATTTTTACTTTGTATGTGTGCCCCCATTTGGGCCTCAAAATAGAAGCTTGAAAGCTCAAAAACTAGACAATAATATTTATAGCAAGACACTCTACTAGAATATTAGTCTTCATAAATTCGGTTGAGCATTGTTTGTGTGTATCTGTGAACAATTATCTATTCCTTCTATTCTTTATTTGTCATCGTGTAATGCATTCCACAAGAAACTGTGATGCAACACCTTAATCTGCCTTGTAATATAGTGTAGTGGAGCTTTTTTCACAAGTTAGAGTACTTCACAAATTTCTCTGTGTTACTGTAATCTGTTTTCATATATGTTACTGCCATGTTTTCCATGTCTCTTCTTTTGTCCAAGTGTATGTTGAATTTGTTTGTTGTAACTGTCAACCATGTCTTGTTTCCGCTATAAGTTATGACAGTTTAATATAGTTTTCTTATTGTTTGTATTTTAAACGGACAATCTGAAATGAATTAATAATTTAAAATAACAATATAAATAAATAAAATTATGAGACCAACACAAAACTTTCATGAAAGAGATATTTAATAAGTCGATTGAAAACAATAAGTCCATTTTTGACAATTTGCTTCAATTATTCATGGTTTTAGCCTCCCAACCAATTAATCTAATCAAAATTTCAGCCCTTTCCTTATTTGGATCATGGCTAGACCTAGTAGGTTAACTCCTTTTTCAATTATTGGGTTAATTTGGTTTGTTAGTGGTTTTATCATCTTAATTGAAACCCTAAATCCAAATTATACCAAAAAAGTTAATAGTAGTTTATGGTGCATGAGAAGCTTCGTTCACTTTCAGTAGTACCTAATATAATTATTTGTTAGTGTCATGGATGGGCTCTTGGATTTTATTTGCCCTATACATCTCAAATTTCAATTATATGAGATGGTTATCATGATTCTTAGAGGGCTAGGTTACATGGTCTAGTGGGAGCTTTGTCAGTGACATGGATTCATCATTTGATGATGGATGGTTATCTTGATGTGGTTTGGATACAATGACATCTTGGGTTGCCATGGAGGACTTCGAGTCTTTGATGAGGTGTCAATTTATGATATGTTATTTGGAGCATATGATCTCCTTTGAGGAGACGATAGATCATAGTGTCATGATATGTTACTAATTTAACATTGGAATTGTTAATTTGTTTTCATAAATAATTTACAAAAAGGGGTCCATTCATTGAAAAAGAAAACAATAAATAAACTTAATATTTTCTAAAATACCACGTCCATTCATTTAGGAGAGAATTTGTTGCCATGAAATATTTATGTCTTAAAGTATTTGGGTTTTGCATTTGGTTGTTGAAAAAGTCCTCTTTTCAAAACATGCAAACTACACCTCACTACCTTGTGTAGGGCACATTGAAAAATAATTAAAGAGGGACATGGAATGTTGGAGGAAGTTTGAGGAGTATATGGTTTCCTAATTTTTAAGAATTGAAGAAGTGTTCCCCTTCTTAGGGTGAAGAACATCTTCTTGCTCAAAGGTCCACCACATTTCAGGAGTTGGAAGAAGATTTTACATATAGATTGGTGTAAAAGGAATTCTAGAAGTTTATACAAGTCTCATCCACATTGCAGGATCTACACCTTTCCTTTCATTTTTTGGTAAGTATGCCCTAAAATATGCTTGGTGTGTTAAAGATTTAAGATTGATTGAGATGTTCAATAGTTTTGCGAAGTTTGGAAGATTCAACATACACTAATAGAGGATAAAAGAACCTAAGAAACCTAGACTCAATTAATCATTTCCTTGCAAGTGGTTACATTAGTGAATCTTATTAATAAAATTTCTTCATTGCTTCATAAGTACCACTATCAGAAACATCATAAGGTGGTCATATACTCAAGAACTAAGTTACATGTTTCAAAGACTTAGCTTTCATTGTAATAATGTAAGAGAAACACAATTATCATGTAACCGTCATTGGTCCTTGAATTGAGAGAGTGTGAATGATGAAAGGATGAAGATGAGCATTAAAATATTTGAAAGGGTATTGTTCCTTCTATTTCTCTTCAAAACCACCAAGTAAAGAGAAGAAATTGTGACGGAAGAGATAATCATGATTGATGTCTGAAATGTTTGAGAGTTAATAATTAATTTTGACAACAAATATATCTAAACAAAAAAAATGCTATTGGAATATTTGATGGTAAAATGTTTTGATACTAATTTTTCACCTTAATGTGAAGCATCTAGAGTATCCATGATCTTTAATAGAGGTCAACTATAAGCTCGTGGTATCTTTGTTCTGATTTTTACTTGTAAAATTATTGACTACATGGTTAATTAATTATGGGCTTGAGAGAATTCAAGTTTCAAAAGTTAGTACTCTATCTTGTATTGAGAAGGATTTGTGTCATGGGTTTAATAGTAGAGAGGGATAAATGAACTTTCTAGTAGAAAATAGAAGCATAATTGTATCCACAATTGAATCATTTTTGTAACCTACAAATTTTTTGATTTTGGAATCCTACGAAATTTCTACGAGGAATTTTCTATAGATTTAATACATGGAGAGGAAAGAACTATTGAGTTCATGAAGGGACAAGGTCATTCAAATGTTAAAATATCCTTGCTAGAATGTTCCTTTGAAAGGGATTTGTAAGCATCCTTTCCCACTGGACTATTTCTTTAAGCCATGGAAACTTGGATTGTAGTTTTTCTAAGTTGTTAAATTTGGTATTGTCCAATATATGATTATTATGATAATTTGTGCACTTTTACTATGGTTCTTGGATCATTTGGGGTCTATTATGAAGGAGGGTTCGAGGGAATTACAATAGTAGTTCTCCTTTCTTTGGGCATATTCAAAGGTTCTTTAGCACAAGTCTTACAATCCAAAGAAAGTATTCAAGACTTCATTATATGCAATTAGCATAGATGGGCATCACTTCAATTTTCTATGCATTCCCCTCAAAACTATATAAACTAATGGGAGAAAGGAGTCTTGGAAGCATCATTTTTATGGTCGATTACATATTTGTAGATTCTCTTTTGGATCTAGAATAGGTGAAAGACAATGAACACCCAATAAAGATGCACCTTCCTTAGCCAAAGAGAGGGAGGGGAAATGAACTCCAGATAAGGTGTTCGCGATGTGGTTTTGGAGGTGGAGAATTGTTAACGACATGAAATTTATTGTCCACCATGTAGTAAAACACATGGAGAAGGATTTATATGGATTAATTAAATATTTCATTAGTTCTCACAAATTATCAAACACCATGAATACTGAAAGGGAAAGATAAAGCTAAGGGGTAGACTTGAATAAGACAAAAAGGACAATGAAGGATACTATCAAAAAAAATCATCTTAGAATGAAAAACAACAAAGGCAATAAAGATTAAAGGTAGTGATAGTCAAGTTAGTGCACATGTTAAAGGACAAAGGCATAAAAAAATTAGAGTCTTATAGGATCTCCATTTTTTATTGTTTTACGAGTATGAAATTATTTTTTGTTAGGTGCTTTAGCCATGAATGATTGTGTATTATACACAAAGAAAATATTGCAAGGCCATATAGGATAGAAAGTACATCATAGAAGTTATGACATGAAAAGATAAGATAAAGGCCATAAGGGAAATGATAAGGAAGCATCAAACCAAGAATGTCAATTCATAAGAAATGGGTTCTGCATTATGCACAAAGAAAGGAATAATGACAAAACCTATAAGGACTATCATGAGTAAAAATAATGGCACTATGGGATAATACACAAGAAATCCAAAAATCTCTACATATTGGTTTGTTTGCACATGACAATTATAAGCCAAAGATAGAACAATATGATAGTTAAGGATTGCAATGTTGACTATGAAGAAGCTAGGAGAAAATACATCTTAGCATCAGGAGGTCAACATTGGAAAAGATAGTGATAGGGCATGTTGGTACTATTGTCAAATTAATTATGATAGGCCATTCTTGATAACAAAATATAGGAAAAAAGAAGATTTTGTACTTCAATTCTACCTAAGCCTCCCCCTCTACAATTAAAGTGACATTGAAAGCCCCCTTCTTGCATTGCTATGAGGATTTTTTTGACTCTCATGATTGTGATCCCCCCCAAAAAATCCCCACATTGCCCATTGCTTAGCTTCCTAAAGCCTTTGTGCTCTTGAGAACAACCATCACTCCAAAATTGAACAAAAGAGGCCACTTAGGGAAGACTAGATCCCACAAAAATTAAAAAAATCCCAACCCTCTACAACTTAGTTTCACATGGAGGATATCACTTCAGAGGATGAGAAGGGTGGGGATAAACTCTTGATGCACGAGGATGAGTCACCATGAACATGGGTGGTGACCAGTTGGTGCAGTTGGAGGAGGATGTTGTTGGAGTGGGTGGTGCTCATTCAAGAAGGTCTAATAGGCTTGTTGATCACCCTAACACTAGTACCAAAAATTTGCAAAAGATTGATAATGTGGATATTGGAGATATTTTGGCTAACGAGGAGGATCAAGATGATATTGATGATGTTATGGATGACTCAAATAATGGTAATGATAGTCATCCCTAAGTGATAAACACCCATGAATCTATCAACACTAAAATAACTCCTATTGGCTACCCTACTCATTCTATTCCCAACTATGCTAAATGTGATTTGGTTGCGAGGGAGATTTATGGTCTCAATCTTAAAGTCATGGAGTTGGAGAGGAAGATGACTAATGTGTCCAAATTCAATTCGAAGGTTATGCATAAATCAACTTCCACTCTTCTCCTATTATAGGATGAGGAACTGTGAAAACAAGGAGAAGGTTTAAGGAACTCTTCAAGTTCCTTATTAAAGACTGGGGCCAACTTTTTGGATAGTTCTTTGTTTGTTCTTCTAGGTTATTTTTGTTACTTTATCTATACTTTAATACTATACCTACCACTATTGTGTTGCTAATGTACTGTTGATGGTCTGTTGACTTGGTATGCTACTTATGGGCCTTTTGTTTTAAAGGAACAACACCTTTGTTTTGTTGATTTTAATATAAAAAAAATAGATAAAATACATGACACTAATGTAGTCAAAATAATGGTGACAAAAGGCTATCCAAATGATAGTCAATGAGTTTGTGATTGGGAAAGAAGGAACATAGTGGTATCTACTATTGAAAAATGAAGTCATTAGGATAGAAAGGATAGTGAATGTTGTAGAGAAGATGATGACTAGGATAGTGTTCACTAGACAGGGAAATGTGATGTTGTTATACTATGAAGCATAAATAGACAATGTTCCAAGCATCATAGTTAAATTGGGAAATGTTCCAAGCATAGTTAAATTAAGTGTCTAATGCATGGACAATGAAGGAAAATGATATCAAAGCATATTGTAGTCAACAAAATGTTGAAATAGGGGGTTTTCTTCTAATAGTTAAGAAGTCAAAAGAGTGTTCATGATAACCGATAAATGAAGTCACAATGACAAGAAATGAAGAGATAACAAGTGTTAGCTAAAGCCTATGACTATCATGGACAATCCCAAAGAAGAGACATGATAACTATGTGAAAATAAACAAAGAATCACATGGTAATATCAAAAAGATCATTCATAGTGAGTACAAAATAGGTTGAAACCATAAAAAGATAAATAATGATGACATCCCTTAAGAGGTAGATGTCCAAATAATTCTATCATTTTAACATAAAAAGGAATGATAAGTGTTATGAATATACCTTCATAATGAAGTTCTCAATTATAGCTATGTAGAGCAACGCCAATTTTGTTTACACTAGTGACAAAAATCACAAGGAACATAAATTGTTTTACCAAATGTTTCAAAGGAAACTGATCTTATGGAATGATATGATTTAAAGATATGTGTAAAGTGGCTATTACTTGCATGTTCAATGGATAAATGCTTCAAATATATGGATGAACCTTATTGCATTACACTTGCAGTTGATCACTATGTGTCTATGGTTGACCTTATTTATTGTGCTTGAATATTTTAATGAAACATTTAATGAACATGAACTCGTTCCAACACAAAAAATAAAGTTGAATAAAAAAAAGAAAGCACGCGTCATATTTTTTCTACATATGTTCCAAAACTTTAGGATGTTGTTGTGGCTAAATAGTATGCCTATGTTCATAGTTAGTTGGTTCTTGTTGTTGAGATTTAACATAGTATCTAAAAGAGTTAGTTCTTTCTAAGTTTTATAGGAATTGTAACTCATTTTTTGAGAAAAAACATATTGGCAGACTTGTATTATTGTAAGATACCTTTTTTATCAATAAAATTCAGTTTTTTACCTTCTCAACTTTGGTTATCTTCTGTACAAACTTTACGATTGATAATATTTATGTGATGCATTTGAAAGATCCTCTAACATATGTCTCATTGTAACACCTATAGGAAAAAAATACATGATTATATAATGCACCTTGTTAATCAAAATAATTGTATTTGAAACTCTTTAAGACTTCTTTATCAAAATTTAGAAACAATAGAAACATGCATATCAGGTTAACAAAGATTTCCAATGATACATATTGAACATGGACAATTTTTTTTTAGGAAATTGGTATTAAATGATTATAATAGATTATCAATAATGAAATTACATTATTGTTTTGTTCAAAATTACATCAAACAAAAATAAATATCTTATACAACTTAACTCAAAACAAAGATCAAATTTGAAGTCAAACATACATTGCAACGACAACTACTACCAAGAAAACTCACAAAACTTCACACCAAAGTTCCTATTGATAATATATAAAAAAATAAATATAAATATCAGAAAATAAAAGTCCTTGAGGCTTCCATAAACTTATACAAAATAAAAAATACCTAGAAACCCCAAAACACACTCTAACTCCTGAAACTAACCTACAAAGCAACATGCAAATAATTGAAGAAATCTAAATCTATTTAGCACGTGTAATCTTTGTACAAGATTATTCTCTAGTAATCTTATAGTTACCATCCTTAGAACAAATGAAAATACTTTGAATATTGTCCTTAGATCACTTGCAAACCTTGAATATCTCTACTCTCCACTAGTTTGACAACCACTGAAGATTAATCAAAGCTTGGATAAAAATATGCAAAAGTGAATGAATTGCAAAAGCCCAATTTTTTTCAATACATTTAACCCAAATACGAACCAAAATCGGTGCTAAAAATCCAATGCCAAGATTGGAAGGAATCTTGCATGTGAAGGAAATTATCATTTCAGGCAAATATAAAAAAGAATTGCCATAAGCAATCAATGAGTGGTCATAACTGTTACAAAGCCATTGGTTGTCGAAGTTGTCCCCAATGAAACTTCTAAAAACCAACACCAACATAATAGGAATTAATTTAATATTTATGATTTTGATAAATGTGGTTTGCATCAAAATAAATAAAGTATTAAATTAGTATTATTTTTCCTCGAATTGTTTTGAGACCTTGACTTACTATTTTTGGACGGTAGGACTTACTATATTTAGTAAGTTCTATTTTTGAAAAAATGGATATGACAAGTCCTCCCTTGCTAAAATTCTTTTTCCTCAATAAATCGTGAACATGTGGCTCCAAGATAATGGTGCCAAGTTGATCAATCATATCAAACTACATACCAAGACTTGATCCTATATTTATGTGATGGGGTTTCTTTCTCTCAAGCATCTTGAAAAATCCATCAAAAGTTTACTAGTTTTGTGTAATATTGTGGCCACAAAATTAAATGTGCAAACTTATATTCCATATTACTTATGTATTTGTACTATGCCTTGGAGCTTCCCCAATCAATAACCTCTTTCTTTTACCTTGTCCATTTGAAAGTGTATGCACACTGTCATAAGATAACTTAAACTAGGAACTCTTGTTACCTTTTACAATGATATAATTCTGATTTTTATATTGTATAGGAATGCTATATTAGTCCATTTATCTTCCAAAAATAACACACAAATTTTTGAAATAGTTACCTCTTTTACCTTTGAATTGTGAAGATACACCCTACTGAAATCATCACTAATTGTTTCATTCTTCATCTCATCTTGAAGGTTATTAGATGCAACTATAGAACCTGATCTATAATATTAGTGGTGCTATTGACAAACAACAATAATCATCATATAAAAGAAAATACAACACCATATCCCAAGAATTGACTCTACAATCAATAGTTCATTATTGTAGGAATTTGTGCCCCTTTTGTGCCCATTCAATAGCTTATATAGTTCATCCATTAAATTTTTTAAAATGATAGTGGTAAATATATCTATGATATATACTATTGTGTTAGAAAAATTACTACCATGATTCATACTTCCTCCTTGAATCATTTCCAAGACAAACTCTTTCTCATGTTCTTGCAATTCATTAAATGTCTTGGGTCTCTAGCTAGTAATGCATTGTCATTGGGAAAATTGCATAAAATACCCCTTAGGAATTTCATAATGGTACAATTATATTTTTAAATCATAATATTCTATGATAAAAACTATTAAACTTTCATAAAAGTGAGTTCACATTTTTAAAATAACTTCTTCATTGAGTCCAAAACTGCTAAAACATACATAGCTAAAAATCACACTAATAGGCTTATACTTTACCTCAACCTATGAGAGATCATTTTCAGCCTCATGGACTAATTCAGAAGTTCCAAATTATAGAAAGAATTTAATTCTATAGTAGCAACATTCATTAGTGATGCTTTGGGTACCTAGAAAACAAGAAACATCTCACTCTGATGGAAGACCATGCTCTCTCTAAACCTTTCACAAGCACATACTTGACACTCTTTACAATTCCATATGAACTATCAATAGTTAAGATATCATTGTCATTATCCACCATGATGGGAATACTCCAATTTTGAATATTGGTAGGAATATATAAAGTAGATTATATCTAGGATATTACACCAACAACTACATTTTTTAGTCCCCATTTTTGTTGCCCAAGATTCTCGTCATATTGAACCCAAAATTTTCCTGCTCTAAAGTAATCTATCTCCAATACATATGAACCACAAACCAAAGGATATTTTTATTTTTAAAATCATTATTGATAGATAAAATCTTACCATTCCTTGAAAAAATATTTTCCATATATTTGAATTTCTTGTGCTTAATACAATATTTGCATATTATCTTGTACACATGCTCTACAATAGAAACAATCTTGGAAACCCCCCTCCAGAACACATAATGCAACAAAGTTCATGGTCAAGTACATATTACAACCCCAAATAAACCTTAAAATATATTTTTCACATTTAAAAATTTCTTTTCTGTTATGCTCATCCAAGGAAGTCACCGGTATATTATCAAATCCTCTAGCATGACTATTTAGACTAATAATTATTAACAATGATATCCTTCTATTCTCACAATGCAAAAAACTACCTCCAAGTGCAACAATCAATGGCTATTCAAAAGTATAGTCATCAAATTCAACATTCTACCCATGATATAACAATTATAATGTTGACAAAATTGAGTGGCTATCATCAATGTGCCTTTTGTAAAATAGGTGGGTAGTAATGGATGGACTAAAAACTCTCCATAAGTAGTCATAAAATGTAAATATTTATTTTTCATGACTATGATTCCCATCATATTATTGAAAGAAATACTTGTGAATGTGATCATGTCAACTTGTATGCAAATGCACAAGATTGCAATGACATATTTCCCTTCCAGAGTAAAATTAAACTTATTTTATTTATAAATTATAAATATATTTTCGAAAGAGGAGGAAAATTCTAGGTATTTTGAAGAAACTGCAATTACAAGCTAGGTTATCATCTTGGGTGTTTTGGAAGGAAAACATATTTTTTTAATGGAGGATTGTTCACCCACGAAGAGGAAAATTCTAGGTATTTTGAAGAAATTACAATTACAAGGTAGGTTAGCATCTTGGGTGTTTTGCAAGAAAAACCATTTTTTTTAATGGAGGATTTTTCATCCACAAAGTCATTTTAGCTATTTGATATGGGAGCATGAGCCTTAGGTTAAAACCTCTTTGGCTAAGAGCCAAGATTGAGGGATATCCATTGTATTAAATTCATCCAGGGCACAATACCAACCTCATCCCCTATGGTGTCCAAGCCTTGCACTCAACAAGACTTGATTCATGGTGGGCTCATTAATAACCTTATATTTTGATGCAATAAGAACACTATTGAAAGAATTATATTTTGCTTTTTCTATTGTGTAAAACTTGAGTTGATTTGTCCTGAATAATTTTATTATTATGAATGCCAATGCCCTATATTTGTACAAAATATAATATCAGAGTTAAACAATGGAGCCTAATAGGAATTCACAAGTGTTTTCAAAGTTAATAATATGTTTCTATGAATAAAATTGTTAATAATTTTGAAGTCAGTTCTAGGTATTTTGAAAAAATTGCAATTAAAAGCTAGGTTAGCATCTTGGGTGTTTTGGAAGGAAAACATTTTTTTTTCATGGAGGATTTTTCATCCACAAATTCATTTTAGCTATTTGATACGGGAGGACAAACCTTAGGTTGAAACCTCTTTGGCTAAGAGCCAAGGATTGAGGGGTATCCATTCTATCAAATTTGCCCAGGGCACAATAACAACCTCATCCCTTATGTTGTGTGAGTCTTGCACTCAACAAGACTTGATTGTGGTGGGCTCATTAATAACCTTATATTTTGATGCAATAAGAACATTATTGAAATAATTATATTTTTCTTTTTCTATTGTGTAAAACTTGGATTGGTTTATCTTGAACAATTTTATTATTCTGAATGCCAATGCCCTATATTTGTACAAGATATAATATTAGAGATAAACAATAGAGCCTAATAGGAATTCACAAGTGTTTTTGAAGTTAATAATATATTTTTATGAATAGAATTGTTAAAAATTTTGAAGAAATTGCAATTACAAGATAGGTTAGCATCTTGGGTGTTTTGGAAGGAAAACATTTTTTTTTAATGGAAGATTTTTCATCCACAAAGTCATTTAGCTATTTGATATGGGAGCGCGAGCCTTAGGCCAAAACCTCTTTGGCTAAGAGCCAAGGATCGAGGAGTATTTGTTCTATCAAATTCGCCCCGGGCACAATACCAACCTCATCCCTTATGTTGTCCAAGCCTTGCACTCAATAAGACTTGATCCATGGTGGGATCATTAATAACCTTATATTTTAATGCAATAAGAATAGTATTGAAAGAACTATATTTTTCTTTTTCTATTGTGTAAAACTTGGGTTGGTTTATCCTCAACAAATCTATCATTCTGAATGCCAATGCCCTATATTTGTACAAAAAAAATATAATGGCCTCTAATGCATTGTAATTACATTCTAGATATTATAATATTAAAATTTATTGTATTTATAAATTTTAAATATATTTTTAAAAGAGGAGGAAAATTCTAGGTATTTTGAAGAAATTACAATTACAGTTTAGGTTAGCATCTTGAGTGTTTTGGAAGGAAAACATTTTTTTTTTAATGGAGGATTTTTCATCCACAAAGTCATTTTAGCCATTTGATATATTTGCATGAGCCAAGAGTAAACTTTAACTTATTGTATTTATAAATTTAAATAAATAATCAAAGGAAGTCAACCATCCCATCTCTCCAATCATATCAATTTATTTTCATCCTTGATCTTCATTTAATACTTGATGATCCTCGTTGATAATCAATTTTAATTCATTACCCAACTTAGAGAGAAAAACTTCATAACTCCTTGTATGATTTAAAAATGCACTACATGAAACCTTAAGATAAATAAGAATAAAATCATTGCCATTTGTGATTACCAAACCTTTTTCTTTCCTAACTACTTAAACCCATTAACTAAGGTTGCTTTAAACATGACCTGGTACTCCACAGCGAGACGTTTCTCCCCAAACTTGGTTTTTTCCTCATCATTCTCTTTTTGCAACTCCCTATTTGTAGCACCAAAATCCCATATGTAGAAACAATTTGAAACTTGAAACAAGGACTCATTATATCTTATCTTTGGATTACCAACTAAGAATCCACCCTCTTTTGTGGTACTAAAATTCTATAAACATCACCACGCTTACATTGCGCTATTTTGGAATTGAAATTCACATGCTCATCCTCCTTTGCCATAAGATACATTCTTGAGATATTATCAACACATCCTTTTATGGGCCTATTAATGAGCCTAAAAGGGTTAATCATTTGATAGGTGGTGCAAGATTAACAAACTCAAAACCTCTGGATCAAGGTGAATTTCGATGGCGCAGCAAAAGGGAACCGAAGACCTACCAGCGCGGGTTGTATAGCTAGGGATCGTGAAGGTAGATGTATGCAAGATATTGTGAGGGCAAAACTAAAGAGATAGAAAATACAAAACTAACAATGAAGCAAACACATTTTTCAACCACACTCAAGATTAGGATGTTAAAAAGTAAATGATAAATAGTTAAGAAGAAAACTCTAGATTATTCCTTTGATTTGATAGTCCTCCGATTCGATGTGTGTTCTCTATGCGATAAATGCTCGATCTCATTCCATGATGGTAAATACAAGATGCAGATTAAGCTAAAATGGGATGCAAATATGTATGCTAAATGGATATGGATGTGCAAAAGGTGAGTGAACAATTATTATTACAATGGTATGAAAATGAGAGTGGATGGATTGTGAAGGAAAATGAGGGGATTAAATAGGCCAGGCTGGGAGAGGAAGAGGCATGAAAATGAGACACTTGTCCCTAAAAAGGGCAAGTGTCATGGATAGAAATGACATGTGTCCTTAAAAAAGGATGTGTGTCATGGGGAGGGGTGACATGTGTCCTTGAGGACACATGCTTATTTGGGAGAGAGACACCCAAATAGGAAGTTTCTATTCCAAAAATTAAGATATTCCCACATATTAGGAATTTTGAGATATTTTGGGAATGTGCACACATATGATGAAGGCAAGGGGATAAGGTTGACTAAAACTTGTGGTTAGATAGGTGGATTAAGTTAGAGGAAGAGTTAAATGAGGGTTAGAGATAGGAGACATGTGGGAAAATAGAATTAATTAATTTAAATAATTAATTCTATGAGGAAATTAAGAGAAAAATTCAAAATAAAGTAAATAATAAAATTATGCATTTGATATATTTAATAGAAGAAAGGGTCAAATTTAATTAATTGATTGATTTATGATTATCAAATAATTAATTAAAAGGGGATTATAGTGTAATTAATATAAATAATTAGCTAGAACGAAGGAGTACTAATTAATTAAATAATGTGTAATTATTTAATTAAAGGCACCCGAGATAACTAAATTCAATTAATTAAATTAATCAAATTTAGGGGTCTATAGTTTATAGCCAGAGATAGTCAAAGAATTGGCTGGGGCTCTAATAATGAAACAGAGGAAATGGCTGCTCTTATGGCAGTTCGTATGGCGAAAAAGTTGAATGTGGAAAACCTTCATCTGGAAGGTAATTCACAAATTATTGTGAATGTAATATCAAAAGGGATGACAGACAATTGGAAAGTTGATAAGGTCATTCAAATGATCATCCGAAGCTTGGTTGACTTTAATAATTTCAAGGTATCCCATGTTTTAAGGGAGGCAAATAAAGAAGTCGATTTACAAGCCATTTTGACTTTCTCATTCCAGGTCGGTGAAATCAAGTGGCAATACTTGGAGATTGACGTGTCAAATGAGATGGCCTAAAACATTAGCGACCATTTTGAATTTAAATTTGGGCATGTTAGAGATGTTGCAATTCAGGAAATTTCAAGGAAGGTGGTCATAAATGAAGGTGGTAGAATGAACTCGAGAGAAAATGTGCATTTATGGATGGTAAAGATTTGAGGGCATTTATGCTAGCTTGAGGGAGAAATGACTTCTCACATATGTGAAATGTTAAGGTGTGATACTGAAACAAGGAAGGACAACACACTTGGTACAAGATGGATAGACAAAATGCAGGCAAATTTTTCCTTCCAGACTACAAAACCAATGGTTTCTGTAATACCCTAAAAATGGTCATCTAAACCATGAGCCCCTAATATCGACAACATCACCAAGGTCCTAACCAAAGGCAATTAAAATAAATCTTGAGCACACAATTAATTTCTTAAATCATCAATGTCACAAAATAAATCAACCAATATTAATTAATATTTATTTAATTAATAAATCATTCCAAGTAAATCATTTAAAAAAATTATCTTATTCATTTTAATTAAATATCTTTTGCATATTTAATTAAATAAATCAATTTGCCATTAAATCATCAAAAAGAGGAATTAATTCGAAAAAAAAATAAATTAAAAATTGAGAAAAGAAATCAAATGGAGATAATCTTGAAAAACAAATTAAAAGTTGATAAATAATCTCAAAGAAAGCAATTCAAACAATTAAATATTAAAATTGAATGAAATAGAGAATAAATCGATTTTTTTTAATTTTATCTTAATTTTAGTTCAATTTCTTTTAAAACTGAGAAAAGCTGTCAATCACATCAAATCACTTGGATTGTGCTTCCTCTTGGAAAATCTCGACCTTCCATCATCATTTGATCTCACTTTGGTTTCTTTCTGAATTTTCTATACATTCAGGCTCTCATCTCTCATTTTGTTGTCCTCGATTTCAGTACGGCCAAAATCGTGAGGCAACCCTACGAAACTGGTCCATTTCGTACCTTACGACCTTCGAGAGAGCTTGATCGACTCCGTTGGTTAGCTCGTTTAGCTTCTTGCTTTTCATTTTTAGTGTTTTCTAAGTTTTTCAAAGTTTGCAGTTTTACCTGTAGTTCTGACTTTAAAGTCTGACCTGCAAGGTCTTTCTTTGCAAAGTTTTTTGCACATCGGACTTTAAAGTCCGGTGTGCACATGTTTGGTTTTTAGCTTGTAGCCCGAACTTTAAAGTCTGACCTGCAGGTAGTCTTCCCCTACAGTTCGGACTTTAAAGTCCGAACTGCAAACTGTTTGGCTAGAGAGTGCATGTCGGACTTTAAAGTCCGACTTGCAAGGGTTTTAAAGTCCGACATGCACTGCGAGTTAGCAATTAATGCAACATTTATTGTTAATTAAAGGGTTTATTTAGTTAATTTTGCGTTTCATTTCTTCATTATTGCTTGTGTTTTAAGCTTCTTCTTTGCGCATCTTCCTCCGTTTTTGCTCGCCACTTTGAAGATTTGATCGCATCACCGTCAAATTTTTCAATCATTTGTGGCAGAGAAGGTAGGGTTTTGTGTTTTCATTTCGATTTTTTCTTCTTGTTTGCATTTTTCTTTTCCGCCTTTTTTTGTTTTTGTTTTGCTTTTGCTTGTTGTTTTAAGAGGGCAATTAGACTTTAAACTCTGATTGCCCTCCTAGTTTTATTCTTCTCCAACCTGCATGATGGGGTCTGAAACCCGATCTACAACTGTATGGAAACCTCTGCATATCAGATTTTAACGTTTGATATGCAGGATGGAAACCTCTGCATCTCTTTGATCTTGCAATAGCAAATCACTTTGATCTGAATACAAGACAAGTGAAGGACGCAAATCAAAATGTCATCATAACTTTGGATAGTGTATTTTTCAATAGTGTCTTCAAAGGCTCTCTAGTTGAAGAGGTAGCTAACATTTCTCAAGAGAGTGCTCAAGAGTACTATGAGAAAAATGAAGTTAAATGCAAGAAAGTGGTCAATATTGTGTACCTCTTTGCTGCAAGAAATTCTACTACCTCACGATGGGCCAAGTCCTTCCATAGGAGTGACTTCAATGAGGAATACAAGGACATGGTCAACATGTTGTCAAGAGTGAAGGGGCTAAAAGACTCTCATTACTTTCAAACCTAGATGTGTTACTACATGAATATAATTAGGAAAGGGGTTGCAAGAATTGAGTGGGGTGAACAGATCAACGATGCGCTCTGTGCTCAATTGAAGGAGGTCAAAGTAACACTGAAATTTTACATGAGATCTTACTTGGTTTATGCAGTTGCTTCTATGAGGCAATATCTCAGTTTATCTACCAAGGGTGATAGGAGATTGGTGCCTATCTGGGAGTATTATGATCAACTTACCATCAAGAATCAAGGTAGCCACTTCAGAAGAGTTAATGATGCCTTCTTTTCTGTATGGAAGTGCATGTTTGATAAGAGCCCACAGAAGAAGAGATTATCAGAGGCTTCTTATAACAGGGTATCTCACTTCGGATGTGTTTTCCTTCAATTCCCTGCATTCAATTACATCCAGATTGGGTGTTTCTCAGGTGAGCCTTTTATTCTACCAAGGTTTCCTTCTGATAAGATCATTCTCATGGAGTTGTGTAGACAAGTAATTTATGAGCATGAAAAGCAATCACAAGCACATAAGACTGGGTTGAATTTCCCAGAGTCAATCGGCAGGTACTCAGTCCTAACCAACCCTAAAGCCAAGAACATGGAGGAAGAAATACAATGGAATACTATGAGAAGATTCAAGGCACAAAACAATTTTGACTTTCGTGGCATAAAGAACAAACTCGAGAGGAATTATACCCATGTCTATAGGTTTGAAGATGTATGGGCAGACTGTCAAAATGATGAAGATATAAGAAGGATGGATTTTAGTCGACTTACACTTGAACAAATTGAAAATTTGGACTTAGCAAAGATCCCAATGACCATGGAAGACACGAATGACATAATAGACCCTGTCTATTATGAGAAGAAGATAGTTGATTCTCCACTCCCTCCAGTGCAATGGTCAAAGAAGGAAAGCAAATCCATCACTCAAAGGATTGCTCCCATCCTGGCAAACACCAATGCTTGGCTGATAAAGAAGAATCTTAGGATGAAACAACTACCTGCTAGTTCTGGGGATGACGATAATAGTGATGGCCCGTTTGGTAAGTCGGCTACAGCTAAGACAAGAACAAAGAGTAGGCAGATCCACAAGCACTATCCTTAGCCCCCATAGTACAATCTAAGGAGAAAGGGCCCAAAATTAAATTTACAATTAAAGGGTCCAAGAAGGGAGAGTCATCATCAACAGTGCAGGGGACAATCACGAATGAGCCAGAACAACCGCCTGCCATTGAAATTGAAAAAGAGAAGGGAATTGCAGAGGGTAAAATTCCTCAACAAGAGGAAGCACAGGTTGAAGAAACATCACATCCAGATGGAGTTGATGCCCAGATCACTTCATAGGTACCGACTCATTATGAGGTGATCATCCACTCTATTGATTTTGACTCTGACCGGGAGGATGAGGATTTTCAAGATGGGGATCTAAGTATGGGCATGGAGCAGTCAGAGGCTACTCAACAGTTTTTCACACTAACCAATTTCTCCAATTTGGATGATTTTCCTTCATCCACCATTGAATCTACGATGCTGGATTTTAATGAAGCCTTGGAAGGGGCACTTGAAGAACAATCTACAGTGAACTTACCTGTTACTACAATCACAACAGAAATTCCACCATTGGTAAGTACTGAGGTTGCATCCACAATGCCTTCAATTCTCCCATCTATAACTAAAGAGATGTCAGCAGCAGCAACTGTCGCAACATCGACAGGTATCCCACAAGATACTTCAACATTGATGCCATCAGCAACACTCATAACTACTCCGAGCTCCAGTCAACCTGCTCCCGAAATCATAACTGAAGATCAACAAGGAGCTACTACTCCATCATCCAATCCATAATTACCACCTTGGATGGAAGTAGTGGCCCCTAAGAGGGAAAAACAAGAAATTTCTCTAGATGAGTTTAATTTTGAGCAGTTGGTTCCTCTGAAACCTAAGGGAACAAAGAAGCCAAAGATGGTATCTCAGGTGCTAGTAGACCCGACTTCTAAGAGAAAGTATGTTGAGGTCATGGTACCATCATCAGATAAAGATAAAGGCAACATACGACCTAAGGATTACACCATGCAAACCATAGAGCTCGGGGTGGAAACACATGAGAGTGTTAAGTTGGATTCCTAGACAACTTTTGACTCTTTGTTAAGGAGATTTGATCAGGAGAGGGATGAGAAGAATGAATTGAAGCAGAAGTGTGAACAACTGACCAATGTTCTTCTGAAGGTCACACAATCTTCTCAAGAAATTAAGCCCATAGGATCATCAATGGACACCGAAGCTCTAAAGAATATTGAATAGGTAGGAACCAAGGGCTGAGTGATGGATGAGTGGATTTCACGGCTAAGATCGGAAGGCTCTCATCTTCTAAGTTCAATAGTTGGACTATTGGCAGATCTTGAAGTAATCCAAAGTCAAATGCAAGGACTCAAAACTTCATTATCACAGGAGATTGAAGAAGTTGAGAAAAGTACAACCCTTTGGAGTAAGATGGAGGACTTCAGGATAGATGTCCTTGTTGAAAATAAGGTAATTCCTACAAGGAAAAATTATATCCAGGCTTTGTCATTATTGTCTCATAAGCAAGAGACAATAAGGTTGATGATTGCGGAGCTGAACCGAGAGAAGAAGGAAGGTGATGACGAGATTGATCTCATTTTTGCCAAAGTTGTCGATCTTCCCTGTTATTTGTATGATGGCAATCAGAATCTCGTTACTGGTGAAGCTATCGCACAATAATTCCTTTCTCTAATGGATCACTGCACAGGATAAGATTTCTCACTTGACACATTTGATAAGTTACTGGAGATTTAGGTCAGTTTTGAAGTCCTTGCATCCATGCTGAAGGATGTAAAAAAGAAACAGGTAAAGATTGAAGATGCGATCTCTCGTGTTCATGTGATCACAAGTTCTACCCCAATGTCAGATGAAGCAGAGATGAAAGCCATCCTGACTAAGTTCGAAGAGTTCCATAAATCGAACGAGGAGGAGAAAGATGAATAAAGCGTCCCCTTTAACTTTTTCTTTTTATGTAGTTGCATCATTAGATGTTGTTAGTTTTCTTGGAGCTACACATTTTCCTTATGTTGTAGTTGTAGTAAAGTGGGACTATGCAGTTGAATTAGTCAATTATGTCCACATTTTTCTCTATTCTTTTCCTATTTAAGGAGGACCTCATTTGTAAATATTTATCTTTTATACATGCTTAGCAAAACTCTGCTGAAATTTTGTGCCAAATAAGACTTTGAGCTTTTTGGATGTAAAATTGGATTCAAAGTAATATAAGAAAGCAATCCATTGGACCTCAACTTTGAGTGAGTAGAATATTGTGGTTGTGATTGGAATTACTCCTATGTTTAGTTCTCACAATTGTTCTTATATATATTAGAATCTTGTTGGCAAATTTGTCTATGTTATTGAAAGAGGTTTCCAAATGTGTTGAGTAGACTTTGAGCTAACAAAATAGTTGGGAAATCTTCTGATAAATTAAGTAATTAGTGGTAGGCTTTGTATTACCGCAGTTAATTTTAGTTTAAAAGATTATGAATTCATACTTGAAGACTTTGAGCTGCGAGTTAAATTTCTAACTTTTTGTAATAATCAGTTTGAGTTAGTATTACATTCAAGAGAGATTTTGTGCTACTTGATTGTAAGTTTTAACGTAAGTTGTTAGATTCATTGTTCTTTTCTTTAAGTATCTAAAACGATAGAGAAATTGTAACAAGGTAGAGGGAGAATACATAGACTCTGAAAAAAGAGAGTTATATGCCCAATATCAACCTACAAATTTTGATTTCGCATTAATTAGAGAAAAAATTTCAAAGGGAACCTCCCCTTGATGAGAAGAGAGATTAATTTCTCAACATAGTTGTGTGTGAATTATATATTTTGCCATTGGTACGCTGGTGACAAAATATTCACCCAACACATTCAAAAATCCTGGAGAATATATTGTTATTATGTTGTTTTTGCTCTAGGTTCATTGAGAATTTGTATTGAGATATTACATATTAGTTATTTCATATTGCTTAAATAATTTAGCTTAAATATTCATATATTGCTTAAATCATGTTAGATTAATCTCGCATATCTAGCTTAAATCTTGCATCCATTTAGCTCATATTCATGCTCATATAGATTTAAAAATCCTTCGTTTAGTTGTTGTCTAGTCACTGGATAGCTTAGCAATCTAAGAGCAATCTAAACTCGCATATACTAGAAGGAAATGGGTCGTTTTGTAATGGTTTATTATTCATTGATTATTGATTTACTAACCATGTATCTAATGACTTAATTAAAGTGTTGTGTATTCCAAATACAGATACAGGTCCACTTTTCACACACACATTTTTTGCGCCCACCGTGGGGCAGAAGACTACTTTTTTTCGGCCTCAAAATCACTTTTTTCTACCCTACAGGTCTTGTCTATACAATCTCTGCTAAATATCATACGAGTGGTATTACTGCATCGTACGACATTCTATCAAGATCTATGTTTTATCGTACGGATCAAGAAAGGGGCTTGTACGAATTTCTACTCCGAATATTTGATGTTGTACTTTGTCATTTTATGCTAAGTTCTAACTTGTACGAGAAAAGGCTTTTGTCATTTTCTTCTATGAGAATTGTCGTACGATTCTATATTTTGTTGGGTTAAAACAAGTTTCATTCTTCAGGTTTTCTGTTCAATTTTGATTACACTGACGCTAACCCCGAATTGTCTTCTATCTACCTAAGATTTTCACAACCTAACCAGTTTCTTGCAAGACGCTTGTCAAAGAATTTATCAATCAAACATATGCCTGTCAAAGAATAAAAACAACATGACTACTGATGCATTGTTTTTTCAGGTTGCCTAAAGAGAATCAACTAAACATCGTGTATTCTTTAAATTCATTTTTAGGCACCTAAATTGCTATCTGGTTAAAGAACAGATCTGTATTTCGTATTTTAAGAAAATTCTGAGAGGCAGGAGAGTATGCTCTTGTCTGTATAGACAATAAAAAATCCAGACCCTTGAGGCGTTTTCTTTAAGTTTGAGATTTGTATATCTTTAGCGGGCCTACCCTCCCGAGGAGCTAATAACTCTATAGCCATTACGACCGGTGAGAGGGGAACGACCCAAGTGGGAACGACTAAATGCCAAGTACTCCAACCCACTATAAAACAAATGTGATTGATGAAAATCAAGTCAACGACAGTGCTCGGGAATAGCTCTCCTATGTACCTTTGGGTATATTAAACCTTGGTTTTCAAGGTTGGGAGACCTCTTAATTGAGTTTATACCTCGACGCGCTGAACAGACCCCTTACTAGTTCCAATTCAAATTAGAAGCTACTCGGTTCACCTCTGAAAGGTTGATAATCTTTGTGCAAGAGAGACAGTAACTCTCGCAAGACACTTGCCATATCGTGCCCCCATTAGCATTTGGAGTCGGCTAATACAACGTTGAGAATCCATTGCGTGAGACTTAGAGGCCGTATTTTGATTAGCTATTGGGTGTGTACCTAAGTCAACAAACAAAGGTTTTCTTCTCTAAGCCAACTTCCATAGGGTTTGCATGCTGTGATTGGAATTATTATTTTTATTAGGTGTTTTTTGTGTTTTCATCCCTGAAACTGAAACTGGAATACCAAAAATGGAGAAAATAATACCAAATAACTTAGTGATAAACTCTGTGAGTGTCAAAAACTAGTCCTTGTCAGTCAACGAAAACTCAGTCTACCTCAAAACTAGTCATAGTCAGTCATTGAAAACTCAGAATTTAACCTCTGTCCAGACACAGTCGTACGATTCTTCTAATTTATCGTCCTGTTTCATTTTTTGTCGTACGATATTCCATCAGTCTTAACAATCTGTCGTTTTAGCCTCCATCCTATGTCGTACGAGCCTTGATTATTTGTCATCTAGTTCTGAGAATTGTCATTTCATCCTGAATCCTACGTTGTATGATAAACCTTTGCATTTAACAGTTTGTCATTTCAGACATACCCATCTGTCGTACGGTCTTAGGTAGCAACTCGTACGAAACAGTATTGTCATTTTCTTGAAGCTATTACATTGTCGTCTGGTCTTGTAAAACTTGTACGAATCCCTGATTTTGTCAGTCCAAAATAGTCAAACTTGCCTAAAATAGTCTATAGCGAGCCTAAAACTAGTTATCATCCTCCTAAGCATAAACAACCTTGATAGTGTACCCCTGCCGTTGCGTTGCACAATTTTGTCGATCATCTCTAAGTTAGTTCAAACAACATCTTATCAAACCTAAGTTAACTTAGATAATGTCTTACACATGATATATCATTCCTGAAACCAGACCAGATCTTAGTTACTTCACTCAATTACTACGTTAAACAAACAACTAGCTACAATTTGATCTTGACTTTTGCAACACATCTAGCTCTCGGTCCCGTCGGTTGTAATGCCCATTCAAACCATAAGTTCTCGCAGCAAAACAAACAAAGGAAAAGAAACACCCTTTTCATTAAATGACAATCCATTTTTGTAGAAAACCTTGTCCCAAATAGACCGTCATCATCACAAACACCAATTTATGATCTACCAATCTTTGGTCAACCCCTATCTCCCACCATGTCTAGAGAAAGGCAGGAAAAACAAGCTACTAAACACAAAACTTATGACAATATCAGTATCCATGATACCAACAGTGATTCCTCATCAAGTGAATCTGAAGCCTCTGAACCTCCAGAAAAAAATATTCATAAATGTCAAAAGAATAAAGATTTCTGAAAAATGATGAAGGTTATCATGGCTAGAGAAAAATAACTATTTTCTAGAACTAGCAAAACAAGGTGCTAAGCTTCCTACTAGTTATGATGTGGAGACCCTCATCACTAAAGAGGAAGAGACACCATTGGGAATGCTAAAAAAACAACTACAAGTGTTACAAACTGAGATCACAGAACTGAAAAACAAAGATAAATCACCAAAACAATATTCTCTAGACACAATATGCCCATTCCCATTTGACAAAAACCTTTACATGCCTCCATTTCCCTCGAACGTAGAAATTCCTAAGTTTGACAAATATGATGGGAATACAGATCCTCAAGATCATATAAAAGAATTTTGTGCTTTATGTATGGAGTTCATGCACGACCAAATGTATCTCACGACCAAATGTATCTCATGCACCTTTTCCCGAGAAGTTTAGGGGGGCAAGCTATGGAATGGTTCTCAAGTCTACCTATGGGAATAAAAACTTTTGAAGAATTAATCCAACTATTTCTACAACAATACTCCTATAACATTCTTCACCTAGTCACTATGATAGAGCTTTGCAATACCAAACAAAAAACAGGAGAACCCTTTCTCACTTTTCTCCAATGATGAACAAGGAGATTTCTCAAAATCCAAGGGAGGTGCTAGAGTCAATTATACTTGATAAGTTGATACTTTGTCATATTTTTACCATCAAAACTCTTAGGTTTTTGACATCTTTTGGGTTGCATTGTGGTAGTAAAGTATTTTAAAATGACTATATGTATTCCATGTGTTAAACTTGAACTTATGAAATCATGTTTGAACTTTGTCGGTCTATTCCTGCACCCATGCCATTTTATTCTTGCAGCCAAGTGATTTGTTCCTATTGTTATGCGGATTATTTGGGATAATGTCATATGTGAGTTAATGAATGTATTAATTAAGTAAAATACGTATGCATGTCCTTGTATGTTGTTTTTGTTTAGTGCAGATAATAAATGATGTCACGGTGGATGTTCTCCTTTCGTGCCTAAGGAATGAAGAATCATGTATGAGATAACTAGGGATCAAACCGAAGAGGAGCCAAGCGAGCGCAAGATATGGCATAACCGGAGCAGCCATAAATCACTATGGGAGTTTAACTTTAGTGGGCATTGAATTCACAAAATATCACTACGACGTGCAAAGACTGTGGTTCGGTTTAGATCCACGTTTCCTGCAGCCAAGCTCTAGTTATCTTCTTCATCTGTTAATCATCTGCCTCTTCTACTGGGCATGATTTGAAGTGTCCATTGTAGTTGAACTTTGCTTTATAATAAGCTCTTCCTTTTTCTTAGAGGTTAGATAGAATAGAAAGGAATAGAGCAGAGAATTTTGACAAACATTCTAGAGTTTTTCTTTTAGAACATGTAATCATTTTCAGGAAGAAATGAATGAAAAATATGTTGTTATGATCTATTAAAAGTATTTTGCTAGAAGCTTGATATCACTCATCCAAGGGGGCCCACTTGGTGAGTGATCCCATGTTTATGTTCATTGAAATTATTTCTTCTTTAGTTGCAGTAGAAGTTCATGCCTAGATTGTTCCTGCAGCCACTGGAAATAGATCCACTGACTGTTCCTGCAGCCAAGCCAGAATAGAGTGATTTATGTTATTTACATTAGATCATTCCAGCATAGTTTTTATTAGTTTTCATGTAGCCTTCTATGATTTCCATTCTTGCTTTTCCTTTCTGCATAATGTTAGTTACTGCAACAATGTAGAATAGCCATTGAAGGAGCTTAGTGCATATATAGTGCAGAACCATTTCAAGTTTTACGTCCCTGGGTTGATAACTAAATGAACAATAGCCATGAAAATAGCAACTTTACTAGATGAATGTCCAAACTTCATATTGAGATTTCAATTAGAGTTATTATTATTATAGTTGGAGTAATCATTTTCGGTGTTGTTGCCGGGGATGGTGTCAAACTAAGAACCTTTTATGGTTATTATAGTTTCTAGTTAATTGGTTGAAAATTTCATGAATCTGCATGCATAATAGAAGAAGAGACCCCAGAGGTATATTTCTGCCCACTCATCCTAATCATGCAGAAGATAATTTCCCAGATATAAATCCTTTTGCTGAACTTTACCAAGCCCCACAAAATTTGAATCACCCTGAATTTGAATTTCTGGAAGGTAGTCTTCAGTTCCTTTTGGGTCCACAAGAAGAAGAATTTCCTATAGTAACAACCCCCACAAGTCCAATGCAAGGGAACCCTCCTCCTCGTGGGAATAATCCATCACCACCATCAGGTCCAACGTTTGAGTTTCTCATCTCTGATCGACATGATAATGCTAACCTCAAGAACATTCCAGCATCTTCACTCCCTAAATTCTATGGGTTGGTGACAGAGGATCTGGATACATTTCTGTTTGAGTTTGATGTTCTCTGTAGGAGTTTTGACTATACTATAGATGCCCATAGACTCAAAATTTTTCCTGCCACTTTGAAGGAGTCATCCTTGAGATGGTTTATGAGCTTGGGTAGTAGCACAATCAACACATGGGATGAGATGAAATGGTTGTTTCTTGCAAAATACAAAGATTATTGTAGAGGCATTGATCGTCATGGGGATGATATCTTTAGAATGACACAAACTGAAGATGAGAGTCTTGAAGATTATCTGAAAAGGTGTTTGTTTGGTGTCAAGAAGTCCAAGCATAGTACTTTGAATGAAGATTCCTTCAAATTGATATTTTTGAGGGGTATCAGTGTTGAATGCACCGATTCCTTAGATCTTATGGGAGGAGGTGACATTACACAATCTACTTGGGCTGAAATAGGACAAATTTGCAAGAAGTATTCCAGATCTACATCTAAGAAGAATAGGAGATTTAAGCCAAGGGCGCCATTATCAGCATCTGGAACTCGAGTTTCTAGATTGGAACTTAGTCATCTGTTAAAGGACTTCAAGGAGGACATTATAAACAATATGGCTACCCAGTTGGATACATTGGTAGCTAAGAAGAAGCATGAGGAAGCTGATGCATTCCTTGCAGAATTCTGTCCTCGTTGTAAATAGCGGAAGAAATATTGCAGATGTAAGATGGTTGCAAACGTGGAAGTACCTGACTTCAAACCAGTTCAAGGTGAGGATGAGCAAGTCTTCTATGTTGCTCAAAGAAGACCAAATTTTTAAAGACAGGGTATGCCACTCGATCCACTTTCTTTTTCTGGTTATAGTGGTATTTCTTATGCACCAAATAACCAATGGCAACCACAGCATTCTCAAAATTTTGGTAACTATCCCCATTGGTATGGGTCACAAGGCCAAGGGCAACATTTTGCTAATCAAGTTCCATAGTGGCAACAGCCACAGGGGAACTGGTATCCACCTCAGGGTCAAGGGAACCAGTTTCAAGGGAATTGACAACCTATCTCTTAATGGAGGGGAAACCAATCATGGCCAGCCCAATCTTCTGGATATCAGCCTCCTATTCAGCAGCCACAACGTCCTGCTTTAATGCCTCCTCCTGCAGCTACTGCTGCACTGCCTAAACCAACACAGTTGCCTACTCAACCGTTGCCAAATCCAAATATCAAATCTCAACAACAACAAGCTTATTCAACTGATGTTAATCAGTACCCACCCTATTCCTTATCACTAGATGACATACACTTCCGATCTGGAACAACTTTACCTAATCCCTCTCATCCAGTTATCACTGAGGTATAGGAGGAGCAAGAAATCTCTAATTCAACAGATACAATACCCCAGAGTCAAATATCGCCACCATTTCCCCATGGATTGCAAGACAAAGAAGTTCCCATTGAACAACAACAAAGCTTTGATATTATTGATCAACTGAAGCACATTTGTGTTAAAATTCCATTGTTGCAAGCAATAAAGTATGCGCCTATATATGGTAAGGCATTGAGAGAGGCATGCCTAAAGAAACCTAACAAGAAGAAAAAGGATCCACAAATAGTGCATGTTATGGGTCAATTGGTTGATATTATGTTAGGTAAAATTACAATTCCAAAGTATTCTGATCCAGGTAGTCCTGTTGTGAGTATAGTCATTAATGGTAGTCAAATAAAGAATGTTTTGATTGATTTAGGGGAAATCATTAATGTAATGACAAGGGAATTAATGAAACATCTAGAGATCAATAGTTTAAGGGCTACACCCACAGTTCTCCAACTTGTTGATGGCTCTATAGTGAGACCTGACGGTACCATAGAGGATGTAGTAGTTATTCTGAATTCCTCGGAATATCCTGCAAACTTTATGATTCTATCTCCAAAAGCAACATTGGGAGGATATCCGATCATTTTGGGTAGACCTTGGCTTGCCATAGGCAATGCATATATTGGGTGTAGATCAGGAGACATGACTATTTCAGATGGGAGTTCTACAAAAACATTAGCCTTGTATTCTCCAACACAACCACAACTTGAGCAACAACAAGCTGTTTGGCCTATCTTGGGGGAGGAATCTGAAGAAATTGACTCTATTAATCACCTTATGATGATTAATCGAGGACCACTCATGCAGTTATATGATGAGGAATCAATTTTTTATAAAATACCGATAAATGAATTTATAGAAGAGCAAAAATTTCAGGAATTGGTTCTGAATATTGCAGGTTTGGACTTTCCTGCAGCCACTGATATTTTGCATACTCTGTTGCCGCAGGAATTATCTTTTTCTCATTTTTCTGATATAAACTAGATTGATCTTACTATTAAGATAGAGGTGCAATTGAATAAATATTTGAATATCAATATAGATCTATCAGATACTCAAAAGGAGGGCTTTGTAAACTTGCTAAAACTCCATAAAAATGCTTTTGCATGGGATTACAAGGATATGAGTGGGATTGATCCAGCAGTTTGTACTCACCATATTTACATAACGGATAAGTGTTGCCCACTTAGACAACCTCAAAGAAGAGTCAATCTTACCTTGAAGGAGATAGTTAAAGAAGAATTACAAAAATTGTTGAAAGTTGGGTTTATCTATCCTATCTCTGACAGTTAATGAGTATCACCTCTAGTGATAGTGCCTAAAAAAGGAGGCAAATGGAGGGTATGTGTTGATTATAGAGCTCTGAATTTAGCAACAAGAAAAGATCATTTTCCATTGCCATTTATGGATCACGTATTAGATTCTCTTGCTGGTAAGAGATATTTTTCATTCCTTGATGGATTTAGTAGCTACAATCAGATACAGATAGCCCTAGAGGATCAAGAGAAGACAACATATACTTGCCCATGGGGCACGTATGCATATTTTGTTCTTCCTTTTGGGTTGTGTAATACTCCAGCCACTTTTCAAAGAGCAGTGATCAATATTTTTTCTGATATTTCTCAAGATATTATAGAAATTTACATGGATGACTTCACAACTTATGGTTCTGAATTTGATCAAGCATTGGGTGATTTGAAGAAAGTTTTGCAGCGATGTGAAGACTACAATTTGTCTTTAAACAGTGAGAAGTGTTTTATCATGATGGAAGAAGGAATAGTCCTTGGTCATCATATATCTGTACAAGGCATACAGGTGGATCCAACAAAGATTGAGGTCATTCAGCATATTAATGACCCTGTGAAGCAAAAAGATGTGAGAAGTTTTCTTGGTCATGCTGGATACTATAGAAGGTTTATCAAAGATTTTAGTAAAATTGCAAGTCCCTTATATTCGCTGCTTACCAAAGATGCAGAATTTAAATACACCCCAACATGCAATGAAGCTTTCTTAAAGCTTAAGCATGCTTTGACTCAAGCACCAGTTCTTAAGGGGCCAAATTGGTCTTTACCATTCCAAATCCATACAGATGCATTTGATTATGCAATAGGAGCAGTGCTAGGCCAAAGAATTGACAAATTGGAAAATGCAATATATTTTATTAGTAAGAATTTGTAGGGACCTGAATTGAATTACACAGTTACTGAAAAGGAAATGCTAGCTGTCATATATGCACTTAACAAATTTAGACATTATATCACAGGGTATCCCATATTTGTGTATACAGATCATACTGCAATTAGATATCTCATGAATAAGCCATCAATCATTGGTAGATTAGCTCGTTGGTTATTATTGATGCAAGAATTTGATATCACAGTTGTTGATAAGCCAGGGAAGTCTAATGTGGTTGCAAATTATCTTTCACGTCTTCAATTGCAAGAAGATTCTACAATAATAGATGACACTTTTCCAGATGAACATCTGTTTCTCATACAGGCTCACACTCCTTGGTATGCTGATATTGCCAACTATCTAACTACAACTAAGATGCCAATTTATTTCTCTCCTAAGGAAAAAAGGTTGCTAGTTGAAAAAAGTTTTAACTTTTCATGGATTGTTGATTGTCTATTTTATACTGGACCTGACCAAGTCATGCGAAGATGTGTAAGAGAAGATGAAACATATGACATCCTGCATGCATGTCACGATGAGCCATGTGGAGGTCATTTTGCTGCCAAAAGAACAACATTGAAAATACTTAATACAGGATACTATTGGCCTACATTACACAAGGATGCAACTTAGTACACAAGGAAATGTGATAGATGTCAGCGAATGGGAAAACCTACAAAATCTGATGAGATGCCACTATATCCTCAAATATGAGTTGCACCATTTGACAAGTGGGGATTAGATTTTGTTGGCCCAATTGATCCCCCTTCTAATGACAAATCTTATATCTTGGTATGTACAGACTATGTAACAAAATGGGTAGAAGCTAGAGCCATGACACATGCAAGAGATAATAAGGTGGCTGATTTTCTCTATGAGGAAATATTTACAAGATATGGAGTACCAAGGGAAATTGTCTTTGACCAAGGACCTCAATTTACTTCAATATTGATAAAGGCGTTGGTCAATGAATACAAGATAAACATAGGAAATCTACTCCATGTCATCCACAATCTAATGGACATGTAGAAGTTACAAATAGAGAGCTTGAAGCTATTCTTACAAAAACAGTGTCTGTTCACAAGAAAGATTGGTCTCATCAGCTTTCAAAAGAAATTTGGGCATATAGAACAACTTGGAAAACACTAATTGGTTTCACACTTTTTGAGATGAGTTATGGAAAAACAACAATGATGCCTATTGAATTTGAGCATAAAACTTTGAGAACAACTTTGCAATTAAATATGACATTGTCTGAAGCACAGAAAGAACGCTTTCAACAATTAAATGCTTTAGATGAATGGAGAAAGATAGTGTTCACTAGACAAAATTGATTCAAAATCAAATAGCAAAATGACATGATAAATATATCAAGGAAAAGAAATTCAAAGTTGGTGACTGGGCACTACTTTATGATTCCAAATATAAAGATGCTATGGGAAAGCTTCAAACCAGGTGGTTAGGTCCTTATGAGATACAAGAAGTTTTCCAGAATGGAGTAGTCAGTTTGTCCATAATTGATCCTGTTCGATTTAAACTCTTAGTAAATGGACACCGGCTAAGACTATATCATAAGCCAGCTACTAAAGAAGAATTCCTGCAACAGTTTGTTCCACAAAGTGGCATAAAGGTTCTTGCAGCAACTGACACTGATTCTACAACAACTCATGAGCTTCCTGTTGCAATTAAGAAAGGTAATGTTCCTGTAGCCTCTGCAATGAACATATTTGTCGTTTCATAATAAAATATTTCCATTTTATATGGGAATATTCTTCTCCGTACATAAAATCTCATCCATGACATTCCATCCCATGTTCTTACCTGTCATTTCATTTCATTTTGCCTTCATTTTCGTGCAATTGCAGGTACGTGTATATTGTATTTTATTTTAATAATGCGTTTATTAGTTCATTATGATTATATCCTGTTTAAATCCGCTCCACTGCCCGAAATCTTGTCAGCTTGTGTGGACACGTGCTAGGTTAAGTTGGGGGGGGTACTTTATGGTTCGTTTTCCAATATGATTAATTATCAGTCCTTTGTGGTACCCCGAATTGATCTACTCCCCATTATTACTTATTATGTTATTATTTCACGCAAGTGAATAATAAAGTCTACCACCAGAATTAAGATATATAAAGAGATTTCATTTTTAGCAATACTGTCAAGTATTCTGGTTCAACTGCAGAGAGAAAAATATCAGAGTAAAAGATGGGTGGTGATCTAATTCGCCATGAGCCAACGGTCCATGAAGGGTTGCTGCAGGATGGTCTTTGTGAGCATTATTTCCGAAACCACGGCTGGTTGGATTACTTCTTGAAAATCAGGGATTACAACGAAGAAATTGCTGCAGAATTCATGCATTCCTTTAATGAAGGAGAAGCTACAGTTAAAGGTTTGAGGGTAATTGCTACAGAGCAGCAAATAGCAGAAGTAATAGGGTTTCTGCAAGAAGGAGAACTCTTTCCGGAATCAAAAGACGCAAGGAGTGCCAGGGCAGAGTTCGCAACTCCCACTAACGGACCCTTAATGGTGGATAGACAAGGAACTAGAAGGGTTTCTCTACTAGCACATCGGCCTCAAGTAGCTTTGTATGTTATGACATACATTACATGTGAAGGGCGGTATTCAAACCTGCATTCACCTTATTTTAAGTTACTTAGTCATTTGCGGCATGGTCGGCGAGTTAATGTTCCTAATTTCTTACCATCTCATTTCTACAAGTGCTAAGGAGACGCAAAAGAATAGAAATCGCTCTGTTAGTCATCATGGACTAGTTAAGCTACTTATACAACGGTCCCTGAGAGATGTTTCACCAATGGAATGGGGTGTATTTGAGGATATACAACAATTTAGGGTTGATGATGCCCCTGTTGCAGATAATCCACCAGTTGAAGAAGAAAATGTTGCAGATAATTCGCCTGTTGAAGATGAGGGTTTATTTGTTGCTGAAGGAGCCGCAGTTATTATGGAAGAAAATATTGAATGGTAACCAATTGAAGAACAATCCTCTACTTCTCTTCAAAGAGATTCGCCAGTTTTGCGAAGGAAGGGAAAAGAGTTAGAAATGGGTGAAATAGAGGAATAATTTATTACCCGGCCACAGGTAACTCAGATTCCTCCTGCAACCAAGAAGTGTAGGACAAAAATAAAAGCTCCTGCAACCATTCCAAAAGTGCATATGAGAAGAACACAAAGGAGGACACAAAAGACTCAACCTGTGTGTAATCCAGCAGAGGTTATTGCAGTAGAAACTTTGGAAGAAGGAAGCCCTGCGGAGGATGAAATTCAAGAAAATGTTATTGAGATTCAAGAAAATGTTGTTGAGGATAAACTAGAAAACCTTGCTTCTATGGCACTGCAAATTGAAGAAAATGTTGAAGATGTTCTATAGCAGCCTGAGGAAAATATGGGAGGTATGCCAGCTCAAAATGAGGAGTTTATTGAAGAAAATCCCGCGATCTAAGGTAGTACCCATAAGACCTCCTTCATCCCTAAGTAGTTTATCTATTGCTTTAACTTTTTATAGACAATGGGAAATAGAGAAGGATAGGTTGCAAGGGATTATTGATAAACAACAAAAAGAGATTGAAAAGAGAGATAACAGTATTGAGGAATTAGAGGCTAAGGTAGAAATAATTTATGATATGGTTCCTGAGTTGATGCAGTGTAGGGAACCTCCAAGAGTTTATGTAGTACATTTGAAAGAGCGGTATCTGAACTTCAAATTAAACCGCATTGTTAGGGACCGTAATACTTCCTTAGAAACACCTGAAGAATTCTTTTCTGCTTATCAAACCTCTCCACCTGCTGTGAAAAATTTTCTATGTGAATTATATTTACATAACTATGTTGTACCTTCAAACAAGGAGTGGAATCCTTTATTGTATATTGGGGATATCCATATCAGAGCTTTAATGTCATGGATCCAAAATGAGATTATCATAGGGCCACAAGCCAGGTAGTATGAAAAATTAGATCTTGACTGTCCATTGCCATTAAGAAGGGAATCACAAGCACTAAGGGTTCTTTATTATGATTGGAAAAAGTTACTAATAAGAGATTATGTTAGTAAAATAGTGCTTCCAATGAGAGAAGAATTTTATCAAGCATATGAGAATTTGGTTCAAACTAGTAGGACAACTGCAATGGAAGGGTTAACTCAGTGCTGGAATAATCTACCGGAACATTTAAAACAGGGAGAACCTTACTCACTACAAAATTTTCATGCAGCCATGCAAAGAGCCCCCAGATACATACAGTTAGACAGGGAGAAAGCTGAGAAAGCCAACAACTAGCTACCATTGATCTTTTAACCTCCGATCCTTATGTGGCCACTCTTGGCATGCCAGCCAACAGAGCATAATTATGATGCATTCACAGAAGAAACAACTAGATGGTCCAGGTTGGAAAAAATGAAAGGATTTTATTGGAACTTGGCTTCAGGGGGGACAGGTCAGGGCACTGTTGGTGTTTTAAGGGTTACAACGAGAATAAAAAATTTTCCTTTTGCTGCAGGATCAACAAACTCTTAAAATTGGGGGGCATGATAAGTTGATACTTTGTCATGTTTTTACCATCAAAACTCTTAGGTTTTTGACATCTTTTGGGTTGCATTGTGGTAGTAAAGTATTGTAAATTGACTATATGTATTCCATGTGTTAAACTTGAACTTATGAAATCATGTTTGAACTTTGTCGGTCTATTCCTGCAGCCATGCCAATTTATTACTGTAGCCAAGTGATTTGTTCCTATTGTTATGCAGATTATTTGGGATAATGTCATATGTGAGTTAATGAATGTATTAATTAAGTAAAATACGTATGCATGTCCTTGTATGTTGTTTTTGTTTAGTGTAGATAATAAATGATGTCGTGGTGGATGTTCTCCTTTCGCGCCTAAGGAATGAAGAATCATGTATAAGATAACTGGAGATCAAACTAAAGAGGAGTCGAGCGAGCGCAAGATATGGCATAACCAGAGTAGCCATAAATCACTATGGGAGTTTAACTTTAGTGGGCATTGAATTCACAAAATATCACTACGACGTGCAAAGACTGTGGTTCGGTTTAGATCCACGTTTCCTGCAACCAAGCTCTAGTTATCTTCTTCATCTATTAATCATCTGCCTCTTCTACTAGGCGTGATTTGAGGTGTCCATTGTAGTTGAACTTTGCTTTATAATAAGATATTCCTTTTTCTTAGAGGTTAGATAGAATAGAAAGGAATAGAGCAGAGAATTTTGACAAACATTCTGGAGTTTTTCTTTTAGAACATGTAATCATTTTCAGGAAGAAATGAATGAAAAATATGTTGTTATGATCTGTTAAAAGTATTTTGCTAGAAGCTTGATATCACTCATCCAAGGGGGCCCACTTGGTGAGTGATCCCATGTTTATGTTCATTGAAATTATTTCTTCTTTAGTTGCAGTAGAAGTTCATGCCTAGATTGTTCCTGCAGCCACTGGAAATAGATCCACTGACTGTTCCTGCAGCCAAGCCAGAATAGAGTGATTTATGTTATTTACATTAGATCATTCCAGCATAGTTTTTATAAGTTTTCATGTAGCCTTCTATGATTTCCATTCTTGCTTTTCCTTTATGCATAATGTTAGTTACTGCAGCAATGCAGAATAGCCATTGAAGGAGCTTAGTGCATATATAGTGCAAACCCATTTCAATTTTTATGTCCTTGGGTTTATAACTAAATGAACACCAGTCATGAAAATAGTAACTTTACCAGATGAATGTCCAAACTTCAGATTGAGATTTCAATTAGATTTATTATTATTATAGTTGGAGTAATCAATACTTACACTAACAACGATAATATGATCAACATGATTGAATCTTCCCAACCTGAATATTGCAATATGATCATAATCAAAGATAAACAAAATCAAGCACAAACTGCTAATGCTATGACCAGAGCTCAAAAGAAGGTAACTCTCCAAGGAGCTAATTCCTCAACTTTCGCTCAAACAACATCAAACCTACCAACTCCTTCAAATAGACAAACAAACACAATCATGACCAAATCAAAATAACTGGCTTCATCATCCTCTCCTGGTTATAGTATTGTCAAATAATTAAAAAGAACTAACGCTCAAATCTCCATTTTGGAATTGCTTAAGATCTCTGTTGCTCGTAGAGAGATCCTGGACAAGGCTTTGGTCACGACTAGTGTCCCTAAAGATTTAAACGTAGACCGGTTTCAATCTATGGTGGGTCACTTGACTTCACCTCGTTACCTCACTTTCTTTGAAGAAGATGATAACTCACCGAGTCACCTACATAACTAGCCATTACACATCGAAGCTATGATCCATAAACACCGAGTTAAACGTGTTTTGATAGATGGAGGTGCTAGGTTGAATATCTGTACCTACAATCTATTAACACAGTTGGGATTTTCTACAAATGTTATTGATCCAATAAAGAAAATAACAATAAAAGCTTATGATGAAGAAGAAAGAACCTCTAAAGGTCTGGTACTATTACCAATCAGGGTAGGACCTATGGAAAGAGATGTCATCTTTCAGGTCCTTGACCTTCCTCTTTCATACAACATCTTACTAGGCAGGCCATGGATTCACAAAATGAAAGCAATACCATCTACTTATCATCAGTGCTTGAAATTTCCTTATAATGGAGTTGAAGTTAGTATTCCTGTCGATACAAGCTATACCTGCAATGCATTAACGTAGAGTGCTGATGCTTTTGTTCGTCATAATAGAGCAACCTCTACAGCTGAAAGTTCAGAATCTTTGCTGAAATATTTAGAGAAGAAATTGAAAATCACAAACACCAGCATGGATGGCTACAAGATAGAGCATGTACTCTCACTAATGTCTCTTCCTCCATCACCAAGACAGTTGGGAAGACCATCAGAGGTTATGAAGCGACAAATTTCAACTCCAAAAGTCATTTATGATGGTCTCTTTATATAGTCCTCTACTTCCCTCGTAGATGAAATAGAAGAGGATGCTGCTCTCAAATGGCTTTTCAAAGAAGATAGTGCAAACAAAGAAATACGACATTGTGAGATTTCCTCAAAACTATATGGTCCAGGCTATAAGATGCTTCAACGCATGGGATATTCGGGTACCGGTTCTCTAGGCAAGCATCAAGAAGGTAATGTTGAACCTATTTAGTTACAAACTAAGTCTGCAAATGATAAAGCTAGACCGGGATACGATCCAAGAAAGTCATCAGATCAGAAACATACTCCTCACCATCAACCTAAGTGGAGGAAAAAGGTACTACCTTCAACATCACACGAAATTAATACTCAACAAACTCAGGAAGAGTGTGATGATAAATAAGAAGAATTGCCAACCTAGAGAGAGGAAGAAGATGGTAATCAAGTTCCAATTGCATCAACTATAACACTATAGGAAGTAGAAGTCCCAGATGATATGAGAGATGAAGTATACAGAATCAGAGAATTATTTGCACCACTAAACATTTCGGTCACATATACTTGCAGAGGACAAGTAGATGATTCAAAAACTGATTCAAATGAGTATGAATGGGGTCCAGACCATCTCTCAGATACATCTACTATAGAAACCCCTAAAGAATCTAGTGATATCGCAGATGATGCACAAGAGATGATATGCTTAAAAATGCAAAAGGAAATAGAAGAAATTAGACTAAAAAGACAAGAAGACTATGAACAACAGCTGGAGGAAGAAAGGACACAAGAAATTTCTTCAGCTACTAACTCTCCCTCTAATGAGATAGGACAAATCAGGTATGGAACTACAAAAGAAGAATTAGAAGCTACAGAAGTAGGACCAATCATTAGCCTAGAGGAAGCTGAATGAAACAAACAACAGGTATTAACAGAACCATCAAGGTTATGTTCACAAGTGTGTCAAATACAAGTGATCAATGAACCAAATCACAAAGGAACTTGCACCATAAAACATGTAGGTATTGATACTATATATACTTTTACTAAATCACTTGAAGATGAGTCAGAAATTTCATCTTCTGATAACTCTGACATAAGCTCTATTTATAACAACTATTCAAAAACACATTATGACTACTCTGTCATGAATGTTGAGATGTTGTTTGCTGACCTTGTTACTGTCACACCACAGTATGTAGTCTAGTATAAAGTTGGGGACGACGCTAGGAGTAGGTCAGTTGGGTTAGGTCCAATAAATACTAACATGAATTTTGATAATCGTGTTGTAACTCTTCCTGGTCTTGAGACACCTATGCAAGGTAGTCTTCTGGAACTTGATTGGTCGGTCCGAAGTCATGATGATAGTACCGTGAAATCCCTTGAACCTGTTCAAACTTTATCTTTGATACATCCTGAACTGATTGACTATACTCTTTATAACCAACCTTTGAATATACCCACCTTTGCCAATGACTAGACACTATCCTGCTATCTTAATGCAGTAGAACCAATGAACTCTTCCACCGGTGAGCAAAGCGAGAAAATGACTGAAACAGACATCAAGTATCTCAGTCACAAAAATAAAAAAAATAAAAATAAGAGATCTGATGGCGAAAACCACATTGTGGTGGTGTTAGAATCAAAATTAGTGAAAATAAAGGACGTACCTAAAGGTGAAAACCTCTCTAGGGCACCTAAAGGTGAGATACTTGATATGCTGCCAAGTCACTTCCAAGAAAGGTCTTTGATATTGATTGAATCAACTCAATTGGTCAATATTGGAAGTCAGGAAACACCACATATCATTCATTTAGCTCAATCACTATCAACAGAAGAGTTAAAAATATTTCAGCAACCTCTTTTCAGAAAAGAAGATCAACTTTGCATAGACATACTCCGATATGCCAGGACTAGATCCTGATCTCATCATGCATCATCTCTCTATTACACCAGGAGTTAAACCAGTCAAGCAAAAACTTTGTAAGATGCATCCTCATGTGGCACTACTAGTCAAGGCTGAGCTAGAAAAATTGCTAAAAGCGGGATTTATCAGAGCTATAGACTATGCATAATGGATATCAAACATTGTACCTGTATCAAAGGTAGACAAATCTATTAGAGTTTGTACAGACTGCAAGGATCTCAACAAAGCATGTCCAAAAGACAATTTTCCATTGTCCAACATTGATATGATAGTAGATATGACTGTTGGATATGAGATGTATTCATTAATGGATGGATTCTCTGGTTACAATCAGATCAAGATAGCTCCTGAGGATCAAGAAAAGACAGCCTTCACATGTGCATGGGGCAGCTTTTGCTAGAATGTTATGCCATTTGGACTAAAGAATGCAGGAGCAACTTGCCAAAGAGCAGTAACCACTATCTTTCGCGATATGATGCACAAAAACATGGAAGATTATGTTGATGAC